>NW_026000109.1:406566-496326 GCF_001458135.2 Marmota marmota marmota | reverse complement strand
AAAAAAAAAAAAAAAAAAAAAAAAAAAAAAACTTCACCAGTGGAGACTAGTGGACTCAGGTGAAGAGTAATGTTTATACCATGTGGGGGGGTGACAAAAATGAACTGGGCCAGGTGCCATAGTGCACGCCTATTATCCCAGTGGCTTGGAAGGCTGAGACAGGAGGATCATGAGTTCAAAGCCAGCCTCAGGAACAGAGGGATGCTAAGCAACTTTGAGACCTTGTCATTAAATAAAATACAAAAATAGTGCTGAGGATATGGCTCAGTGGTCAAGTGCCCCTGAGTTCAATCCCCAGCACACACACATACACACAAATGAACAGGCATGGATGGATTTGAGGTACATTTTGAACATAGATGGTAGGACTTGCTTCGTGCTTTGGATGTGGAGAGTAAAGTTAAAACAAAGAAGGTAAAAGCTTTGACTTAAGCAAAAGTGACAAATTAATTGTGCCATTTACTAAAGTGGCTACTACAAGATTTGGAGACAAAAATAAAGCATGTTGTTATAGTGATTTAAAATATGTCTCCTGGACAAAAAGATCTGTTAACGAGACACTTAAAAGTTTAAGTTCAAAGCAGTTAAGACTATATGGTAAAGATTTGGGCATCATTGATATTTACGTGGAAGTTAAAGCATGTGACTGGGAAAACATTGGGAACGAAGGGAAGGAAGCCCCCAGGAAGGTTGAAGAGGAGAGTAGCCAGCATGGGAAATGAAGAGGTCTTTGTGATAAAAAAAAACAGCAGAGTGACATTTAAGAAATTAAGAAGAAAAAATATTTTGAGAAGAGAAAGGTCACTTAGTTTTAAAAGCCCCAATTGGGGATGGGGATATAAATTAGTGGTAGAGTACTTACCAGGCATGCATCGGGCCGTTGTTTGAGTCTCAGCACATGAATGGATAAATGAATGACCAAATTATAAAATTGTGGACTTTGTTGTAAAATTCCCTAAGTACTAAAAAGAAAATCATCAAAGTTACTGCTATTTATAGAGGTCTTAGAAAATCGTGGATAGTGCTAATAGATATGGAAGTGGATAGGAGGTTGCATTTCCTGTCCTTAATATGTCTATTTTTTGTTTTGTTTTGTACCAGGAGCACTTTATAGCCCTTTCTATTTTTTATATTGAAACAGGGTCTCACTAAGTTGCTGAGGTTGGCCTAGAACTTGTGATCATTCTGCCTCAGCTTTCCGAGCCACTGGGATTATAGGCATGCCCCTCCGTGCCCAGCAAGTCTTTCTTTTGGTGTAACCTTTTCAAGTATCTATTTTTCCAGAAGTTCTGCCTTCACTTCTATAGCAAAAGTTGTCTGAAAGAGCTGGAGATAAGCAGAACTTCAGCTCTCTTTCATCTTACTCAGAATTTGACTACTTTTTCTAAAAAAAAATGGCATTTAATTCTAAAGATTAAGCATTTGTTTTAGAAGCACAATAGCCAGACATGGTGGCACTCGCCTGTAAGGCAGGAGGACCCCAACTTTGAGGCTAGTCCAGTAATTTAGCAAGACCATGTCTCAAATTTAAAAAAAAAAAAAAAATTTAAAAGGTTGGGAATGTAGCTCAGTGGTAAAATGCTACTGGACTCAATCCCCAGAACCTTAAAACAAAAATATACGAACAAACAAAAAAACACATTACAGTAGTTTTCAGCTGTATGTCAATATACTAATGAGTTGCTGTTAATTTAATAAAGTAGTGCTTCCAGACTGAGCTGTGCATAGTATGTGTTCCTATTTACTTAAAAATAGCAGATTTAAGCCGGGTTGGGTGGCACACGCCTATAATCCCAGCAGCTCTGGAGGCTAAGACAGGAGGATCATGAGTTCAGAGCTAGTTTCAGCAAAAAGCAAGTTTAACTAAGCAACTCAGTGACGCCCTGTCTCTAAATAAAATTCAAAATAGGGCTGGGGATGTGGCTCAGCAGTCAGGTGCCCCTGTGTTCAATCCCTGGTACCAAAAAAGAAAAAAAAAAGGCTGATTTAATATTTCTGTTCTCTCTAAAAACTATTATTTTATTTTACCAAAACAAATGTTGTACTGTGATGGGATACTCCTTTGCAGTAGCTACAATTACTTTACTTGTAGAAATTATAAAACAGGAAATATAACAATTGATAGCATGATTCAATTTAATTTATTGTCTACAGGGAATTTTGTTAGAAGCTGTGGTAATGTGCTAATGACTTAAGTGTTTTGCTGCCTTTCTGAAAATCAACAAAAGGGCTGGGTTGTGGCTCAGCGTAGAGTGCTCACCTAGCATGTGCGAGGCACTGGGTTCAAACCTCAGCACCACATAAAAATAAATAAAATAACTAAAAAAAAAAAAATTTTTTTTTTAAAGAAAATCAACAAAAGACTCCTAGTGCTCATATGATACTGGTAGTTAGGACTCTTGGAAAAATGTTTTGAGTAGTTTATCTTGTATAAATTGCTTATAGTAGCTTAGAAGTACAATTGTAAAGATGTTCATAATTTGCATATTTTCATGATGTAGTGATATCTAACGTAGAATTGTCTTTACAGGAAAAAACCAAAAAGAAAAAGAAGCATAAGAAACACAGTAAGAAGAAGAAAAAGAAGGCTGCTAGTTCAAGTCCTGACTCACCGTAACAATAAGAAAAACCAGGATTCCCTTATAAAGAAAGTGCAATGTCAAAGGAAATTTCAACTGTGAAAATTATGACATATTTACTAAAATGCATGAATTTTCTTGTTTTTAGAATTATTCCTGGACTATTAGAGCCATTCAGAGGCCACTGTGTGGAAGGGCCATGATTATTGCCTGCTGCTTGAACATCTGTTTTTTCTTCCAGTGCTTGATAACTGGAAGATAATACACTGCAGTCATACTAGTGGTTAAGATATTTGGGAATAAAGCTAATATTTTAAACTAGAAGTACCTAGTGATAAATCAACACAAATTGAATCTGGATGCATCTTTAAGGTATAATCAGAATTGACCAGATGACTCTAGTTAAAATTTTTAAAGTAGGGATCACATTAATATTTCAAAATCCTTACTGTGTAGATAAGTGTATTTTAATTTTTCCCCCTTGTATGCTTTTATTTACCTGGGGAAGGAGATTTTAAAGTGGAGGGGGGTGATTTGCTATCTCTTTAGCTAGCAGAATAGCGTGCCTTTGATCTTCACACATCCTACTTTTATGGACACAGTAGCCATGCTTCCTGGGGAGGTCAGAGCTGGGTACCAACAGTCTTTACCCTTTACTGAGCTTAATGACATCCTTGGACTTTATCATATGCTGCTTTGAGTGAACCAGAAAAACAACCCTTTACAGCATGAGAAAGTCCCCGAAGCTCTGGTATTTATCTCCATGATAATAATAACTGAATGTTTTTTAGCTTTAGAATGTGTTACGTCATTTGAATTAAGTTTGACTATACTTTGGCTTTGGAGATAGACACTGGTACCTTTTGGACTTGATAGCTGAAGATTCTAAAATGCATGTTTTATACAGTTAAGTTTAACTGGTCAGGAAAATTTTATGTAACCAGCAATAGTTACTTTATTTTTTGTATGAATTTTGTTTAGGCTGCAATGTTTAGCTTTTGTTAACTCCTTACTCTTGCTGTCTTAAGTTCATTACTATGTTTAGTGGCATACTTGCCAAGATATTTAGCATGTAAAAAGCAGGGTTTTGATTTTTTTTTTTTTTTTTTTTTTTTTTTAACAGCTTCATATTGAAGCTGAGACTTATATAAACAAGTTGAATGGCAGGCCTGGTATGCTGTATCTTGTTACATAAAGCTGTTGCCAGAATCTTAGTAAATATAATGTTTTAAAAGCTTGTTGTCTTTGTATGTTAATAACAAATTATAATGAGTTAAATTTAAGTGAGAGTTTTATCACTGCTCTTTCTGTGTCATATTTTACTAAGATTTTGTGCCTCATATCTTCTGCTGAATTATTAGGAATGTTAAAAGGAATTGATAAATCACTTTCATTTTACATTTTTATATAATCAAGTAATATGAAATATAATTTGATGTACAGTTTTGCCTGTTACAGGGGGTATGCTGATTATAGTGGCATATGCACAGAACATTTTGGCATGACGAGGCTGAATAAATAGCTATTTTACTTAAAAATAGCTGTGTTCTTATCTCCCTTTGGGTCACAGGTAGTTATAAAGATAAATACCACTTGGTTAGTAGGTAGATAAGATAGAACCACAAGTTTTTTAACTATAAAAGTAACATTTCCTAGAAAATTCCTTTAGATTTTGTGCTTAAGACTGCATACTGTCAAAAGATATCTATGCTCAAGTACACAGAAATTTTGACCAGCATTTCATATTCCAAAAGAAAATTGTTAATGAAAGTGCCAAAAAAAAAATTTATTAGGTCATTTGTTGGTTAGTTTTGCTATGAATATAGAAGCATAACTTTATAGACTGGTCCAGAATATAATTGTCCTGTCCCGCTAGAAGCAACTGTTCATTAGGCTGGGGAAGAGGGAACAATGTGATTTGATTAAAAAAAAAAAAAACTATACTTTTCAGATTCTGTTTACTGAATATGAAACACCTTTTTTCATTGTTTTTCTAATAACAGTCTTCCAGTAATGTATGGAAAGAGTATTTGACAGAGTAATGCTGTCAGTTATGTTTATTTCATAGTTAACTACAATGTACAGGATAATAATATCTCTTCCTCCTTCCACAAACCACGCTTTGTCTTTCTTGAGTAACTGAACACCAATTGTACAAAGACGAGGCATGTTGTTTCGATAACGGTACTTGGATAACTGCCAGAAATTGATGAGTGTCTGGATAGAAAAATTGGCTCTATACCAGTGCTACTTACTTTAGTCACTTTGAATTTCCTTGGTTGCCCTCAGTGTATTTAGGTATTTGAAGTACCATTAGAGTGTCTTGATTTTATTTTATTCAGAATACAGGTTCTTTTTTTTTTTTCATTTAAGATGTGTTAAAAATTAATTTTCTATCTTTTCATTGTAAACAGTAGACTAACCTCAGGGAAGCCAAGTGAGAACTGCTATTTGAACTTTTTTTAACTTAAAACCTATGAGCATCCATCTAGTATTTTTGGAAGGAAGATTTTAGGAAGACAGCCCCCTGCCCCCAATTATTTGCCTTGTTTTAAAACTTTTTTTTTTTTTTTGTCCCTGAGATTGAAGATAGGGGTGCATAATCACTGAACCATATCCCCAGCCCTTTTTTATTTTTATTTTGAGGCAGGGTCTCACTAATTGCTTAGGGCCAAGGCCTCCCAGGTAGCTGGGATTACAGCCATGTAATTATTAAGTATTAAATATTTAAGTATAAAGGTTTACTTTGGCCAGCTTAGAGGAGGTTATAACCTTTGAAGGAAATGTTGATGCCCTGGCTTAAAACTAATTTTAATGTTAAGAATCTAGTAAGGGGGCTGGGGATGTGGCTCAAGCGGTAGCACGCTTGCCTGGCATGCATGCGGCCCAGGTTCGATCCTCAGCACCACATACAAAGAAAGATGTTGTGTCCGCCGAAAACTAAAAATAAATATTAAAATTCTCTCTCTCTCTCTCTTAAAAAAAAAAAAAGAATCTAGTAAGGGGGGTGGGGGTATAGCTCAGTGGTAGCATATGAGGCTCTGGGTTTAATCCCTAAGACCCACCCTACCCAAATTGGTAAGAATATTGTATCTTAGGGCTGGGGATATGCTCGGGATATAGCTCAGTGATAAAAGATGTGTGTCTAAGCATTTGTGAGGCCCTGGGTTTAATCTCTAGTACCATAAGAATATTGCATCCAAAATTCTAGAAATAATTTTAGTACATTTTCTTGATCTTACTACAGTGAAGGCCAACAGACCATAGACTAGTAGGTAGCGTGGATTTTAAAATAGACATATGAGTTCAGCTTTGTCCTAACCATGTTTCTTGCTAGCTAGTCAGTCAGGTCTAAATAGGAGGCATGAAAGTGGGTTTTTACATCCTAGAAGCTCCCAGATTGAAGCCTCTCATTTGGATTTCATAAGGGTGCTTGGTTAGAGTTTAGAGGAGGTTATAACCTTTGAAGGAAATGTTGACGCCCTAGAAAATTATTTCAACTTAATAAGCTCGTTGTGATCTTAGTTATTTTATGTTCAAATAAAGTGGAAAAACATTTCTGATTTGTGCTGATAATATAAATGGCAAAAATATGAAATGCAACTTTAAGTGATACTTAGCCCAAAAGAAAAGATGTTAGAATTACTATAACGTTTCAGATCAAAATAACCTTAATGAAATTCCTGCATATATCCCAAGTAGTGGCAACCATTGTTGCATATTTTTTTTCAACTGCTTAGAAACCTTTTGTTTGGTTGCTGGCTAGTTGCCATGGTCTCATTGTGTCTGAGATTAGAGTAGTGACCTCTGCTATCGGTGTAACTCAAGACACCCAGGCTTAGAGCTTGACTATCTGGGGAATCTTATTGTGTGCTGGAGCCACAGTCAACATGAACCAGAGGGTTCTGAAGAAACTGGTGGAACCCATCAGTAAAACTGTCAAGAGCTGTAAGTACTGACCAGACATCCTATACTGCCTGAACATTGGTTCTGTCAAATTAAAAAATCAATAGACATTAGTTGGACATTAACAAGTGCTTTGTAAACCTAAAATAGATTCCCTCTACTTCTATGTACTATTTTGGCTATCTATTAAAAATAGGCAATTAAGCAATTATACTAAACAAAATATTTTAACCTTTGGGTATCCTAAAATGTATGTGAGAAGAAGAGCTTGAGGATTTACATGGCATCATGTGAAAGGGTTATCTGACAACTAAGAACTGATTTTATTTTAGTCATACTGAAATTTAATGAAAAATTTTTAAGTATAAAGGTTTACTTTGGCCAATTCCCTGAATTTTCTGGCACAAAACTCAATGGTGAATGATTGCTCTACTCCAGAATTAATAAAAATAATTTTAAAAAACAGCATGGTACTTTGCACACAGAAAATATTTGCTTATTAAAGTTAGTTCAATGTAACACTTTTTTAAGCCTTGCCATGAATCAACTTTAACAAGGAATCTTAACAGTTTTGTTTCTCGGATATGACTGAAAGTCCTGACTGATAATTCTCAATCTGTTAGACATTCATGAAGTTACTTAATTTCAGCCACAGACTCATTATTTCAGTCTCATTATGGAATACGTCCATTTCATCTTGTACGACCTCAGGGTAATACCACCTACAACTTCCACTGAAGTCTTAACTCAGTTTTCCATTTGGGATTTATGTGATTGAAGTTCCTCAGGCACTTCTAAGGATCTGTTTACCAATCTTGCTTACATATATTACATGCTTAATATCTGTTCTGTAGATTTAGCCAGTGCTGAGTATAATAAATACTGTCATTTCTTTCTTAATGGAGGCTGAGTCTTAGAACATTCAAAAGGAAATTTGGGACCTGGAGTGTGGCTCAGGGGTAAAATGCTCGCCTAGTATGTCCAAGGCCCTGGGTTCGATCCTTGGCACCACATAAAAATAAATAAAATAAAGGTAATGTGTCCATCTACAACCAAAAATAAATATTTTTTAAAAAGGAAGTTTTACATATTTTTAAAATCCAATTCCCCCATAATAATCAAGTTATTTTAGCAATGTCTGCTAGCCATATGTTGAATATTATAGTTTGTTATTTGAAAGCAATTGCTGGGATCTGTAGATAGGAATATATAATTGATCAGAACCATATCTCATAGTACTGTATTTGAAAAAAAGAAGGTATTGGATTCCTTCGTTTTCTCAAAGCTTTTGACACTAATTCCTGTGCAAAAACTTAAGCCCTGAATGAATAGTTAACTGTTTTACACTCTGATCACAAATAACCTGTATTTACTGAGCTTTTCCTTAATGAGACACTGTACTAAGTGGTTTATATTAAGCATCTTTAAATTTTAAGCACAAACCCAATAGGGTATGTGATATTTTCCTAGTTTTCAGTACTAGAAACCAAAATTAGATCTTTTTATCAAAAGTTAGCTAGTGGACTTTTCTGGTTCTGGCAAAGTTGATGTTGAATCTGATGCTGTAGACTCCACTAAAATATTATCTTTAGTTCTCAAATTAACCCTATTGATAAGCATTTCAGAGAGTCCTTGTGCTCTTTCTATGTAGCTTGCTCTCACATAGTAAGTGCACAATAAAGACTCCTTAAATTTAGCTCAGTTCTTGACTCACTGCAGTTGAGACCAGGATAGACACTGGTCTTGTGACTGAAATTTTGTTGTTAGTGGGTAGGAATGGTGGGAGCTAACAAGAGGGAGTAATTATCTTAACCTCACAGGGATTGACTTTTTATTATTTCTTTTGATGTACAAAATTCTAATTGTCTGATTTGGCAAAATGTTGAAGTGATTTCTCCTGGGCTTTGCTTTAGACCTCAAGTGGAAATCTTCATAATTTAGTCATTGATCAGAAGGACTCTTCTAGTCCATACAACTTCCACCATGCGACTCTCCTCAGAAAGCTAGTTACCTCCAGTGACCTCACAAAGGAAATTGTTCCCACACAGCAAATACCAATTTTTTTTTTTCAGACAGATCTAGAATGTTTTATGTTCTGGAGCTAATATAACTTGTACATATTAATCTTTATTCTGCTCTCTAGAGTTGCACTGACTAATATGGTAGCCACTAGCTGCTTTTGACTACTTACATGTAAAAACTGGTTTAAAATAAAATCCATTTTCTTGATCACACTAGCCACTTTTCAGGGGTCAACATGTGGGTGACAACTACCAAACTGAACAGCACACCAAACTGAACAGCACAGATATAAAACATTTCAGAAAGCTTCATTGGGTGATGCTTTGGAGACACAAATAATTCACCTTTTCCAAATAATTACCTTAAATCTAGTGGGGGAAACAGGTAAATAATCACTTCAAGGGTATGGCCTCACAGGTATGCAAACTGTACATTCTCACTGGGCCCCATTTATAATTTAATATTCGGTTGCTCACAGTTTCTGAACAAGAGACTTGCTTTTTCATTGTTCGCTAGGCCTACACGTTCTATAGTTAAGCCTGACTATACTTCTTATTCCAAATATAAATATAATAATTACAGGATTAACTATACCATCATAATCAAAAAGGTTTTAATTGAAAATGTAAAACCACCCTAGATGTATTAAAAGTCTCTAGAAGTGTCCCAAATTTTCACTCCAGGTATTAGATAACACTGGGGACTTTCAAAACCTAATCATTTCATGTTGCTTTATTTAACTGATCATTTGGCATCTAGAAGTGACTCTTATTTCACATATTTCTTCACCTCTCCAACTTAAGTCCTGAATTTGACAAGTACTTCCATTTACAAGTGACAGTGTTTTATCATTTGCTTGGCAAATATTTATTGAGAGCCTACCATTGTGCTAGATATCTATAAGAATGAAAGAGTTTGTCAGCTACCTTACCAAAATTCATATATATTGTGAAATGTATCTCTGATCACTCCTACCAAAGGGAGGAAAAATATTTGTTGAACAGGAGCAGTATTTCTCATAATGTTCATTTTTGGACCACCTCAGAGAATCTACCCCTTCTCTGCCCCATGCTTATTAACTATGCAGGTTCCTAGGACTTGTTCCAGATCTAAATCAGAATTACTAACAGTAAGCCCAAGAATCAACTTTTAAACAAGAGCTCAGTTGACTCTTATATCCCAGGGATTGAGAATTTTGGGGTTAAGCCAGTAAATATTTTGCAACAAGAGATCAGGGGTAGTCAAAATGGTTTAGGAAAATTCATCTGGCAAAGTTGTATCAAAGGAGAAAAGTGAGAAGTCTTAAAGCCAGGAGTGGAGTGACAGGACAGGGCTTTGGCCAAGAAGGTGGAAATAAGGACAGAAAACCTGGGAGGGAGCCTGAGATGCTGCCGAAAATCAACAGGACTTTGTGAATACCAGATCTGTCCGTTTTAACCTGAAGTTTTTAAATATTCACATACACAGGTCTTGCTCCAGACTTAGTAAAATGCTGTTTTGAAGAAATACACAGGTGATTCTGATGTACTGTCAGAATTGTGAATCCAGAGGTTAGACTTAATGGGTTAGGGACAGGAGCTGTTAAGTATCTGAATTCCAAGGAGTGGGATAGCTGGGTCAAATGATGATTCCATTCCAAGTTTTCTAAGGAATCTCCATACTGCTTTTCAGATTGGTTGCACCAATTTACAGCTCCACCAGCAATGTATGAGTGTGTCTTTCCCCCTACATCCTCACCGCTGGGCATGGTAGTGCATGCCTGTAATCCCAGCAGCTAGGGAACCTGAGGCAGGAGGGTCACAAGTTCAAAGCCAGCCTCAGCAAAAGTGAGGTGCTAAGCAACTCAGTGAGACCCTGTCTCTAAATAAAATAAAAAATAGGGCTGGGGATGTGGCTGAGTGGTCGAATACCTGAGTTCAATCTCTTATCAAAAAGAAGGGAAAAAAATGCCCTTCTCCCATCAGCCAATCCTCTGCTACCTTATCACTTCTTCCCAACTCCCATTAAGACATGTTCAATCTCAACCCTAATTCTACCTCTTTTATTAACTGTTATTCAATTTCCATAAAATTCACTTCTTACTGCCTCCAACACACTCCTTCCTAAATAAATTACTATATACATCCTTCAAGGCCCAGTTCAAAGTCTACTTCTCCCATGAAAATGGCCCAACTCGGGGCTAGGGATGTGGCTCAAGTGGTAGCACGCTCGCCTGACATGCATGCAGCCCAGGTTCAATCATCAGCACCACATACAAACAAAGATGTTGTGTCTGCTGAAAACTAAAAAAAAAAAAATATTAAATTCTCTCTCTCTCTCTCTCTCTCTCTCTCTCTCTCAAAAAAAGAAGAAAAAGAAAGAAAGAAAATGGCTCAACTCCCCTCCACCAAACCAATTTCACATGTCTATGTTAGTGATCATTATATTACATAATTTAGCAGTTACATACTGTCTTAAGAATTTCTGAGTTAGGCCCACCTTAATTGTGTAAGCTCTTAAGAAGTCTGTATCATTCTTTTTCCCCCTATCTTCAGACTAGCATTAAAGGAACAAAATAGTAGCTTAGTAAAATATATGTAATTAGGTTAAATAATTCAATGATTAAATCTAAGTTGTATTTGTATTTTCACTTTACAGTCAAAAGAAGTGAAGTAGAGTGTCTCATAAGACTCTTTTACAGCGTGGTGGGAAGAACTGGTGGGAAATCTGGAAATACTGGGCTAGATCGTAACAAATTTCGAGGGATCCTGAACAACATATTTGGAATGACTGATGATACATTGATGGATAGGGGTAAGAAGTCATTAACAGACTAAAACATGTCAATCTGAATGGAAACTACATAATATGTATTCAATTTTCATCATAGACTGAACTTTTTTCATTGCCAAATAGGTAATTGTTTGTGAGGATGGTTTTTTTTACATTTTTTTTTTGTAGGTGAACACAATATCTTTATTTTATTTATTTTTATGGGGTGCTGAGGATCGAACCCAGTGCCTCACACTTACTAGGCAAGCACTCTACCACTGAACCCAATCCCAGTCCCATGAGGATGGTTTCTATAAAAACTACTATTTTAAAATTTTTATAATTAACTCACACTAATTGTACAAATGAATGGGTTTCACTGTGACACTTTCATATATGAACATATTGTGCCTTGATCATGTCTACCACTACCCCTTCTACAACCTCTTGTTCTCCCTCCTCCACCCTTCCTTCTTTCAATACCATCCCCTTCCCAAATATAGCATCTCTTCTACTTTGAGATTTTGGGGTTTTTTTAGTTTTCACATATGAGAGAAAATGTGTGATACTCCTTGTCTTTATGTGTTAGGCTTATTTTAATTAACATGATGTCCTTCAATTTCATCCATTTGTGAGGATGCCTTTTTTTTAAGTCTTAGTTGGACACAATACCTTTATTTTTTATTTATTTATTTTTTTATGTGGTGCTGAGGATCAAACAGAGCTTCACACACGCTAGGCAAGTGCTCTACCACTGAGCCAACAACCCCAGCCCCAAAGATGCTTTTTTTAATACAAATTCACTCAGAATTTCATATCTCCATAGCTGTATGGCTTTGAGAAATAATCAGCAATAAATAAATTCTCAAAAGAGAAGCATCTTGTGGCTTTTAATCATGATGTTTTGGGGGTTATATATTACAGACAAATTATTCATTGACCTCTTTTTCCTCAAAAAAATGGAGAATGTATCAGTATAAAAATGATAATGACTCTTCATTAGAAATCAAAAATTATATTACTTGAAATAAGAAATAGTGTAATCCAATTAGTTTCAGTAACAGATCTTTAAAGTGAACAATTTTGTAAGTTTTGACATATGTATACACCTGTAAAACAACTACAATAATCAAAATCATTAACATATTTATCATCTCCAAAAGAGTAAATAACATTTTAATTTATCTTCTACAGTATAATATCAAGATTTCACTGGCAATTTTTAAAATAGTGTATTATTTAAATAATTTACCTTCAAGTAGTTTTGGAAACTTTTTAGAGCAAAATTTCCACCACTTTTTATCACCAGATTACCTAGCATCATAGGAACAAATTTTTAGGAATAGAAATTATGTCACTTATTAGCTACATTGTTTGTCTTGGCCCCGCTGTGACTGTATAAAACATAAAAAATGAAGCACATTCTTTCTCATGAAACAGAATGACTTTTTGTTTTAAGTGTATAGGGGAAAACACATTTCCAATAATTTTGACACTTTCTGGGTGATTGGACCAAAACCGTTTTTCCTCCTCAATGTGGGAGTTTTTCTATCTATTCTCTCTCTCTCTCCTCTCTCTCTCTCTCTCTCTCTCACACACACACACACACACACACACACACACACACACACAGTTAAGTTATAAAACATCTCAATTACAACATACCAACATTCTTTTTTCTTTGTTTGTTTTAGTCTTTTCTGCACTTGACAAAGACAATGATAACTCCATAAATGTGAAAGAATGGGTAAAAGGATTGTCAGTGTTTCTTCGAGGGACATTTGAAGAAAAGTTGAAATGTAAGATGGAATTACTGCCTTAATAATATATATCATCAATTTTGTAGTGAATGCTTATGCATTTAAAAATATGAAATCAGTGTTGTCTATAACAACTTTGCAAAAGTTATTCACAACAGCTTGAAAAAATAAAACAGACCAGATGAAATGGGTGGCCTATTTGTTAGGTCATGGAAGAGTCCCAAGTGCTAGAGCCCCAATCACTTCCTTCCCTGGTTCCATAATGCTCAAATGTCCCTAGAATGATTCTTTGGCTTACAGCCCAGGCTAAGAACAGCAGCTAAGGGTCAGGCTTGTGTCAACTCTGATCAGCTGGCAGGGCTGAGGCTTCTGAGGATGCTTCTGGGCTCAGCCCCTGATGTGGGTCTGTTCATGTGTTATTTTGAGGCCATTCCTCACCTTTTTTTTTAAATATTTATTTTATTATTTTTTAGTTCTCGGCGGATACAACATCTTTGTTTGTATGTGGTGCTGAGGATCAAACCCGGGCCACACGCATGCCAGGCGAGCGCGCTACTGCTTGAGCCACATCCCCAGCCCATTCCTCATCTTTTCATCAAAGAAAACATGAGGGTTGGCACAGGATTAAGTTAAACACACACTAACCACTGGACACTAATACTCTGCTGTTAGATTTGTTTTAGACAACTGAGCAGAGGAAAATGGTTGAAGACAGTGCAAGCCCAAAGATAGGAGTGTTATAAGTGAAGCCACCTACTTATTAAAAATAACATTAGAGTCACAAAGAGGACAGTCTCCCAATTATCTTCCTAATAGCGGCTCCAGTCTGTCTTGTTGGTATGATGTTTATTTCCTATGTTTTACTCCTCTGGCATCAGGATTTGGGGAGAGGAACCCTGGAAAGAGAATAGGAATAATTTTAAATGGAATTTTCAAGGAAATGAATTGCTTAAAATATCTAAAGACATGTAACAAAGATTCTTTATTCTAAAATCTTCCTACCACATAACTTCCTACCATATTACTATCAGTAATAATATGGCAGATAAATTGTTTTTCTCTTTTGGTATCTTATGTTGAAATAATTAAGGAGAAGACTAATGACATTTAACGGTTCTCATCCAAGTCTTTAAACTTCTTATGTTTTAAAAAGTGTGTTTTGAAGTTTATTATTTGAATGGAGATGGTTACATTTCTCGAGAGGAAATATTCAACATGTTGAAGAACAGTCTGTATCAACAATCGTCTGAAGAAGAGAATGATGAAGGAGTAAAAGAATTGGTAGAGATAGCACTGAAGAAAATGGTAAGACTGAAAAACTGTAATGCATATACTCAATCAAGATGATGTTGCATAAACCTTAAGAAATTTAATTTCCTTAAATTATATTGATGAACGTCAGGTCTTTTTGTTTATTCTCTGCTCTATTCATCTCATGATTCCATCTCTGCTCATCTAAAAGTGTCTGGCTGATAGATGAGCAGAGATGGAATGAAAGCATTCTACCACTAAGCCACAACCCCAGTCCTAAATATTAACTTAAATTTTTTTTTTTAATTGTAGATGGACACTAAATCTTTGTTGTCGCGTTCCCAGCGACTTAAACACTCAAACCTTTCGCCCACCAGGGACGCCATTTGCCTAGTTACATGCCACTAAAACACTCAGGGGTCACTCCAGGAGAACTGGGCTGCGTGAAATAACCACACAAGAGACAGAAATACTTTTTTTTTGTGGGGCGGGGTGTGCTGTGATGGCTCCTCTGACCTTAAGGGTCCGCAGAAAGAGAGAGCGAGTATGTGCTGACCCCTTTTATTGAGGAGAAGCTATTCAAATGAGGCAAGGGGTCAGATTTCAGAGGGCTGAGTCTATCTTCATGATGTCCACTGTCAGCAGGTTGACTGACATCTAGGAAGGGCCACACCCAAGGGCAGAGTAAGAGAAGGGAAAAAAGGGCGTTTCCATGGAACATTCCAACCCAAACAGGACAAGGGGTAATATTATAAAGGAACAGGTGAGCATAGCTCCACGCCATGGGGATGTAGGAAGGCACGCTCATGAATGAGACACAGTAACTGGACCTTTAAGATCAGGGCTACTGTCTGGCTTACGTAGGCAACCAGATCACAGAGTAACCGAGATGCCAAACCAATCAGAAGAGGAGACAAATGCGGTCACGTGCTAGTTTGGCCTCCCACACTTTGTTTTATTTATTTATTTTTTATGTGGTGCTGAGGATCAAACCCAGTGCTTCACGCATGCGCAGTAAGCACTCAACCACTGAGCTACAATCCCAGCCCATAAATATGAACTTTATTCCTTAAAATATTTTACTATTAGTAAAACCTCATTAATTTAGGGGGAGGCCAGATTCAGTTCATGTAAAATTGGGTCCACTTTATTTTGTCTTCATGACCTCTCCCCTACAATCCATCGAAGTATTCATTACAACAAAATAACAAAAATAAAAATATTTGACCTTTACAGAATACCTGCTATATATGCCAGACTCTCCAGAGAACTTTAATGTATTGATTCATTTTATCCTCAAAATAATCCTATCTCCATTTGCAGATGACAAAAACTGAAGTATAAAAAGGTTTACCTAATGTCACATTAGAAAACCTTGTACAAAATTTATCTTTCACTAAAACCAATAGTAGCTCTTTTCTATGGACATACTGACTTCTACGCTTTTCTTACTGTCACCCTAAACTGGATACAGTAAGGTTTTGTGAATCCAAGGCAGCACTGGCCCATGCCACTGACATTACTCTGAAACTCAGGAAAGCAACCAAGGATTCCATTAAGGCAAACTTCAGAGTATCCTCTTCTTTCAGAAATACTCTGAATCTGCTGCAAGGGCTGAGTGTAGATTACTTCTTCAGAGACAGTAGCTTTCCCAGCACCACCCATCCCCTTCTTTTTTCCAAGGAAGTGTTTTTGCAATAAACTTTTTTTTTTTTTGACAATGTATTCAAATTTTTCTCTAGATTAAGACTCCAGGCTGGAATTGTAGCTCAGTTGTAGAGCACTTGCCTCACATGTGTGAGGCACTGGGTTTGACCCTCAGCAGCACATAAAAATAAATAAATGAAATAAAGGTATTGTGTTCATCTACAACTAAAAACTCTCAGCAACCCCGATGAAGTCATGCCCAGAAGTGAAAAAACAAGGACTCATCTCATCTGACCCAACTCAATTAATCAGTTAAAGGCATCCATAATCTACACACAAGTTCTCCGTATTTTCCCTACCTGCACAATATAGTAATATATCCTAAGCCTTGTCATGAAAGCTTTACTGACTTATACCCTGCTGTCAATTCAGGTGGCTCCTCTACCTATCCAGATCTCAACCATCCTTAAACCCAGCAGTGATCTGCAGGCTTCATCTCATGACTCCAGTCTATCCTGAGCAGCTACTGCTGTAACTCCTGGTGACCTGATCCATAACAAAGCAACTTCACTTCTATCCTTTTTACCCAATAGGCTCCCAACTAAGAGATCTTTTGAGGAACAAGTGCTACAAAAAAAAAAATTAAGCTTGAAAAATCTGCTCTGCTTCACCTATTTCATCACAAAAGGAGTAAAATAATAGAATTCTTCTATTTTTCTTATTTCCCCAATTCAAGTGTAATTTTAAGGATAAGGCTAAATTTTATATTGCTAAGGTGACTTGGATATGCCTATTAGAATAATAGGAATAAAATTAAGTGGTATCCATAAATAATATGTACCTTCTGATTTAGGTAAATAATGTCTTCAAAAGTGTGAATTTACAGCTTTACTTGGTGAACCTTTTAGTCTAAACAGCTGTTTTCCATGGCAAAATGTAAAATGGCTCTATATCACTTATCAAGAAATCATCTTCCTGTCTAGGATTATGACAACGATGGCAAGGTATCTTTTGCAGACTTTGAAAAAGCAGTGAGAGAAGACAGACTTCTGTTGGAGGTGTTTGGACCATGTTTGCCAACAGCACAGGTATATTACAAATGCCAAAAGCTCAATTTGATGAGGGAACTTTTGTGTGTATGTGTGTGTGTAAGATACTGGGGATCAAATCCAAGGCTCATACATTCTAGGCAAACACTGAGCTATATCCCCAGTCTGATTTATCTGTTTGTTTATTTATAGTACTAGGGATTGAACCCAGCACCTTCAGGCAAATTCTCTAGCTCTGAGCCTACATCCCCAGTCCTTTTTATTTTGAGACAGGGTCTCACTAAGTTGTTCAGGAATTTATAATCCCCCTGCCTCAGCCAAACAAACAGCTGGGATTTTATGTGTGTGCTACCATGCCTAGCTTGAGGGAACATTTTAACACGGTCAGAAATTAGTACTTGCTAGACTCTGATCTCTGTAGCTGTAGCCCGTTGCTGAAGTTCAGACAATCATAAATAAAGTGGCCCCATCCCATTTTATTTGTGCTCAAGAAGAATTTTCATGTATGAATCTGACAAATTTTCTGAGCTGAAAGATCAACCCAGTAATTGATTTGGCTCATAAAATTTCCTTATTCTTCCTTTGATCAATTATACTTTTCAAACATAATGTAGGAAGTAACTCTTATTTTCTGTTAATAACTTATAGGGTGATTTTGCAAATTAACTTGCATGTTGCTAAATTATTCTTATCCATCTAAGCTCCTTTCTCTTATTTGTCCTACTGTAGTTTATTTCCTAGACCCCAAATTTTAGTTCTGTCTGGAAATGTGTAGAAAAAAAGCCATGTGTAAAAGGTAAGTTTCCAATTTTAAGAGACTGATAGGTGAAAAGAGCAATAGCATAAATGGACTGGATTGGAGTAACAACTTAGGATATCGAACACCCAACATTCTTCAGCCTCTCCCCAAGAGTTTATCTTTCACAGTTATCTAGAGCCTTCTCTGTTCTAGCAATAGTATTTCCTGAGAACTTGTGAAAAATGAAGAATTTCAGCCCCCACCCAAAACTAACTGAATCAGAATCTATTCTCCTCAACCCTCACTTGACACAAGAAAGCTTTCTTTATCATCATGGTCAAATATTGTGTATGTTGGTGAAATGGGGACACAGCTGGACTCTTTACAGTCACAAGGACCTACTCAAGAACAGAGAATCTATCTTAATGGCTCCTCCCTTTAGGAAATTCTTCAGAAAACTTACCCTCTTAACCATTTAAAAAAATTTTTTTAGTTATAAATGGACACACTACCTTTATTTATTTTTATGCGGTGCTGAGGATTGAACCCAGTGTCTCAACATGCTAGGCAAACACTCTACCGCTGAGCTACAATCCCAGCCCTCTCTTTTTTTTTTTGTAGTGCTGGGTATTGAACCCAGGGACTTATGCATGTGAGGGAAGCACTCTACTAACTGAGCTAAATCCCTAGCCCTTAACCATTTTTAAGTGTACAGTTCAGTAGTGTCGAGTATGTACACAAAGTCATACCATCAATCTCCATAATTCTTTCCATCTTGCAAAACTGAAATTCTGTACTCATTAAACAACTCCCCATTTTCCCTCCCCACCACCATAAGAACTTGCAATTTGGCAAGATCCTGAGATGGAGAGTCAAAGCACCTTACTATTAAAAAAATAATTTAAAAAAATCATTATTTTAGGTGTAGATGGACATAACACAATGCCTTTATTTTTATGTGATGCTGAGGATCGAACCCGGGTCCCGCCTGTGCTAGGCGAGCGCTCTACCGCTGAGCCACAATCCCAGACCCCCACCCCCGGATTTGTTTTTTGATTGCCACAGATTAAGTAAATTCTTAAAAGCTAACTACAGTGTAAACTTCTAATTTCAACTTTGTTCTAATTTCTGTTAACCTTTTTACTTTACAGAATTGCCTTCATTTTGAAGCACTGACATTCAGAGATACACTGACTTCTAGTTTTTCAATAAGTGAATAAGTCAATACTTAAATTAAAATCAGAGACAGATCCTGGTTGCTTAACTTTATTTGTATTATAAAGTTTCCATATTTGCTTCAATTGATTTACATATGGTTATTGTAGCATGAGAATGTTATAGGAAAGATACATTTTTGCAATATTAAGTATATGTCAAAGATGAAACTGTATTTGGATAATAGTTTGAATGAAATAACAAAAAAGTGTACATTAAAAAATACCAGCAATAAAACTTTTTAAAGAATTAAAAGACTAAAAATAAAATAAATATTCTCTTTAGAAAATACTAAATTGCTGCTGGCAATTTATATTCTTCTTCTTTGTTTTAATGGACGACTTGCAGGCACATCTTCCAACTTATCTTCTGGAGGCTTTGGCACAGATGAAATTACCTAGTTTAAAAAGAAAAAAGAACCATTAAAACTTAGTATGTAGTAATAAGTGTAAATAAGTTGCTAGGAGAGGCTGGACATACAACAATCCTTACCATCACTTTTTTTTTTTTTTTTTTTTTAGTACTGCAGATTGAACTCAGGTGCACTTGACCATTGAGCCACATCCCCACTCCTGTTTTGTATTTTATTTAGAGACAGAATCTCACTGAGTTGCTTAGCATCTCACCATTGCTGAGGCTGGCTTTAAACTTAAAATTCTCCTGCCTCAGTGTCCAGAGCCACTGGAATTACAGGCATGCGCCACTGTGCCTGACCTTACCATCACTTTTGAGGTAGAGTTAGCTCAAGTTTAAGGTAGGAGGTACAACCTACAACCTAGACACTTAAGTTTTCACTCCAAACATTAGTGGGAGTAAAGTTTTCTAAGCCATTTATCAAGAAAAGATTTGGAGGCAGGGCTGGGGTATAAAGCATTTGCCTAGCATGGGTGAAGCCCTGTGTTCAATATCAAGGACTGGAAAAAAAAAAAAAAAA
This sequence comes from Marmota marmota marmota, assembly GCF_001458135.2. Lineage (NCBI taxonomy): Eukaryota > Metazoa > Chordata > Mammalia > Rodentia > Sciuridae > Marmota > Marmota marmota. The sequence continues at coordinate 476,473 of NW_026000109.1, read as the reverse complement.
AGATAAAGAAAAGTGAACATACACTTTCCTTTAACATTCTTTTATTGATCTAAAGTCATTTGTTATTTTACAGATACAGATAGATAATCCTGATTTTGCCTTCTTGAAACACTGATAATGTCTCATAGATTTAGAGACATGGATGCCTGGGAGAATGAAAATTTTGAAAAAATAAGAAGAAAATGGTATCATTCTCAATTTCCTAGAGGAAAAATGAACACCAAACACATCAGAAAAAGTGGGGGCAATAAGTCAAAAACAGAGTAAAGCAATTTTCACTTGAAATAGAAAATTCAGGGCTAGGGTTGTGGCTCAGTGGTAGAGTGCTTGTCCAGCATGCATGAGGCACTGGGTATGATCCTCAGCACCACATATAAATAAATAAATAAACAAACAAATAAATAAATGTACTGTATCCATCTAAATTATTGTGTGTGTGTGTGTGTTTAGCTAATTCACATGTTAATTTTCTTTTATTTGTGCCTTAAAAATTGAAAATTATTATTTAAATAAAAGACCACCTTATAGCACAATCTGATTTTAGTTGTAATCTTTTATTTTTATTTATTTATTTATTTTTTAATATTTATTTTTTAGTCTTCGGCAGACACAACATCTTTGTTTGTATGTGGTGCTGAGGATCGAACCTGGGCCGCACGCATGCCAGGCAAGTGCGCTACCGCTTGAGCCACATCCCCAGCCTAGTTGTAATCTTTTAAGAAGTTCACATTTAAAATGCAGATCTTAAACCCTAATTGAAACAAGTTATACTTATTCTATGTATATATATTTCGAAACATACTCTGTCACGTAAAAAACATTTTTAAAAATATGAGGAAAAGAAATGCAGAACTTAAGGCAGTCTAAAGACACAATCGTTTAGAATTTTCACCTTCTGGACTGGGGGGCATAGCTCAGCAGTAGAGCTCTTGCCTCACATGGGCAAGGCCTGTGAATCTGACTCCCAGCACCACCACAACAAAAAGGTGCTGTTTATTACAGAAGCAAAATACTTTGAATTTGACGTAAGCTGTAGTAACTCTGAATTTAAGAAATAATTTCTAATAATTTTCTTGCTCAATTTTGGTTCATATTAAGACTATCTGGGGAGCTTTAAAAGGTGGAGCAGGGGCTGCAATCCACTATCACAGACTAATTATAGTATTTTGTATTTACAGTGTGATGTAAAATATGTCTGTTCACCGTTTAAAGGAAGAATTACTATCAAAGCAAATACATATGCTAGTCAAATTCAGTGAATTTAACACAGAACTGTAAAAAAACACATCGAAAACTAAAAACTGAAAAGAAAAAAAAGCCAATTCCAATTCAATAGATCCCACAAATTATTTTCCATTTAGTTCTTAGTCCTATAACCAAATTCTTTTTTTTAAATATTTTTTAAATGCAGTTGGATTTATTTATTTATTTGTGTGTGTGTGTGTGTGTGTGTTTGTGTGCACTGAGGATTGAACCCAGCGCCTGGCACATGCTAGGCGAGCGCTCTGCCGCTGAGCCACAACCCCAGCCCCCTATAACCAAATTCTTAAAACAGTTTTTAGGGCTGGGGTTGTGGCTCAGCAGTAGAGTGCTCACCTAGCATGTGCAAGGCCCTGGGTTCGATCCTTGGCACCAAATACAAATAAATAAATAAATAAATAAATAAATAAATAAATAAAGGTATTGTGTCCAACTATAACTAAAAAATAAATATTAAAAACAAGAAAAAACAGTTTTTAAAAATGTCCCTACCTCTTTAAGTTTATTCCGAATTAAGTTCGCCGTTGTATTCAGAGAGTCATCCTGAAGGTCCACTTTAGGTATGTCTGGTAACTTGGGTCCAATCATAACCTCATTACTGTTTGTTTCAAGAAAAGTTCCAAGTTTACGATCATCTTCCCTTCTTCTTTTCCGCTCCTGCAGTTGTGTTGTCCTAGGCATAAACCTGTCAATTGACCCTGAAGGAGGAATTAGAGCCTTCTGTGTACCAGAGTAAGGTACTGAATTTTTGAAAGTGTTCATATTTTGCAAAGAGTCACTGTGGTTACAATGCTTCACTGTTTCATTATGGTTCCTACCATCCTTATAGAAGTTCGATGCTTTATTCACATGCTCCCCAGATGAACAAGTACAGTTTGAAGCAAAATAACATAAAGGAAATTCACAAGAATAAGGAAGACAAGGATTTGAGTTCCCATTGGAAGCATTCGAAGCAGCTGCACAAAATCCAGACATGTCCGAGTTTAAGTCTTGTCTAAAATCTCGTGTGTTTTTATGCTCTGGAACCAGTTTCTTCTTTGTCAAGTAATACTCTATAAATGTAAAAGTTGAGGGAAAGGAAAATAGAAATGGTTCATTTATTGTTTTTATCACTCAGAATCATATAATTTTAAAAACTTAAAAATGTTAATAGATTCTTCTCCAAAATGTCTTATATTTGTATCATTAAAAAGGCTTTTTTAAGAAGCAAAAAGGTATAAAGTGTCAAGCTTCATATTTTCCTTGCTTTCCAATATGCTTAGTTTTCTAGTTACCATATGTATTCACTATTCTTCCTTATTTATCAGAATGTCTTACTTTTCCTCCTCCCATCTACCCTTCTTTCTCTCCCCACTCAAAAGGTAACTTCTAATACCCATTTCTTTGTACCTTTGCATTTTCTTCTTAGCTGTAGATCTTACAGAGTTCTTCCATGTTACCATATAGAAAGTTTTTTTTTATTAACTTCAGAATATTCTACTACATAGACATTATTGTGCTGCTTAGTTTTTGTTTGTCAGTATTAAAGCAAATGATATGCTAGGCCCACTTTTAGGGCCTATATAAGTCTCCTGCCCATTCTACCCTCCACACCTCCAAAGTGCAATGTGAGAAGTGTGGTAAAGATGAAATTGACAATTGTTGACATTAATACTCGTGAGGTACATTATCTCACATCTCTCTACCTTTGAATATTTTAAATTTTCCATAACAAAAGCGTTTTAAAAAGAGAGACCAATTATACAAATGTACCATGTAGATGCTAGAATCCTACAAATGAAAGGGCTTATTTTTGTTTAGGGCCAAATAAGTCATAAAAATGCTATATTGGGCTGGGGTTGTGGCTCAGAGATAGAGCACTTGCCTACCATGCGTGAGGCACTGGGTTCGATCCTCAGCACCACATAAAAATAAAGATATTGTGTTCACCTATAACTAAAAAATAAATACTAAAAACAAAACAAAACACTGTATCACTCTGCCACTCAGATGGAGCCAAATTCAGCGTAATTCTGAAGTCAGGGGCAGGGCTAAAAAGTCTTAAAGGAAGCTGGGAGGAAAGAAAGACAAAGTTAGGCTACTAACACCAATACTGTAACGTATAAAGCAATTTAGAAGTGAGCTCTAGAGAATCCAAAGATGGGTCTTAATTGCTCTTTTGTCCCTATTTTATCTCTAGAGAGATAAACCAGTCATAAACTTTCTGAGCTTTACTTTCCTCACCTATAAAAATGAGAACAAAGGTCTTTCTCTTTACACTAATATTCTGTAATTTCCTTTTCCATACACATAAATTCTCCTGTGTATAATCCACAAGTTAAGGGTCATTTTTATATCTAAAATTGACCAAGAATTCTCAACAGTTCCCTAGCCCCATCTCTTTTTATGTTTTTGATCTTAAGATAGGGCCTCACTAAATTGCTTAGGGCCTTGCTAAGTTGCCAAGGCTGGTTTTGAACTTCTCGATCCTCCTGCATCAGCCTTTTGAGTCACCAGGATTACAGGCACGTGCCACCACACCCAGCTCCTCTAAGGTTTTAAACGTGTTGCCTGGCTCACTTTTCCATCTCTTCCTCTTCCCTTATGGGTAGTGTTAGCCTTCAAAATGCAACCACTTCTTATATACTTGTAGGAAATCTGCTATGAACAAACATCTCTCCCTTTCTAGGCCAGATTATGCACAGTGCTGCAAAGAACACTGATTTATAGTTAATAAATATGATCCTTTACTTACCCTAGACTGGGAACTCAATGTTGGCATACTTAGAAGAGTGCCCACCTAACACATAGGAGGTGTTTAATAACAGGCTTTTCATACCTTTATTTTTAGTAGTTCTTGCTATGTAAGCCTTTCTCTCTTCTAATTTTTTTCTGGTTTCTTCAACTGTCTCAAATTCTGGAGCATAGCACACATGAAGCAATCCACCAAAGAAACTCTGTTCATCCATTTTTCTCTTGGCTATCCTAAACAGAAATACATAACATGGCTAATTAATCTGGATTAACATAGGATGATCGCTTAACTAATATAAAATACATCAATCTAAGGAGCAAAGTCTACCTTTTGCTAAGTGTACATGTGTGTATATCCTATGGATTGGGAATTAAAATGCTCTATTTGTAGATGGTTCCAACCCTACTGATCTAGGATGCACTCTAAAGTCTTCCTTTCCCTCTTTCAGAGGTATTAAAAGGTTTTGATCCTCAGCACCACATAAAAATAAAGGTATTATGTCCATCTACATAAAACATTAAGTTAAAATACTGTAATTGTAAAACTTGATAAATGAGAAAGTTGTGAATACATAACAACTAATCAAATGAAAACAAAGGAGAATGGAATTCATTAAATAGATAACTTATTGAAAAATCTATGACTGGCCAAGCATTATAGTAATTATTTAAGTACTTCTGTAACTAGAAATAATGATAAGTGTTATATTGAGATTTAACCCCATACTAGGCAATGTCATAGGTACCTCACTTCAGTTAACATCTCACAGCAACCAAAGTGAAGAACTGGGATGTTATATAACTTGGCCACATTCATATACTAATTTCTGGAGCTGGATTCAAATCCAGATGTCTTGTTCTAGAACCTACTATACTAGGTAATGTGAGAGATAGAAAAACTTTAGAAAACATGCTTCCCTAACTCCACAGAATCAGCAAGTTAATTTTTGAAAAGTGAGATTACATATAAGAGCAGCTTAAAAATGACATATAACCACAAAATTAACTACTTTTGGGGTCAACTGTGAGGTTTACTGGTAGCCCAGAAAAGGAATATAAATGGTGGGCTGGGGCTGTAGCTCAGTGGTAGAGCACTTGCCTCACATGTGTGAGGTGCTGGGTTCAATCCTCAGCATCACATAAAAACAAACAAACAAAAAAGATATTTAAAAAAAAAAGAAATATAAATGGCAACAGCAAAGGAAGGATGGATCTTTGATCAGATTAATGACAAGAAAAGGGGTTAAACTAAAAATACATAAGATATTGCCTACTTCAGCCCAATGGAACAGGTTTTTGTTTCATAGAAATCCCAAAAGATGGGATTAATTCACAGAAGGCCAAAAATAATAATAAGGCCATAATAATATAATAATAAAAAGTAAAGTTTACTGCATTCTGAGCAGAAAGGCACTACTCCAAGTCCTTTTCATGAATTATATCATCCTCATGCAAGCTCAATAAGTGGTCTTTTGACTACATGGATTTTAAGAAGAGAAAAAAGTGGGCTTACCAGGATTAAATAATTTATACAAAGTAACAAGATAGTGAGCAGTATGACTGGAAAACTTACCCAAATTCAGTTTTTAATCATATCACAGGACTGAAAGTTGTTGAGCATGGGAATGAGGGGATGTAAATAGTATTTTGATAAGATTAACCTTTACAAAGATGTCAGGAAGTGATGGGGATGTGGCTCAGTGGTTGAGCACCTGCTGAGTATAAGTACAGCCCTAGGTTAGACTCCATCCCTGGGGGTAAGGGAGGGGAATTACTGCAGAAAAGATGAGAATGTTGCCATATTAAATTTTGGGGTAACTCAAGTATTTTAACTATAGAAACCTGGGACAAAAATGATAGTAACAGGGTCAAAGGATATAAGATGCTGCTTAACTTACACTTTACCTTGCACTTTGTAAATTCATAAATTTAATAAGGTAAACTTCTGTAAAATCTTCTGCTGGATATTCATCTAGAGCATTATATTCTTCAATTGCACCATATAGAGCAAATCGCTCAACTAATTCCTTCATTGCTCCCACTGCAGGAACTCCTTGTATTAATAAGTACCGAGATTCCAAATTGATTGTATACACCTAAAATAAATAGAGTTATGAAGTGTATTTCACAAATAAGACTAAGAAAATCTCCCCTTTAAAAAAAAAACAAAAACAAAACAGAATTTGAAAAGAAACACTTTGGTCAGTCCTTGTCTGCAAAAAGCATACAAAATTAATTTTAAAATTTGCCATTCTCTCTGCATAAAGAATAACACACTTCACATGGGAAGGTATCTAACTAAAGCACATAACAGACTGCTCTGAGTCGACATTTTTATAATATTTTTATTTGTGCATAATTATGCTTAATAGTAGGATTCACTGTGACATATTCGTACATGCATATGATTTAAGTCATCATTTCTGTAAGTTCTCTCAGTAGAAGTTACTGGGACTAGTCACTAAAACGAATAGTCATTGAGTGTTTAACAAGCACTCACGTAAACACGGAAGATACAAGAACTAAAACAAATCCCTCTTCTGGAGAACTGACGTCCTAAAGTTAACCAAATGGGTGGTAATAATCTTTGGTCTCCAAGCCAGAGTTCCTCATTCCCCTTCCAATGAGAGATGGATCTAACAGGAGCCTTTTATACCTTTATTTAAGTAGGCTGGCTGCGTGGAGCGCGTGCTCACATAAAGCTACCCAAGATAGCGAATGAAAGCGAAATCATTTTACCTTGACAGCGCGAGGCCGTCTACCCTCCCGATATTTGGCCCGCGTGTCGCAAACCACCCTCTGGACGTGGTGGTCGAATAAACTCCCAAGCTTCCCATCACTCGACGCCATCTTGCCTGCTTTGGTCATTGCAGTGAGGACAACACCCGTCTTAGGGAGCTCCCGTTTATCCAGTAAGAGAGCGGGATGAGTCGAAGCATGGCCAGGATTGGCTGGAGAATCGACAGCGTCGGCCATCGTTTCCTGAAAACGAGAATTTGGTGAACGAGGTGCCGCCCCCAAGCGGCTCGGCGGAGAAGTTCAGAGAGTGACAGAAGCTTGTTGGTCCTGCCCGCTTCAGGCGCGCGGGTGAGACTCACCTCGGGAGAGGGAGTGAAGCCGTTGGGGGCGGAGCCGATCGATCTTCTCGGGCTCCAACGCCCTCGGCCTGCCCGGGGTAGGGGTCAGACGCCGCGCCAGGGTGGGCGGTCCTGGAGTAGTGGTTTTGGAAGATGTGGGGCAGCGATCGTCAAGCCGGCGCTGGTGCTGCAGGGGCGGCCGTGACGGTGGCCTTCACCAACGCTCGCGACTGCTTTCTCCATTTACCGCGGCGTCTCGTGGCTCAGCTGCACCTGCTGCAGGTAACGCGCCGACCCCGGGACACCAGAAGGGTAACCTGGGATCGGACGTGGCCGAGGCCTTCCCGGAACGTGGCGGCCGCTGAATTCTTTTCTTTCAGCCGGGTCCCGGCGGTCTCCTGAACGTTGCCGAGTCGCGCTAGGCCGGAGTGACGGCGCCTCGAGAGCAGGGCAGGTCCGGGCAGTCTCTGCTGCCCCGAGGTTAACTTAGTCCACATCTTACACTTTGGTTAAAGTAGGCTTTGAAACATCCTAGTATTCTAAAAGTCCTCTCCATCCAGGAACATTCCTTACTCCAGATGGGAAAAGCTCTTGAGAACTTGTATATTTTTATTATTTTAAAGTGCCCACACTCGCCGGCGATTGCCAAGTCCCCGCACTGCCACAGTTCGGGCCTCTAGGGGCAGACTTGGTTTGTAGAGCGCGTGTAGGTTAACTAGGACTGAGTGCCGCGTCTCCCACGAGCTGGAGAGGGTCATAGAATAGTAACTCTTCCCTGCATTGGCAACCCCGAACCGAGCCGAGTGGTGCCAGGAATGTGCAGTGGAATTATGCCCATACCTGCATCATGTACGTAGTTAGGTTTACTTGGACTTATGTGGTCAGGACGTGGTGGTTGTGGTATTTCACATTTCTAACCACTGGTGGAGATACACATCCTTCCCCCGTCCCCCCCCCCCCCCAGCATCCAGAAGTACCTCATACATGCTAGGCAAGGCTCTGCCACTCAGCTACATTCTCAGCCCAGCATGCATATTTCATAATTAAAAATTGGTACACACGGTCTCAATGAATTTGAGTTTGCTCAGTAGCAAAAGGATGCAATATTTGAAATATTTGTCCGGTACCCACTACTGGCTAATCTGTGCAAGACATGTTGCTGTTTCTTCTCGACCTATAAGAGTTTACAATATTTAAAAGTTTGCAATAAAGATCCCACCTTTCATCTTAAGCCACTTTCCTGTAACTGTTTTTCCAGATATTTTTGTCCATCTTTCCAAACATAAATCACTACAGTCCTTTCATCCTTGTTATTACTTATTTTTGCCACTAAGTAGGCAGGTTTTTTTGGTTTATTTGTTTGTTTTACACTGACAGGCTTCTCCATGGCTCCAAGGAGGCAATCACCAGTTTCCGGGTAGAACTTGGCTTAGTGCTCTGTCAACTTTGTCCGAGATTTTCAGTGTGTTTTCAGATCCAAACCTAATTAGTTCATAGAAATAAACTGTCCTCCTAAAGAGTTTATACGAAATCTTTTTACAGTAACTCTGATTTGTTCCTTAGATGTAGTTGTTACGTTACATTACATTCATCACTGTTTAAAAGGTTTTAGTGATCTTGATCTTTGTTTTAAATTATGAGTCAAGAAGTATTCATAAATATTAATTAATGGGCATCTTTTTAAATTTAAATATCTCCAGCCCTAGAATAAATTGCTGTTTCTTCTTGACTTATATCAGTAGAATAGACCAACCCCCAATTATTGAAGTAATGCTTCTGTTTTGTGAACATTTTTAACAACAAAATAAAGTTACTCATAATCCTAGAACCTAGAGATAACCAATACTAACACTTTGAATCTAGGTTTCTTTGTAATCTTTATTTTTTAAAAAATGAGGTCCTAGAGCTGGGGACTCAGTTGATAAGGTGCCTGCCTTGCATTGCACAAGGCCCTGGGTTCAAAATCCCATGCATAAATAAATAAATAAATAAACCCCCAGCACCAGTAGATAGATAGATAGATAGATAAAATCCATTCATTCATCCATCCATCCATCCATACATACATACATACATTCATAGGGTCCTATATACATAGACACATTTTGTGTCCTGCTATTCTCACATGGTGTTTTTATCAGTATTTTATTTGTTAAAAGTTTTTTTTTGTACCAGTGATTGAATCGTGGGCCTTAACCACTGAGTTACATCCCCAGACTTTTAAATTTTTTATTTTGAGGCAGGGTTTCACTAAGCTGCCTAGGGCCTAAATTGTTTAGGCTGGCCTTGAATTTGAGATCCTTCTCAGCTAAACATTACAGGCATGCACCACCACACCCTGCAAGTATTTGTAATTAAAAAAAAAATCTCAGGTCACTTGGATGCTGGAGGAGTTGAGACCCACTGATGTAGAATCATAGAATGTTGATAGAGAAAGAACCTTATGTATGTAGATCATTTCCCTACTTGTACACATCAACTGGAACTGTTAGGCCAGTATCATTTTCATCCATTTAATTTTCCCTCTTGTCTACAGCTCACTCTGTCATCCAGACTAGCCTTCTTACTGTTTTTCTCTAATGGATCTCATTCACACTTCTGTTCATTTATTTGTGCCATTCTTCCCCAAGACAGTTTTCTTTCTTCCATACAAGTTCCATGCTATTAAAAACAATGTAATCCTTGGGCTGGGGATGTGGCTCAAGTGGTAGTGTGCGCGCCTGGCATGCGTGCGGCCCGGGTTCGATCCTCAGCACCACATACAAACAAAGATGTTGTGTCCGCCGAAAACTAAAAAAAAAATAAATAAATATTTAAAAAATTCAAACAACAACAACAATGTAATCCTGCTCTCTTCAGGAAGCTTTCTGATTCTGTTGCCTGCATTTGTCTTCTTTTCGAAACTTCAGGATTGTTTATGTGACACATCTAATTAATTATACTCTATTCTGTTTCAAGTATTGTCTTATTGCCAAATTGATGAGGACTGCATACTCAAGTAGATATTTAACTAGGCTTTCTTAATCTTGGCCTTTTTGACATTTTAGGCTGGATAAATTTTTGTTCTGGGGGATGACCTGTACATTGTAAGATGTTGGGGGATTTTGTTTGTTTGGTTAGGGTTTTGTTGTTGTTGTTTGTTTGTTTTTGGTACCAGGGATTGAACCCAGAGGTGCTTAACCACTGAGCTACATCCCCAAACCTTTTTATTTTGAGACAGGATCTCGCTAAGTTGCTTAAGGCCTCATTAAGTCACTGAGGCTGGCTTTGAACTTGGGATCCTCCTTTCTCAGATTCCCAAATTACTGGGATTACACGGGTGTACCACTGTGCCCAGCAATTTTTTCTATTGAATAAAATTGATTTTTCCTTTTTCTAGTGAGCTGATAGGTTTTGGGGAGGATTTTTTTTGTTTGTTTTTTGACATTTCAGGGCACATTTCATATTTTTTTACTTAATGTCTCTGGTTTTAAAAGTTTCTTCATATTAAATAGAATTGATCTGGATTGTATGTCTCTGGCCTGAAACCCCAAAGAGGCATCTGGGGCTTTTTCACCTTTACTCTTGTTACCTCAGCTCACACAGTTACAGCTGAAATGTAACTGAGGACTTTTGACCCCAAATTCAGGGCTGTTTCTACTTTATCAAACATTACTCAGTTGAAAGGTTTTGTTAGCTGGAGTAAGTGCCATTCTGTGAAAATTGTTAGAATAATGTCACAGCTAAGTGGTGTGTAACAACCTCCAGGTATACACAATTTTAATAACATGGCTAAAGTACATTATATTGCCTCAAAAGGTCCTTTGAAATTTGTCCTATTTAAAGAAATATAAAGTAGTAAAATTTAGTGTATGTGAATAAATTTGATAATTAGTATTTTAACTTTAAGGAATTTATTTTGATAAAAATGAATTTAATAATACTGAAGATTCCTAAGATGATAAGTCTTGATGGCTATTAACCAAGTATTTACTTTTTATTAAAAATGATATATGTGAATCTGGGCTATAGTTCAGTGGCAGAGCACTTGGCTAGCATGTGTGAGGCACTGGGTTCGATCCTTAGCACCACATAAAAATAAACAAATAAAGGCATTCTGTCCATCTTCCACTACAAAAAAAAAATTTTTTTTAACGATACCCGTATGATAATGCTCATGATGCAATGTTAGGTGCGGGGAAAGAATATTAAATTTTGCTTATAATGCAGAACTGTGCAAAAAATTAACTTGCACATAGAAAAAATTTAGTAAGAAATAGATATTGTTTACATGGTTGTCTTTTTCTGAGGGAAATATCAATAATTTCCTATTTTCTTTCCATGTTCGTATATTTTCCTATAATGAGCATAAGTCTTTAATCATAAAAAACATTGTTTTTAGTTCTTGGCCACAAACTGACATTTTATATAGTTGCTTTTTGTTTTTGTAATGGTTTTGAGGTGGAACCCAAGGCCTCATATTTTCTAGGCAGGTGGTCTACCTCTGAGCTATATCACCATCCCTTTTTAAAAAATTAATTTATTTGTTCTCTTTAGATACACATGACAGTAGAGTGTATTTGACACATACATACATGGAGTATAACTTATTGTAATTAGGATCCCATTCTAAACTGTTGTTCATGATGTGGAGTTTCACTGGTCATGTATTCATATATGAACATAGGACCCATCCTTTTTTATTTTATTTTGAGACCTTGTTGCTCAATCTGGTCTTGAATTTGTCATTCTCTTGCCTTGGCCTTCTGAGTAGTTGGAATTACAGGCATGTACCATCATGCTCAGCTTAATTTCTATTTTAATGAGAATAAGTTTTGTATTTTGCTCTTTTCACATATATTTCCATAGTTCTGTGAAATTTAAAAACGATTTAAGAAGCTGCATAACATAACATTTCTGGAAGGGCATATAAGAAGTTATTAACTGATTATCTCTGGGAAGAGGGACCTTCCCTCATGTTTATTCGTTTGTATTTTACCTTATGTGTTTATTACTGATCAGTCAACCTATAAGAGATTGTATATTCAATCTAATTGGTATTTCATAATTCTGAATTATATTGTTAACATTTTTAAAGATCATATGTGTTTAGAATAATTACCCTCATATGGAGTTGATCCATTCCAAGACCTTCATTCTATGAAGCCAAGGATAGTACTAAACCATGTATTTACCATTTTTTCCTATAAATGTATACACAAATTTAATGCGTTTTCTATCATAAATAAGCACTTACCATGCACTGAGGTGTGATTTGGGTGTGATAGCGAAACTAATAAGTTTCTATTTCCTTCTTTACAGTTTCATAGGTAGGTTTGTTTTTACTGTAGATCTTAGCAATTTCTGCACATGGAGTTTTTCTTTCCTTATTGAGTTATGAATTTTCACCTTTTCACTTAAAGGAAACCCTTGAGTTCTCTCTGGCATACATATCTGAATTGCCAGCATTATTACTCCTGTGCTTTGGGACCATTGTTAATAAAATATAAGTTACTTAAACTCAGCACTGTAATACCAAGACATTCATTGTGACAACTATTAAGTGAATAATAGGCAAGTAGCATATATAGCATGAATATACTGGGCAAAGGAATGATTCACTTCCCACACAAAACAGAACCAGACAGTGACTTCATCCTACTATCTTAGAACAGTGTACAATTGAAAACTTCTGAATTGTGTATTTCTGGAATTTTCCATTTAGTATTTTTGGGTCACAGTTGACTATGTGTAACAGAAATTGGAAATCAGAACTGCAGTTACATGGGGACTAGTGTACTTGTTGACTCATATTTTACTGAAGTAGTAGACTTTAGGTTATGTAATAGTTTTTCTATTGATACTCATTTAAGACAGTGCCAAGTTTTCACTATTGTAGAAAATAGTGCAGATATCCTCTGATGTGGTTTGTTTTTTCTTCTTAGTAACTTGAATACTCAAGTAGTTATATATGGCTCAAAGGCTATGTAAGTTCATTTGCCTACCTGTGCCATTTTGGGGTTTTTCTGGGAATTGAACCCAGGGCCACATACCATACCACTGAGCTATATACCCCACCCATATTGCCATTTTGAATTCTGAAATGGTTGGATCAGTTTATAATGCTGTCATAGGAATATAGGGATATTGGTTTCATCAATAGCGTCACTGGTGTTGGGTGTTAGAAACAGTTATAGCTTTTTAAATGCTATGAGAAATGTGGATAACCAAGGTATCAATTTCTAGAGATATTTTGTTTGGTGTGTGATTTGCAGTAATAATTTATATTAATTTAGAAAAACATTAAACTTTTAAAATTGTTTTCTCTCCCTTTCCTTATACAAATAGAATCAAGCAATAGAAGTAGCCTGGGGTCATCAGCCTGCATTCTTGAGCTGGGTGGAAGGCAGGCATTTTAATGATCAAGGTGAAAATGTGGCTGAAATAAATAGACAAGTTGGTCAGAAACTTGGACTCTCAAATGGGGAACAGGTAAGCACAAAATGATGACAGTGACTTTCTTCTAATAATATAACAGTGGAAATAGAATTAAAAGTTCAGATTTTTTTTTAAAGGAAGTGAGATGACACCTGACTTACATGCTAATTTGTAACCCATCTAGGATATTCAAATACATTGTACTTTGTCTTTAAGTCATTATCTTCAGGTTAAATGTGTTTCCTACTCAACTTTTATTTTATTATTTTATTCATTTTCCAGGTTTCCAAATTTTGTTTTTATGAAATAATTTTTCCTTTATGAATGACTAGGTTTTACTATTATCAAATTTCACTTCCTTTGTTTTCACACATATTTTCTAACCTTTTATGGTCTTACTATTTTGTCTTGCCTATGAGTTTAATGTGCTTAAATTGTAAGCCACAAAGCTTGAGCTCTCAGATCTATTTTCATGCGATGCTGAGGATTGAACCCAGTGCCTTGTATATGCTAGGTGAGCTTTCTACCACTGAACCTTAACCCCCGTCCCCAATTTATTCTTTTTAACTGTAAGAGTAATACATATATATTATAAATATTTTACAATTGAAAGTAAGAAATGATTTTTCCCTTTATCTAACCCCAGCCTAACAACAAACATTTATTATTTTTTGGAATCCCACTACACTATTAGGATCTAAAGAATGAGGTTATTCTTATTTTCTGCAGTATTTACCTTACAAAATATAGCACATAGGGCCTGGGGTTGTAGCTCAGTGGTAGAGCACTTTCCTAGCATGTGAGAGGCACTGGGTTCTATCCTCAGCACCACATAATAAATAAATAAATAAATAAATAAATAAATAAATAAATGTAGTTTGTTCATCTACAACTAATAAAATATTTTAAAATGTGTAAATATATATATATATATATATATATATATATATATCTCACACAACTTTCCATGAGCAGTCATCCCTCAGTATCTGAAGTAGATTCTTTGCAGGACCTCCATGGGTACTGCAGTCTGCAGATACTTGAGTACCTTATGTAGAATCATGTCATATCCACATGTATCCTATTTATATCCTGCTGTGTGCTTAAAGTCATGTCTAGATTACTGGTTATACCTAATACAATATGAATGCTATGTAAAGAGTTGTATTGTTCAGAGAATAATGACAAGAAAAGGATATATTGTTCAGTACAGGCATAGTTTTTTTTTTCTCCCTAAATGTTATCCATAGTTGGTTAAATCTGCAGTTTTGGAACCTACAGATACAGAAGGCCAATTGTATTATAAGTAATATGGATCAAATCTTCCTATGTATATATGATTGTCTGTGGTGGTAATACTACTAAGCCAATGTTTCCCAAATAATCACTGATAGGAGCTGGATGTGGTGGTGCATACCTGTAATCCCAGTGTCTCAGGAGGCTGAGGCAGGAGGATTTCCAGTTCAAAGCCAACCTCAGCAAAAAGTGAGGTGTTAAGCAAGTCATTGAGACCCTGTCTCTAATAAAAAATACAAAATAGGCTGGGGATGCCCCTGAATTCAATTGCCAGTATTAAAAACAAAAACAAAAAAACGGAATCATTGATAGGAGCAGAAAGAGGGCTGGCTAGCCCAGGGGTCCTTGGCTGTTGGTCAGAAGTTGCTTTGTGCTTCTTCAGAATCCTGTACATACAGGTTGGGTGTCCCTTATGCTTGGGCCAGATATATTTCATATTTTGCAGATTTTCAGATTTTGGAATATTTTCATAGACTTTTTACATTTTACCCCTTGGAGCATCCCTATTCCAAAAGTCTGAAATCTGAAATGCTCCAAAATTTGAAGCTTCTCTTCAGAAAGTTTTAAGATTTTTGGACTAGGGTACTCAGTTTATAGATGTGGTAATGAAAGATTTAAAATGTGAATTATAATGTGCAATGGAATGTACATTTAAAATTGTGATAGATGGGACTAAATTGCTTTCTATTACAAATTTCCCACAACATTACATGATGGTGCCACATCCTTTTAATGTTTTCTGAACACAGACTAATTTTATTTATGCATGATTTCATAATGAGAATAGGTCACTAGACTTCAGCTGAACCTAAATTTTTGTGAGAATCTTAATGTTTTGGCTCTAAAAGACCTGAGAAATCACTAACTGTAGTACCTCGTTGTACAAACTTAGGAAAATGGAATATTTTGCTCAGGATTACATAGCAAGATACAGTTTAGCTTGATTTAAGTACATTGCACTTTTCCTATGGGAAACATCAGCTTCCTAGTGCTAATTTAGATGTCTTAATTAGTACTTCAAACAGTGCTACTTGCTTTTAATTCCCATTTGCTTCTAAGTGACATTTGCCTGATTTTCTACAGATCCTCCTTTGTAGCACTGTCACTGAGACACTGTCTTCTAAAGTGTGGAAATAAGAAAGTAAACTTGCTAGACCAGAGTCTTTAGCTTTTTGATAGGCAGAAGCTGCTTTGTGTTTCTTCCAGAATCATCCCCTTCAATGGAATGTAAGGGAAGTATGAGGCTAAATTGACTAAGGGAGTATAGGATGGAGTACCTAGGGAAATTCTGTTCCAGTTCACAAAAGCAGAGAGGAAGAGCTGTTTATCTAGAATGTTTAATACTCAATGGCTTTGGATTTTATTCCCTTAATCCCCAGAAATGCCCATAGAAGGGGGAAAAAAGTAAGATGGTAGATTCTAGCTTATTGAGACATATTAGCATTTCATATATTCATAGACTTGAATGATGAGGTATTTATCTTATTTTACTTCCAGCTATGAAGGATTATGCTTCTTAATAATTGTCTCTGATCTCTATTTCAGTGTTTTTCATTTTTCTAGAAACAGCATGGCTTAAAGTGAGTTATAAAACCAACAATAGCAAAACTTATAGAAACAAGAGTATTATATTAGCTTAAGACATTATTTGACAGCATTCTTTTTTTTCCTTTTTTAACGTATGTTTTTCTTTTAATTATTCTTATTTATTTTTAAAAAGTATTTTGTGTTTGTATGTATTTTCCTTTATTCTATAATTAGTTGTGAAACAACTGAGTACATCAAGGCCTAACTAAAAATAAGTACTTAGTAAATATTTGTCACATGAATGATTATAGATAAACACACACACACACACACACACACACACACACACACCCACACCCCTTACCTAAAGAAAGAACTTATTTTCTAGGAATACAGGAAAGTTTTTTTAAAGTAGCTTTAAATTTTTTATTTTTTCCAGGTGTTTCTCAAGCCATGTTCTCATGTGGTGTCTTGTCAACAAGTGGAGGTGGAACCCCTTTCAGCAGATGATTGGGAGATACTGGTAAAGAAAAAATAAGGGGCTGGAGATATAGCTCAGTGGTAGAGAGCTTGCCGAGTATGTGGGAGGCTCTGAGTTCAATCATCAGTACCAGGGAAAAAAGGTATTTACAGCTGGGCAGAGTGGCACATGCCTGTAATCCCAGTGACTTTGGAGGCTGCAGCAGGAGGATCACAAGTTGGAGGCCAGCCTCAGCAACTTAGTAAGACCCTGTCTTAAAAAATAAAAGGGCTGGGGATGTGGTTCAATAGTCGATTATCCCTGGTTCAATCTTCGGTACCACAAGAAAGAAAGAAAGGAAGGAATGGAAATATCTCATTTTAAGGCTAAACTACTCAAAATATCAGTGTCTTTAGGATTTCTCTGAGCCTCATTCTGAGTGGATGTGGTTATAAGAATGAATTGATAACAGATATTTAAGAGAAGGACTATAGATTAAAAATTATACTGTATTCATGATTTATACTCAATGAGTAGATTTTTAATTGCTCTTCCCACATTAAAAAAAAGAAAGAAAGAAAAATGGGTAACTGTGAGATGATGGATATGTTAATTTGCTTCACTGTAGTATGTTCTTGTTATCTATATGTATAATATCATGTTATATAGATATACTCAAGGTTTATTAAAATGAAAAAGAATGAATTGAGATTTCCTTACTAGACATGGAATGGGCAAAATGTAAAGTGAATTAATTATCTTTTGTCTCGGTTCCAGGAGCTGCATGCTGCTTCCCTGGAACAGCATCTTCTAGATCAGATTCGGATAGTTTTTCCAAAAGCTATTTTTCCTGTTTGGGTGGATCAACAAACTTACATATTTATCCAGATTGGTAGGTGCTGTTATAGTATTTGCCATTGTACTCTAAACGTAGCACTGAGTCCAAAGCAGAAATGAATATCCACTAATGAGCTCTGTTTTCTACATAGTTGCACTAATGCCACCTGCCACTTATGGAAGGCTGGAAACTAACACCAAACTCCTTATTCAGCCCAAAACACGCCAAGCCAAAGAGAATACATTTTCAAAAGCAGATGACATAAGTGGAAAATTTTATTTTTATGGAGGAGATGGACAAAAAGGAATAACAGAAGAATTTCAAACCAAGCAACTTCAGTCAAATACTTTGGGAGTCATTGGGACTAATGAGACAGACTCAGAGGTTTCAGTTGATTCATCATCAATACCAAGCTTATGGACTATGATAGGTAACATTTTTTCTTTTGGATCTGAGAAGAAACAAGAAACATCCTGGGGTGCAACTGAAATCAGTGCATTCAAAAATATGCAGTCAGAGGTTGTTCCACTAAACAATATTTTCAGAGTATGCAAATCTCAGCCTCCCAGTATACACAGGATGTCAGCAACTTCCGTGTTTCACAAACACTGTGCCATTCATGTATTTCCATGGGACCAAGAATATTTTGATATGGAGCCCAGCTTTACTGTGACCTATGGAAAACTAGTTAAACTACTTTCTCCAAAGCAACAACAAAGTAAAACAAAACAGAATATCCTGTCACCTGAAAAAGAGAAACAGATATCAGAGCTACTGGATCAAAAACAGATTAGCACAGATCATGGTCAAGAAGCTGATAAGACTTGTGTGCTAAAGGTAGTCTGGAATGGACTGGAGGAATTGAAGAATACCATAAGATACACCAAAAATGTAGAATTTCTCCATCTTGGGAAAGTCTGGGTTAGTATGAATTTTATAGTTTAGGGAATAACTTAAGATACTTAAACTTCCCCTAATTTTGAATTAGAATAATATTTTATACATAAATTAAAAACCAATAAGGAATACAGTATCTAAAATTACTGAGGTGACATATTTCTGCTTGCACTAAAAGTTCTTATTTGGGTAAAGATTGTACATTTCCCAGACAAGTAGACTTGAATAGGTATAGTCCCAGAAAGGTCAAAATTATTTGCCTGGGGTTGCATAGCTTGTAAGGGAAAGAACTAGGATTCAAGTCCAGACAGATTGATTCTTAGGTTCATGCTCAACATGGAGTGCCCTACAAAGCCTTACATCTTTAATACATGCAGAGGATTTGTTCCAAGTTCTTGAAAGCAAAAAAAGGACTTTTTATATATTGTGAAGATGCCTAGTGTAGCGAGAGAACCAGGACATAAGACAGACTTGCTGCCCAGGATGGTACCTAGCT
Source organism: Marmota marmota marmota (assembly GCF_001458135.2). Lineage (NCBI taxonomy): Eukaryota > Metazoa > Chordata > Mammalia > Rodentia > Sciuridae > Marmota > Marmota marmota. The sequence goes on along the minus strand of NW_026000109.1, from coordinate 457,472 downwards.
TGGGACATCCCAAAGCTGCTTACCCTGCTGGGTATTTCCTCTTTGACTTATGTAAAGCAGAGAGAGGAAATTTATGTGACATGAGTCACCAGTCTCATTTTTTTGAATCACTGAGAAGGGAGGCTTCATAGTGATTAGATGGAGGAAACTGTTAGCAAGGGGAAGAAAAATCGAGGGGGATAGTTGTCGTCTTTGTAGATTTCTTTTACTCTCATGGTTTTACCTGTTTTTTAAGTTACCTTATGCAAGTAACTTAAAAATTTTTAATCTGTTGGTTTTAATTTATTTGACCCCAAACTGTTATTTCTGTTAGCTTTAAACCATTGGTTTACAAGATCCCACTGCATCTTCAAACTCACATTCTCTGACACTGAAGTTGTGATTTAGTTGTTTTTGCCATTAGATAGGAATCTCCTTTTAGTTCCTTAAAAGCATGGTGAAAAGAGGGTGAAGAAGTACCAATGGCAAATATCTGGGGACCACATAAGAAAGCAATAAGGAGTCTGTACTTCCTGCTCATCATGAAGAAGAATGATGGGCAAAGAATGAGAAGTGATAGTAATTGCTATTAGGTATTCAAACAGGCTTTACTTGAGAGGTCAAAATTGATAACTTGGAAATACAACTAACACATTAGTGTTGATTTGAGCCTTTATACCCTGTGCAGTGTTTTGTTTTTAAAAACAGGAAACTTAGTTAAATTTGTCTTTCTAAAATTAATTAATTTTTTGGGCTGGGGATGTGGCTTAAGCGGTAGCGCGCTCGTCTGGCATGTGTGCGGCCCGGATTCGATCCTCAGCACCAAATACAAACAAAGATGTTGTGTCTGCCAAAAACTAAAAAATAAATGTTAAAATTCTCTCTCTCTCTAAAAAAAGAAATAAGAAATAAAATTAATTAATTTTTAACTGATACATAAAATTGTACATATTAGTGAGGTACCATGTAATGTTTTCATATATGTATACACTGTGTAATGTTTAAAATGTATTAGTCATTAAGTGATAATATGCACCTTGAGTTTTTATGCTTTTGTCTACCATTAATATGTCCGTACTTGCTATTTTAGAAATTTACACATTTAGTAAAGTGAGATTAAAGTCTTTATCTCTTTCAGTGCTTACTGGTTTTAGGGAGATGAGAAAAAAATTTAATATCTTTATTGAGATAAAATTTAAAGTGTACAGTTCACTTGTTTTAGTATAACAGCTGTGCAACCATCATCTCAATCTAATTTTAGAATATTTCATCAGTGGGAATGAGAAATTTTACTCTTTGCCTTTTAGATTAAGTTTCTGTCTGAATTTAATTATATGGCAGATTGTAATTACCTTTGTCCACTTCATCTTTTTTATTGTTTCTTAACTTTGACAGATAAAGACTGCTCAAAGATTGCCAATAACATTTAATTTGAATATAGTTGTATCATGGTCTAAAATATTTTTATTGTGGATAAAGTCAGATATGTTCATTTAAAGCTCTTAACTCTGAAGATTATATCAACAACAACAAAGAAAATTGGGTTAAGTTAAAATGTGTATGTTATAACAATACCTGTACTTCCATCTGATTGTATTATTGCTATTGTCGGAATGTTTGTGTTTCCCTGAAATACAAATGTTGAAATCTATGCCCCAGCTGATAGTATTAGGAGGTGAAACCTTTGTGCAGTGATTAGACCATGAGGATGAGGCCCTTGTGAATAGGATTGGTGCCCTTATAGAAGAGACCATGGGAGCTTATTCACCCCTTCTACCATGTGGAGCATAGCAAGAAGGGTATTCTCACATGAAGGACTATGAAGAGAACCCTCACCAGACACCAGATCTGCCTGTACCTTGATCTTAGACTTCCCAGCCTCCAGAATTGTGAGAAATGAATTTCTGTTATTTATAAGCCATACAGTTTACGGTATTTGTTACAGAAGCTCAAATTAAGATGGCTGTTTGTCCTGATAGCTTCTATAAGTCACCTGAATTCATAGACGCTAATATCAGTATTTATGCTATGAGATTTGTTTTATTAAGCTTTGAACATAATTGTATTTTTGTTTGTTTTTAAATTTCAGATTCCTGATGACTTGAGAAAGAGACTAAATATAGAAATGCATGCAGTAGTCAAAATAACTCCAGTGGAAATTACCCCTAAAATTCCAAGATCTCTAAAATTACAACCTAGAGAAAACTTAGTGAGTTCAAATATATATGTTATATCAAAATATTTATATGAGTTATGAAGTTTCTTGTTAAGTAATGTGTGTTTCTTTTTGCTAGAAGGACAAGTCTTCTTTTTTATTATGTTAAAAAATGTGTAATATTAAACATGCCATTTTTAACCATTTTTTAAGTGCACAATTCAGTGGCATTAACTATGTTCATAATATTGTGCTACCACAAATAGAAACTTTGCATTCTTTAAGCAAGGACTCCTCAACCCCTGCCCCACCCATTCCCTGGTAACCTCTAATCTGTGTTGTATCTCTATGAATTTGCTTATTCTGGATATTGCATATGAGTGGAATCATATAATATTTGTTATGTATATCTGATTTATTTTACTTATAGTCTTTTTCAAAGTCTCGCCATATTATGGCAGGTGTTTATACATGTATATATAAACACGTGTGTGTTTATATACATTCATTATTTATATATACATACATACATACACATACAAATGTTTGTGTGTGTGTGTGTAAAACTTTTATAACCGGGCTGGGGATGTGGCTCAAGCGGTAGCACACTCGCCTGGCATGTGTGCGGCCTGGGTTCGATCCTGAGCACCACATACAAAACAAAGATGTTGTGTCTGCCGAAAACTAAAAAATAAATGTTAAAAATTCTCTCTCTCTCTCTTAAAAAAAAAACAAACAAACCTTTTTTAACCATTCATCTGTTGATAGACACTTGGGTTATTTCTACATTTTACAGGTTATTTTGTCTTTTAAAAGATTATATTTTGGGGCCTGGGGTCATGGCTCAGTGGTAGAACACTAACCTGGCACACGGGGGCACTGGGTTGGATCCTCAGCACCACATAAAAATAAATAAATAAAATAAAGTTATTTCATAGTATCCAGCTACAACTAAATATATATATATAAATAATTTTTTTTAAAGATTGTTATTTTTGCCAGGCATGGTGGCACATGGCTGTAATACCAGCTACTCAGGATACTGGGACAGGATGATGCCAACTTGCGCAACTTAGAATCTGTTAGAATCTGTCTCCAAAAAAAAGGCTGGAATGTGGCTCAGTGGTAGAGCCACTTGCTTAGCAAGTTTGAGGCCCTGGGTCAGTCTCCAGTATTACCAAAAAAAAAAAAAGATTTTTGCCACATCTATGTAAGTTTTAAAATTTCTGACTGTCATTTTAATATTTGTGTTACAGCCTAAAAGAGGGTTATTCTGTTTTACTTTTCTAATCAGTTAATTCTTTGGAAACTGATATGTTTAGGAAATGAAATATTAAACTTAATTTTGAAACCTTTTAAATAATGTCATATGTACCAGTTTGGGTTACTAGTCCTCAAATTACTATTAATATAGGAAAACTATTATTACATTATATGTTTAAGAAATTTCAAACATGATTTAAACTTTTTCTGATAATTGAGATGGCACTTTGATTTCTCAGGATTGTGATAGTTGTTATGCTGTGGAAGAACCAATTTAACAACTTTCTAGTTGATGAAACACAGATAAGCTAATTTATATTATCTGACTAGAGAAGAGGAAAACACATAAAATAAATATTATTTTCTTAGCAGTATGTAATTGACCATTTAACCCATTGACTATACCACGCACAGGGTTTTATTTTAACTTTTTGGTTAATGATCTTGGTATTTTTCAAATACTAGATCCCATATGTTAAAAAAAGAAAGAAAGATAAAAGAAATAGGGGCTGGGGTTGTAGATCAATGGTAGAGTGCTTGCCTAGCATGTGTGAGGAACTGGGTTCAATTCTCAGCACTGAATATAAATAAATAAAATAAAGGTCCATCAACAACTAAAAAAAATTTTTTTTAAATAGTTATTGATCATTAGTTTTTTTTTTCTTAGTAATGGGGTATTATTACAAAATTCCTTCCCTATTCTTAATTGCACATTTTAGTGGAAGCTTTGATCTTTGGCAGGTCTCTCTGGGTTATGATTATGTCATTTGGAATATGAAGTTATTCTGAAGGAACTATGGGTTGCTTTCTAGTCCCCAAATTTTTAATTTCAGATAGTTCTCAATTTATGACTTTGTTTAGGTATTTAATAACATTGTCCAATAATATCCAAAGAAGTAACTATTTTTGTGATTGATTGATTTGTGCAGTACTGGGGATTGAACACAGAGGTGCTCTACCATTGAGTTGCATCCCCAGCCCTTTTTTTAATTTTTTATTTTGAGACAGAGTCTCACTAAATTGCCAGGGTTGGCCTCAAACTTTTGATTCTCCTGCCTCAACCTCCTGAATTGCTGGGATTATAGATGTGTGCCACTGTGTCCAGCTATTATATCATTTTTAAAAAATATATATATTTTTTTGGTTTATATGGACACAATACCTTTATTTTATTTTTATGTGGTGCTGAGGATCAAATCCAGTGCCTCACACATGCTAGGCAAGCACTCTACCACTGAGTTACTGGGGTTCCAGGCCTGTGATTATATTCTTAACTAAACTTCATCAGCAGATCTAAGCTTGACTATGTATGAAATGGATCAGAAATAGTTTGAGAAATGGTAGAATAGAGGTCTGTTTTCCTAGGCAAATATTAATATCTTTTCTAGATGAATTTTTATTAATTCTGATTTTTAATTTGGAATAGATTTAAAAGCTTAATTTAAAAACTTAAAAATAAGTCATGTTTTTCTTAGAATTTCTTTCTACCTTTGAATGATTTATTAATACTCCATTTTTTTAGTATATCTGGGCTGTGGGCAGCTTAAAAAAGAAAATAAATAATGACTTAAGCATAGAAGGGCTTTCTCTTTCTCTTGTACACGGGAGTTTGAAGGACTTCCTTGGTGATTAAACCATGCCATTGACAATCTAGACTCCATTGGTCTTTCTCTTCTCCATCCTCAGTTTTGACTCTTCTCCTCTTAGATGTAAAAAGTTTGCCATGCGGGGGCTGGGATTGTGGCTCAGTGGTAGAGTGTTCGCCTAGCACGGGCGGGACCCGGGTTCCATCCTCAGCACCACATAACAATAAAGGCATTGTGTTGTGTCCATCTACACCTAAAAAATAAATATTAAAAAAAAAAGTTTGCCATGCTATTGTCTGCACAGCATCGGCATAAGACATAAGGTCTGCATTCCACTAAGCAAAAAAAAAAAAAAAAAAGGCAAAAACCTCTTTGCACAGTTTCTTAACTTTGATTAGGAAAAAAAGCCCTTTCTGATAGCTAATTGCACACCATTGACCAGAGTGAAGTCACAAATCCAGCTCCAAGCTGAAAATGGAGAATTTTGCTTTCCTGTCTTAACAGGAGAGGGAGGCGAGGGAAAATAGGATTGGAATGCTATGGGGTTATTAAGCAAGTCAAATTATGTTTTTTGTTTCTCTGGATGTGGAAAAAGGAGTGTTTTCAATTTTGCCACTTAACACAATGTTCCTTCATGCTGCCCTATACTCAGCATACTAACTATAATGACAAATCTCAAATCTATGTTTGTAAAATATGAACATCCTGTATTGGTTTTATTTATTTAAGGTTTGCATTTTATGAGGAAGATGTTAAAATAAGGGTGTTAATATTAGGATGATTAATTGCTATTCTTCCCTTTTCTTTGGTAGCCTAAAGATATAAGTGAAGAAGATGTAAAAGCTGTGTTCTATTCATGGCTACAGCAGTCTGCTACCACCTTGCTTCCTCTGATAATATCAGAGGAAGAATTTATTAAGCTGGAAATGAAAGATGGTAGGTAAATTTGCTTTTTGGACATTCTTTTTCTACTGAGGTAGTCATATAGAATTTTTAATTATTTTTCCAACTTGAGTCACATGTGACCAGTGAAACAGTTATGATATTAAACAGATTTTTATGTATTAAAGATTTGATTTAAATATTGTTGATATTTAAAATCTTAAATTAATTCATCTCAATTTCAGTACCAACTCCCAATTTATTACTTCTTTTATCAATAGGGTTGAAAGAGTTCTCTCTGAGTATAATTCATTGTTGGGGAAAAGAAAGAGAAAAAGAAAAAGAAAAAGAAAAAAATATTTTTCTGTTGAGTACTAATCTGCTACAGAAGACCACAATACAAGTAATTATATACTGTTGAATATTTCATAAAGCAATATTTGTAATATGTAATTTATTGATAATAAAGTATGAATTTCCTTGCAATCTAAATTGTATTTGAAACCCAAATGATAAGATTAAGGAATAACTTGATTTCAAATATTTTGTATAATTGCTATAAGTTATTGATATAAATTATTGACTTTTCCTAAATTTAAAAATCAATGTGTCAGCACAGTTAAGTTTCAGGAATAGAGTTGATTGTGTTAACTGGCAAGTGAATCATGATTTAAAATTCTCCTGTTCATATTTTTTACATGCAATTTTGTTGTATTATTTTGACAGTTCTAATTTACAACTCTTCACAATTAATATGAGATCAATTTTCTTCCAGAAGTATTTTAAGAGCAGGCACTTTAGAATGTGTTTTAGATAGAATATTTGTTCTTCTGATAGAATTGAAGTTGTGATAGTTGTTTAGAATTTCAGTGGTTTATAACTAGATTTTTTTTTATTTTGAAATATAATTCAGAGAAGATACAAATGTAATAATTGTGAAAAGAATAAATGCTGCACAAATCAAAATTGCAGGTAAAGACATTTGTAAAATGTTAAGGCAATAATATTCTTTCTGCTCATTAACCATAAATATTTATCTTCCCCGGGTGAGAAAAGTGTTATTATAAGCATGTTTTAGGTAATGATATTGCATGCACAATTTATCTATTCTCTCTGGTGTAACAGAATCAGCAGTTCAGTTTTCTGGGACCCAAGAAAACAGGCAAAAGACATAACTTTGAAATGTAAAACTAATTTTTCCTTGCTACTATAGGTCCTTCTAGATCCTATGGTAAAAGAAGAAAACAGTGAGGAAATTGACTTTATTCTTCCTTTTTTAAAGCTGAACTCTTTGGGGTAAGAAGTTATGGCCAAACTAGCATGTTTGGAGACATGTTTTGATATTATCTCTGGCAGGGTTTCTTTGTGTAAACACTAATGCCAGCAAATGACCTTACTTATATATTAGTAGATATTTTTTCCAGGATTGTCTCTGTCTTCACAGATAGAGTAGAAATTTCCCATGTCTTCTTAGATAGAAGTTTGAAGCTTTTTAAAAATTTTACTTCAAGAATTGGTTTATGAAAAAAAATTGATTTGTGAGAAGCAACTAGATATCATATGTGCTTAAATAAAACAATAATTCTTATAGCAAATAAAAGCATTTTGAAAGTTAAATCTAAAAACATTAGTTGAATGTTTTAAAATATTTCAAATTAAGTTATTCCTTCACTGTCTTATTGTAATAATTGGGATTATTTGTGTTTTCTCAATTTTTCAGACAAAAAACCCTCCTCTTAATTTATTTCTTACATAATATATGAAAATCTCATATAAATATTACCCCTTAGAATTCTTTAGAAGCTTTTAGTAGATGTAGTAGTGATGTAGTTTTCTATATAGTTTGTAAATGTTTTAGTAAAATAATTAAACCATAAAGTAAAAATGTTTAAGTACAATATAGTATGCATTATTATAAAGAAAAATATCTTCAGATTCTAAGTGTTTACATTTCGATCATTATAAGTGAAATTGTCATAGAAGTCAAGAAGTAAGTTCATGTTTATATAATCTACAAGTTGAAACAGGATTTCAGAGTTGTTGTATAAGAGGAAATAAGTCTTCAGTTATCTTAAGCACTTCAGAAGCACCCACTTACTATATTGATTACCAAATTAAAAATTTTTTAAGGGTTAGATAATGTTTATGTATGCCAAGACAGATCCTTTAATCCTATTAGGGCAATACTGTTTGTTACTGCACGTTTTAAAGTAATAAAACTAATTTTAAAAGCTGTGAATCAGATGTAGCATTATAATCAGTATACCTTCTCTTAAGTAAATGAGAATTTCTAAGATTTTATTTAGTCTTTTAAAATTCATTAATGACACCAGGAAGGGAAGTTTTAACATTTTTTTATTGATAGATTTTATCTTGCTTCAGTCTTATCACGTAACAATATTTTGCAGAGGAGTGAATTCCTTAGGCATATCCTCCATGGAGCACATCACTCATAGCCTGCTGGGACGCCCATTTTCTCGGCAGTTGATGTCCCTTGTTGCAGGACTTAGGAATGGAGCCCTTTTACTCACTGGAGGAAAGGTATATTGGTAAAATGTGCTCTTTTACACTAATAACTTCTGATTACTCTCTCTTTATTCATTGACCATCTGTTATACAGGGTAAAAAAATTCATTAACATTTTTGTATACCTGTTATTAGGTAATGATGATGAATAAGAGTGATGTTCTCCTTACCCTTTTTTCAGTCAATTGATATGATTATATGAATTTTCCTTTTTAGACTATTGATGGAGTTGATTTGATTTCTTTCTTTCTTTCTTTTTTTTTTTTTTTTGATGGTGGTGCTGGGGATTCAATGCAGGGCCTTGTGCATGCAAGGCAAGCACTCTACCAATTGAGCTATATCCTCAGCCCCAACCTGGTTGATTTTTTAATGTTGTACCAGCCTTGCATGCCTATAATAAGTCTCACCGGATTGTGGTATATCATTATGCATTGCTGAGTTCTACTTGCTGGGGTTCTGTTGAGTTTTGGGGGTGGGTTTTTGGTTTTTATTTGGTTTGATTTGGTACTGGGGATTGAACCCAGGGGCACTTTATCACTGAGCTACTTCCTAACCCCTTTTAATTTTTTATTTGAAGACAGCATCTTGCTACATTGCTGCGGCTGGCCTCTAACTTGTGATCCTATTGCCTCAACCTCCCAGGTCCCTGGGATTATACTCAGGTGCCACTGTGCTTGGCTCTATTGAGATTTTTTTTTTGCATCTAAGTTTATAAGAAAAATTAGTGTATAGTTTTCTGTTTTTGAACTGTCTTTGTTTGGTTTTGCTATCAGAGTAATACTGACCTCATATAAAATGAGTTAGTAAGTGATCCCTTATTGTCTTTTTTTTTTTTGGTGGATATACAGGAGATAGAAATAAGGGACACTCCATCACTGAGCCCTAGCCCCAGCCCTATTTTGTATTTTATTAGAGACAGGCTCTCACTGAATTGCTTAGGGTTTTACCAAGTTGCTGAGGCTGGCTTTGAACTCTGAATCCTCCTGCCTTAACCTCCTGAGCCATAGCGCCTAGCTCCTTTGTCATCTTTTTAGGTTCATTCTTCTTTTTTTTTTTTTAGGTTCATTCTTCTTTAAATGTTTCATAAAATCTCCAGTGAAACCATCGGGGCCTAGACATTCTTTATCATTAGCTTTTTTATTACAAATTCATTTTTCTTAATGGTTTTAGGACTATTCAGGTAATCTCTTTTATCTTGGCTAACAAATACTTGGTGATTTTCAAGAATTTGGTCCATTTCTTGTACAGTGTCAAATCTGTAAGCATAAAGTTGTCTTCTCTTATTATGTATTAATCCCTGCAGCATCTGTTTTGATATGCTGTTGCCTAATAGAGGTGATTTGTGTCTTTTTTGTTGTTGTTGTAGTTTCTTATGCTGCTTGAGATTGAACCTAGGGCCTCAAGGGCACATGCTAGGCAAGTTCTTTACCACTGAGCTATCCAAGTCCATATTTTATTTAATCTTTGACAGACTTTCTTGAGGTTCCTGGCCTTTCTAAGGAGTTTACTGTCTTATTCTCCCACTGAGTTGTACCTCTTTACTGTCTTATCCTTCACCAATGCCATATTGATGGCAAGGGTACACTCTGTGCATTTTTAATTTAAAAAAATTGTGGGGGGTAGATATTGAGGATTGAGCCAGGATTGCTGAACCACTGAGCCACATTCCCAGCCCTTTCTATTTTTTTTAGTTTGAGACAGGATCTCACTAAGTTGCTTAGGGCTTTACTAAGTTGCTGAGGCTGATCTCAAACTTTCAGTCCTATTGCAGGGCTGTTGGAATTAGGCAAATGACAATGATGAGAAATAATAGTAAATTGAGGGAAGAAACTGATAATAAAGGAACTATAGATACCTATTAGACTCAGCCTTGTTAGGGGACACTATTGCATTGTTCAGCAAAATTGAAGATTTGTTTACCTTTTGATAGCATAATTCCTCTTTTGGTAACTTATTCGAAGGATATGGGTATAATCTGTAAAATCAACTTACATGGGATACTTATTTTAACTTTATAATAGTTAAAATTGGAATCAGCATAAATGTGTACTAGAAGGAACTTGTTAAACATAGTTCAGTATATCCCTTGTTAAACATAGTATGGTTTTGTATGTGCACAGGGTTGTGTACCAAGGAGCCAGTACAGCTCTATATTTGTTGATGTGGAAAGAAGACAATTATATATTGTTAAGAAAAAAATCAACAGATTCCACCATTATGTACAACTATAATGCACCAATAAAAAATAGGGAAAAAAGTGAAGAAAACCTAACTTTCAAAAATCAGATTGTTAGGGGCTGGGAATGTAGCTCAGTTAGTAGAGTGCTTGCCTCGCAGGCACAAGGCCCTGGGTTCAACCCCTGAACTACCAAAAAAAAAAATCATATTATTAAAAAATATTTCATGAATATTTAGTGCCATTTTTATAAATTTTCATAAAATACAGAATGTCTGGAAGTAGGATAAATATCAAAAGAATTGATGATGGTTACTTCTATAGAGTGAGATGATTACAGACTTTTTAACCTTTCTTCAATAATCCAAGTATAATTATTTTGCTTTTTATATTATTTTATGAAGAGGAAAAACTAAATATTTTACCTGAAATAAAAAACACATAGTACAGAGCCAACGCATGTAAAAGTAAACAGTAATAGACTGAAGGTTGCACTGTGTGCTAATGGTAGTCACAAGCAATCATGAATCATTAAGAATGTGTTAATTAAAATTAGTTAGGGTTGTGGCTCAGTGATAGAGTGCTGGCCTAGCATGTGTGAGGCCCTGGGTTCAATCCTTAGCACCACATAAAAATAAATAAAATAAAGGTAATCTACAACTAAAAAAAAAAAATTAAATTAGTTAATGTTAAGATAATAGAAAAATGAATAATAATTTAATTAATGTATATATTATTCCCTTCTATTAGTAATAAAGCATTAGCTGTTTTTAAAGATTTTGATTTAAATATTAGTGGTTATTTTAACTAACAAGTTGTAAAAAATCAGGTGTTCATTCTCTGTGCACTATAATGAACCTAATTTATATTGAACTCCTAGCACCTTAGCAGCTGAAAGAGCGAGCTAGTAGCACCAGAGTCCCACACTGCAGCTACCACTTATTGATTGATAAGGCTGAATTTTGGTGGTTGCTACAATGATAGAATCTGTTTCTGTGATTAAATGTATTGTGAGTTCTGATGAAGCAATTATTTTCTAGGGAAGTGGAAAATCAACTTTAGCCAAAGCAATCTGTAAAGAAGCATTTGATATATTGGATGCCTATGTGGAGATAGTTGACTGTAAAACTTTACGAGGTATGAATGTAGTAATATTCTATGTAAGTTCCATGTTTAATAGGAATATTATTGTTAATCTAATAAATAGAGATATTGCCTAATCTTTAACTTTTATGCTTATCATTTAGTCACTGAAAGTCCTTACAGATTTTAAGTCTGGCCTTTTAATTAATTAATTAATTTGTTTGTTTGTTTGTTTTTTGGTACCAAGGATTGATCTCAGGAGCACGTGGCCCCTGAGTCACATCCCCAGCCCTATTTCATATTTTATTTAGAGACAGGGTCTCACTGAGTTGCTTAGTGCCTTGCTTTGGCTGAGGCTGGCTTTGAACTCGCAATCCTCCTGCCTCAGCCTCCAAAGCCACTAGGATTACAGGCCAGTGCCTGGCTCAAGTCTGGCCTTTTAATATTTAATATTTGATGGAGGCCTTTTTTTTTTTTTTTTTTTAGCTAAAACCCTTTTAGACTGTATTTCTGGAAATTCCAACTTACACCACTTTATACACTCTGGGTATACACAATCTTTGAATTATTATGGGGATGGGTAAGTGGGTCCCTGTGGACAGCAATGAAGAGAATTACAATTTAACATATGACACCTTTGTTCTTTTTTTCTTTTATTTTGGTACCAGGGATTAAACTAAGGGATACTCAACCACTGAGCCACATCCCCAGCCCTATTTTGTATTTTATTTAGAGACAGGGTCTCACTGAGTTGCTTAGTGCCTCACTTTTGCTGAGGCTGGCTTTGAATTTGCAATCCTCCTGCCTCAGCTTCTTGAGCTGCTGGGATTATAGGCATGCACACCACCTTGCCCAGTGATATTTTTGTTCTTTTAAAGTCATTTTCATTATTATCTATTCAATTAAAACAATTTGTTGGGAAGGTTTTACTTTGAAAGGTTAATTTTTCCTCTTTAGCCCCACTACCAAATAGTCACAACTAGTCATTGTGTCTCAATTTTTTTTAACTATGATGTAATAAGAAACTATAAAATAGCCTTTAAAATCCCTTTATTTCATTTGTTATAAAGAAGATTTTAGAAGCACTGTCCCTCAGAGTCCACCTTGAAGCCACATGGGAAAATTTTAATTTAGGTCTAACAGGAAATCTTTATATCAGCTTATGAATTTGTATAGTATACTTTCTGTTCTTTGAAAATTGAAACTTTGTACTTCACCAGTAAATTTGAAGCCAATTTTGCAATTTAGATATAATAATTTTAGTATCTCCAGTTCAATGTTCACTTTTACCTGCATCTTTTTTTTTAAATGATACTGGGGATTAACTCAGAGGTGCTTTACCACTGAGCTACATCCCTCCTCTTTTTATATTTTAGACAGGGTCTCAACAAGTTCCTAGGCTCACCTCAAATTTTCAGTCTTCTTGCCTTAGCCTCCTGAGTAACTAGGATTTCATGCATGCAGCACCATGCCTGGCTACCTGAATCTTGAACCTTCATATTTTCCCACATCCTATTTTTATTTCACTATTTTATCATAACCATCTGAAATTCTCTGTGGAGTAAGACTGGATGTAAATAAATACATACAAAAATAGCTAATTGTTTTTCTTTGTTATAAAGTTTAGCAGTTTACTGAATCTCTTGAGAATTTGTTAATTGTACCATGCCCATAATTAAGAGGTAGTTAATTAACACGTTTTATGATTGTTGTATTAACAAAACCTGGATTGAAAAGTTAAATAATATTGAACTCTTCTAATGCTTTTGAAAAGATAACCTGAAATTTTCTAGCCCTGAAATAACATTGAAATCTTATCTTCTGAACTAAGGAAAAAGGCTTGAAACCATACAAAAAACCCTAGAGGCAGCTTTCTCAGAGGCCCTATGGAGGCAGCCATCTGTCGTTTTGCTGGATGACTTGGATCTCATTGCTGGACTGTCTGCTGCCCCTGAACACGAGCATAGTCCTGATGCGGTACAGAGCCAGCGGCTTGCACATGGTAATACATCCTTTTGTCAGTCTTCAGTTTTAGTCTTCATGGTAAATCTATTCTCTTTAGAGAATAGTATGTATGGTGTGTTATGTGTTGTTTTTGAGGCCTCTGGGAGCATTCTGCAGTTTTTCTATATTTTTTAAAAATGGTAGAAGAAAACAATGTGAAAATACCACCATTTCATGGTTAGTGTTTTGGAGCCTTTTCATTCTCCTTTACTTATTGGAAACTGTTTAATTTATATAGATTTACTCTTGTTTTTGTTCATTTGGCAATTTTTTTTTTCTTTTGAGTTTCTGGGATTACAGGCGCGCGCCGCTGTGCCCGACTAACAAATTTTTTTGAATGCATTTGTGAAGTCTGTATTCTCAAAGTCAAAAAAAAGAACAGTGAACAGACAATTTTGGTATAGAATATTAATAAGGATGACTACCATGTGTTGAGTGCCCTTTCTGGGAGAGGGCTTGCTTTGTATACTATATGTATAGATATTCTGGTTTTACAAATCAGTAAGTGGAAATTAAGAGAGATTAAGTAATTAACCAAGGTGACCAATGAGGAGGTGGTAGGATATACTGAGCTAGAAATAGCCAGGGTACTTTAGGATCATATAACCTAAATTGAGGGTAAGGTGAGGTAACTCCTTATTATCATGGAAGGCTCTTAGGAGGAGTCAATAACTGAGCTGAGTTTTGTTGTAGGAGTAGAAATTAACATGAACCAATTTCATGCTAATGAAGAAACAAAGGATGTATAGTTACAGGGAAAGGCACAGAGGTATAGGAAATCATGGAATGTTGGGGAATATGGCAATAGTCAGAGGTTAAAATGCAAGAAAAGAACTGGTGGGGAGGTGAGGCTAGGTTTGCTGCCTCAAGGTTCTTGAGAGCTGAAATGGATACAAAGTGTAACCAGAGTGGCTTGGATTAATAATAACAAATGTTAATCTCAAATTTTGAATTCTGTAGCACTGTTAAACTAGTGTTAACTAGTCTTACACTGAATTCTGTTAATCTAGTGTTTAATGGAGTACTTCAGATTTCTGAATCAGGACTCAGATATACATCATTAATGTCTGTTTTCATTCTGACCTTCTCATACCAAACCTTGCAAGACAGTGAGTGGAAAAAGATTATTCAGGAAATCATAGAAATATGAGCTGTATTTTGGTTAACAAACAGAACAGTTTTTTTGTTGGTTGATTGGTTGGGTTTTGTTGTTGTTGTTTATTAAATAGTTTTTTTTCCCCTGAGCTTTTACAATATATTGCTTAATTCTAGCTTTGAATGACATGGTCAAAGAATTTATTTCCATGGGAAGTTTGGTTGCACTGATTGCCACAAGCCAGTTTCAACATTCTCTGCATCCTTTACTTGTTTCTGCTCAAGGAATTCACATATTTCAGTGTGTCCTGCACATTCACCCTCCTAATCAGGTAATAAACCAATAAAATTATTGAAATATTCCCCTCTTTATAGATAATTTTTTTTTATACTGGGGATTGAACTCAGGGGTACTCAACCACTAAGCCACATCCTCATCCCTATTTTGTATTTTACTTAGAGACAGGATCCCACTGAGTTGCTTAGCGCCTCACAGTTGGTGAGGGTGACTTTGAACTTGAGATTCTTCTGAATTCTAAACACTGGATCTTCCAAGCCAATGGAGTTACAGGAGTGTGCCAGTGCTCCCAGCATTTTTTATTTTATATATTTTATATATTTTTTAGCTTATAGCTTTAAACTTAATATTTCTAAGTGATCATAAGGATATTTAAAAGCAATATTTGGTATATATTGTGCTAGGTGCACAAATTATAATTTATTACTGTCTGCAACGTTACCATGTTCTTTCCAAGAAAGAGGCTTTTTCTGAAAACAGTATTTCTTCTGAATGAGATGGAACAGGAGAAATGTGGATAGATAGATGTATTTTAAAAATTTGATTAAGTACTTTTTTCACCAGCACATATAGTCTGTAGTTCTCTTTGGGAATTCATGCTCACAAGGGTTTTAGTGGTACTGAGCTGAAAGAAATATGTTCTAGGACTGAAAAGCATGTTTTAAATTTTTGTTTACAATGCTTACCAGGTATCTACCCTAAGTATTTAGACCCTATACTATTTACCTGTTTTTGAATGCAACAGAATAATAGCAATGTTGGCATGTTTTTAGAAATACATTTAATAGGAATAATCAAAAAAAGTACTTTTAAGGAACTACAATTTTTTTTTTTTACAATTTTACTGTGATATAATTGAAGTACAGCCAGTTCGCATATTTGAAGCAAATAATTTAATCAGTTTTAACATATGTATATACATGTATATACAGGTATGTATGTTTGTGTGTGAGAGCATATGTTTTACGTACACACATACAAACATCATGCAGCCATCACCACAATTAAGGTTAGAAATATGTCTGTCACTCCTACAAGTTTAATCATAACCTTTTGTAATCTGTTCATCCTCTACTTCATTTCTAGGCAACCATTAATCTGTTTTCTGTCACTTTAAATTATGTCAACCTGATTTTTCTCCAAATATGTGTAATCATGCCTCACATAAAAGGCATTTCAGTCAGTTATGGACCACATATATGCTGGTGGTCCAATAGGATTATAATGGAGCCGAAAAATCCCTATTACCTAATGATTTCATAGCTATAGCTATAGCCATTGTAACATCCTAGTACAACACATTATTCATGTGTTTGTGGTGATGCTGGTGCATACAAGTCTACTGCCACTCATATAAAAGTATAATACATACAATTATGTACAGTGATAATAAACAACTATGATACTGGTTTATGTATTTACTGTGCTGTTTTTTTTTTTTTTTTAAATCATTTTCAAGTGTACCTACCTCTTCTACTTATTGGAAAAAAAACTTTAAGGTAGTAATGCCTCATACATCTCATGTTTACCACAGCTCTTGATTGTACCATTTTCTTTTTTTTATCATTCTTGTTTTGTTCATCATGGCCCTTAAGCATACAAAATTCACTGCTAATATGGACAGAAGGAGGCCAGGTTCAAGAGTCTGATCTAGAATCAAAAATGATTAAGGACTGTAAAGGTGGAAAATCAGTGATGATTATTGCTCACTAGTCATGCCTATTGTATGTCCTATTCTACAATCATAACGAATAAGAACAAAGTGACAGAAGTTGTTAAAGGATCTGCTTCATTAAAAGGCTAAGCAAAAACTTGAGAAGGGCCTCTATTAGATAAGGAGAGATTTCTAATACCTGAATTAAAGACCAGACACCAGAGTTTATGCCTCTCAACACCATGATCATGGCCAAAACAAAGAGTTTATTTGTGATGTTAAAAGAAAAGGTTAGACCTCACCATTGTTTCATTTATGGTTAGTGTCGGGAGCTGCTCTGGAAATAACACTCCCTTAAGTCCTGAGCAAGAGATACTGAACAATTCTTGTGCCCTGCAATAACTTGGGCTTTACCTCTGCTCAAATAATGAGGCATGGCACCAGTAGTAGGGTCACCCTGTGGGGTTGAGTTACACTCACCCATTCCTTTTTAATCTGACCCCTTTGCCCATTTTGGAATAGAATGTTCCATGGAACCTCCCCTTGTGTGTCCCCTATATAAGAATAAAGAGTTCAGTGGCTCCCTGACTTTCCACAGACCCCTAAGGTCACAGAGCCATCCCTGGATTTTGAAAAGGTACTTCTGTGTGTTTGCATGCTTTCTTTGCCATTTTCTTAAGTTATTGAAATAGCCAGATTTGTGAACCCAGCGTAGGTCGCCAGCTAGGATAGATGACAATATATTCTTTCTTTTAAAACAATTTGAGAGTCATTATTATGTATATGAAACTAAAGGGGTGAGTCTGTGAGTGCTGATGAAAAGCAACTGAAGAATTTGTGGAAACTACCTAAACTGATTTTGATGAAAAATTATTTGCCAGAGCAAATTTGTCAAGAAAAGTTTGACAGAACAAATCTGGCAGAGCAATAGGATATACCATATAGCCTAGGTATGTAGTAGCCCGTACTACATGCATTTGTGTAAGGACAGTCTGTGATGTTCACATAATGATAAAACTTCATTTTTGGAACATATACCCATTATAAAGTAATGCGTAACTACTAAAATGTGCAGATGAACAAAATTAGTAATTTGAATTTTGTGTTTTTTTCTTTAGGAGCAAAGACTTGAAATTTTACATAATGTAATAAAAAATAAACTGGACTGTGATATAAACAAGTTCACTGATCTTGACTTGCAACACATAGCTAAAGAAACTGAAGGGTTTGTGGCTAGAGATTTTACAATGCTTGTGGACCGAGCCATACATTCTTGTCTCTGTCATCAGCATATATCCACCAGGGAAGGTACATTTTATTATTAAAAACTGAATTTGGAGTTTTCTTTCTGTTGTGGAGAAACATAATTGAAGTAAGGCAAGAAATAGAAATATTCCTTTTTTAGGGCTGGGGTTGTGGCTCAGCAGTAGATGGCTCACCTAGCATGTGTGAGGTTCTGGGTTTGAGCCTCACTACCACATAAAAATAAATAAATAAATAAATAAATAAATAAAGGTATTGTGTCAACTACAAATAAAAAAATAAATATTTTTTAAAAATTAAAAAAAAATTCCATTTTAGCCTTTGGATAAGCTATTATTTGAGTAGACAATTAGCATTTCCATCTAAAATAAAATGGCATAATTTAAAAATTCATAGATTGAAATATTACACTAAAAGAAGCTTTGTTTATTTTTAAACAGAATTAGTTTTAACAACATCGGACTTCGAAAAGGCTCTCAAAGGATTTACTCCTGCGTCTCTACGAAATGTCAACTTGCATAAGCCAAAAGACCTAGGCTGGGATAAGATTGGTGGATTACATGAAGTTCGGCAGATACTTATGGATACTATCCAGTTACCAGCCAAGGTACTTTAAAAAAAGAAAAATAGATACTTTTCCCAGAAGAAACCCTGAATCATTGGCTTTAGCTTTTTATGTTGGCTTGTCCAATCTTAATTTGATTGAACAAGTGTTTACTGAGTTAGCAGTAAATGCCCAGCACCATTTTAGTACTTTAGCAGATTTTTTAAGTATTTGATATACTTTTTGCATATCTGAAACTTAGAAGGAAAGCTTAGGTGATATTTACAATAAATGCATTTTGATGTGAATTTCATAGTTCTGTTTGAATCATTCAGATTGTACTAAAGCAAAATGTTAACTGTCTGCTGGGATTTGAACAGAAACAGAAAGATATAATCTGGGTGAAAGAATCATTTAGATCTACAGGGCTGGTGGATTAAGTCAGATTTCTAGACTCTGGGGATCAGTCCTGGAAAGTTGGCAGGCAGCATAAACTTGTTAGATGACAGAACAAAGGGGACAGAGGTAGATTATTATTCAAGAGATCAGACGGGCTGAGGATATAGCTCAGTTGGTAGAGTGCCTGCCTCACATGTACAAAGCTGTGGGTTCAATCCCCAGCACCACACAAAAAAATTTTAAGATTTTGAGCTGGATGTGGGAGTGCATGCCTGTAATCCCAGCGGCATGGGAAGCCGAGATGGGAGGATCACAAGTTCAAAGCCAGCATCAGCCTATGGGGGGCACTAATCAACTCAGTGAGACCCTGTCTCTAAATAAAATATGAAATAGGGCTGGGGATGTGGATCAGTGGTTGAGCACCCCTGAGTTCAATCTCTGGTATCCACAAAAAAAAAAAAAAGGGAGATCAGACAGTAGAGTCTAGGGAAGAGTCAGGGACCCATGCAAAGAATGAAGAAATGGGTAAGGACCTTGGGTTACATGTAGCTGAATGGCAGCTCCTGGGAATTGGTCACTTTTGAGGCCTGTCATATTGAGTACAGCACATGACTCTGGGATAAAGCCTGTGTGAGAGAAGATGGGCATGGAAGGACTAGCCAGAACTTCATGACTCCATATGCTGAGCCTGGGTACCAGGTCTTAATACCCAGAAAATGGAGACTACATGTGTAACTGCTGACTGAGGCCTTTTGTAGATTAGAATACAAATGGAGATAAGGTTGGAATTTTGTCCACAGGTGGAAATAATGAGGCATATGTAATCGAGGAGACCAGGATATTGCAGACAGTATCCTGATGTTTTACTGACTTGAAAAAGATGTTTGCTTTTTGAGAAGCATCAATCATTTGTTCAGCCTGGACACATTCAGAAGATTTTCCTATATAAGGTCATTACATGTGCTTCTCTGTCACTTCTTTTCTTTCTCAATCAAGCACACAGGTGTCATAACTTGCACTGTGAACACACAAGTAGAAGATAGTATACTTGTTAAAAGATTTGTCTTCATTTTCTTAATGTAGTACTTTTATAGTGTTTGGGGGAAAAAAAAGGAATAGCAGAAGTAAGTTCAGACACAGTTGTATGCATTTTATATAGAATATATCCTCTGGTCCAGCCAGGAAAATCTGCAATAGCTTCTTTGAGTTCATTATTTTTAGTAGGAATTTTATTTTCTGATGTTGTGCTATTAATAAAGAAAGGCAGCAATTATCACCATCTGAATACTTTTTTCTGTATGTTGATTGTTAGCTGCTGCTTTGTGTTTCCGTTTAGATTTGGACTGTTTGTCATATTTTTGTATTTTTCAGTACCCAGAATTATTTGCAAACTTGCCCATAAGGCAGAGAACAGGAATATTGTTGTATGGTCCTCCTGGCACAGGAAAAACCTTACTAGCTGGGGTAGTTGCACGAGAGAGTAGAATGAATTTTATTAGTGTCAAGGTATGTATGCATTTTTTCTTTTTCTTTATTGAGATAAAACTTAAGTACAATTGACTATTTTAAAGTGTACAGTTTATCGGCGTTTAGTGCATTCACAAAGCTGTGCAATCACCACCTCTATAGTTTGAAATTTTTTCATCCCATTCTCTGTTCTACCCATTCCCTAGCAACCATCAGTCTGCTTTCTGTGGATGTGGATTTGCCTACTCTGTATATTTCATATGAAGGGATTCTAGCAGTATGTGACCTTTTCAAACTTCTTTCGCTTTGTGCAATGGTTTCATGTTTCATCCAAGTTGCAGCATGTATTACTACTTTATTCCTTTTTATAACTGAATAATAATGCCATGCATACCTGTACCCCACTTGGTTTATCTATCATCATCATTGTTAAATATTTGGCTGCTACAAATAATGGTGCTGTACATATCCATGTACAAATTTCTGTCCATGTTACAAATTTATATGTTAACATGTTTTTATTTCACTCGAGTATATAATGATAGTGGAATTGTTGGGTAATTCCATGTTTAACTTCTTAAGGAACCTCCAAACTATTTTTTACAGTAATAGCACCATTTTCTATCCCCACCAACAATGTGTGGGGTTTCCTAATTCTCTATGTCTTGCCAACACCATTTATGTTTCTTGACTGGGTTAGTCTCATATTTGGAAAGCTATTTGGGAGCAGTGATCCTTTTATTAGTTAAAGCTGTAAGAATTGAGTAATGAGCCATATCTCTTGTATGATTTCTCACTTCCTTGTTTATGGCAAATTTTTGTGCATTTTCAATAGAATTCTACATAAATATTCAGGTAAAAGCAGACTATACTGAAAGGAAGAAAATCTTTAAGACTAGATTCTGAGCTGGGCACAGTGGTGCCTCCCAGCAACTCAGGAGGCTGAGGCAGGAGGATCCCAAGTTCAAAACCAGCCTCAGCAACTTTGCAGGGCTTAAGCAACTTAGTGAGACCATATCTCTAAATAAAAAATTTTAAAAAAGAAAAAGGCTGAGCTTTATTTGAGGTTGATTTATAATCTGAAAGCCATATGCGATTGGGTTTTGCCTACCCTCTTGTATTATGATTTTTTGTGAACTGGGTACATGGCACCCTGGCCTGATGGAGAAACACTAAAACTTTAATTTTCCTATCTTTCTCTGGATTCTGACATAACCATGACCATACTCTTCTTTTTATAATTGTCACTAGAAAGTGCTTTTGTTGTTGTTGTTGTTTTAGGTATATAATTTTCTAGATTGGTGAATGTTGAGTTTTTCCATTAGGAAGGACACCTTATCCCCTAATAAAATCATAAAATCATACTTTGGGCTGAATTCCCAGTGGAGAGTTTTCAGGAGGAAGTTTTTCCTCTCTGGGTAGGTCAGTGTGGATCCTAGGAGGCACACATCAAAGACAGACGTCTTTAACTGACACAAGCATGTTGCCTTGTTTCAAATATTTTGCCTTAAGTTATTTCTTGTTCCATCCTTTAATCTTGTAGTTTTCTGATTGTATAAAGAAGTATAGTTAAATGTTTATATAGTAACAGATGTATAGATGGCTGAGTATTATAAATTCTTTATTTTGGCCACTTCCCTGATCAGTATTTGGTCTTTTGGAGATAGTGATTTTTCACTGGAGAAATTGTTGCCTTGTTTCAAATATTTTGCCTTAAGTTATTTCTTGTTCCATCCTTTAATCCTGTAGTTTTCTGATTGTATCAGTATCTTTCTGTTTTGAGAGATCCTAATTTAAGGAAAGATTATACTCATTATTGATTTTTACTTTACATAGTGAAATTTGTTTTAAAAGTTTTTCAGTTGACTTTTAGGAAAGGTGGTATATTCTTGAACTACTATACAGATAATTTTGTTTCAGTAATTGATTGCTAACTAAAGTAAATTATGTCTACATATTTTTTGGAATCTCCAAAAGATTTGAGATAGATGGAACTTTTAAAAACCATTCGTTACTTCACTAAACAAATCATTATGTAGTACTTCTATGGCAGCCACTATTTTGGGACCTGAAATTCAGCCATGAACAGAACTTTCTTTTTGGATCTTACATTCTACTAGTGGAAAGAGACAATAAGCAGATATACCCATCAAATGTAAAACTTACTGCCAGGTGAAGGTAAGTACTGTTTAGGAAGAAAAACAGGGTAAGGAGACATAAAGTAACTGGATTGGGTCACAGATGATATTTTCAGGCAGGATTTTTCAGGAGAGGTGGCACTTTGACAAGCTTTAAATGATATAAAGCTGTAGGTTGCTAGGCATGGTGGTGCACACCTGTAATCCCAGGGACTCAAGAGGTTGAGGCAAAAGGATCACATTTGAAAGCCAGCCTCAGCAAATTACCAAGGCCCTAAACAACTTAATGAGACCTTGTCTCAATAAATTAAAAGGACTGGGGATGTGGCTTAGTGGTTAAGTACCCCTGGGTTCAATCCCCAGTAAAAAAAAAAAAAAAAAAAAAAAAAAGCTATAGGTCATGAGACTGAGAATGTTCGAAGCAGAGGAAACCCCATGTGTAGAACTTGTGGTGTGATTATTATTCCAGCAAACATCAATTTTTAAAATGTGTTTGAGATATCTATTTAATCATATTAAAATTTTTCTGTGATTCACTTAGATTTAGTCTAAAACCAACACTATGTTTTGTTTTTTAATTTTATCTCACCTCTAATTTTATTTTACCTAATAGGGACCAGAGTTACTCAGCAAATATATTGGAGCAAGTGAACAAGCTGTTCGGGATATTTTTATTAGGTCAGTTCCCTATGAATGTTTTAAAATAACTGACTGCATTATTATTTATTAGTCAATGCTTGTTGGTCTCACTTTTTGCTTTGGTTTTGTGGTGTTGTTTGTTTTTTATAGTACTGATGATCCAACCCAGTGCTCACATACAATAGATAAGCACTGTACCACTGAGCTATATCCATTGTTTTTTGAGAAATACTGTTTGAAACATATGATTTATGTAAATCATTAAAAAACTAAAGGACTAATATTCTGTTTCACAAAAAAAATGCTATTAAAATATGAAACATTTTCAATATTAAATGTTATAGATTATTTGGTTTTATAATAGAAATATTTCAAGCCAGGGTTGTGGCCCAATAATAGAGCACTTGCCTGGCAAGTACGAGGCACTAGGTTCAAATCTCAGCACCACATAATAAGTAAAATAAAGTTATTATGTCCATCTACAACTACAAATATTTTTAAAAAAGAAATATTCCTAAACATGGAATCATAAGTAGTTTTTTATATATATATATAAAGAAGTCTCAGAGAAAATTCTTACATGAAACAAATAATTATTCCTGATTTATCTCTTTATTTTTTAAGTTCCAAATTATTATTATTATTATTTTTTGGTACCAGGGATTGAACTCAGGGGTGTTTAACCACTGAGCCATATACCCTTCTCTTTTTTTGTATTTTATTTAGAGACGGGGTTTCACTAAGTTTCTGAGGCTGGCTTTGAACTCGAGATCTTACTGGCTTAGCCTCCCAAGCCACTGAGATTACAGGAGATTACAGGCATGTGTCACTGTGTCCAGCCAAATTATTTTTCCAATTCTAATTTGTCTCTTATAAATCAAGATTCCATATGACCAATTTAATTAAAATAAAATAACTATTACTGAATCTGCATAAAATGCATATAAATACAGAACATAATATTTAAGGATAAAAATAATTATTCATGTAAGATACAGTTATGAAGATTTCAAATTAATAAGTCTGTTCCATTCTTCTAAAAATTTCATTTTAAAGTATTTAAAATTTATTAAGTATTTAAATTTTATTTTAAAGTATGCAATTAAGAGGATATATATGGACTGGGGTTGTAGCTCAGCGATTGAGCACTAGCCTCACACACATGAGGCACTGGGTTTGATCCTCAGCACCACATAAAAAAGTAAATAAATAAAGATATTGTGTTCATCTATAACTAAAAAAAAGATTTTTTTTAAAAAGGATATATATAACATAACCTGTATAGTTCTATATCATGTACAACCAGAAGAATGAGAACTTATACTCCATTTATGTATGATGTGTCAAAATGCATTCTAGTGTCATGTATAACTAATTAGAACAATTTTTTAAAAAATCAAAGAGGATATATATAGAATATATATGTAGTTTATAAAATAATAATAAAATGGATATTTACATATCCACTACCCAGTTTAAGAAATAAAACATTATCAGGAAAAAGCATTATTAGAGATAAAGATAGTCACTACTTCTTGATAAAAATTCACTTCACCAAGAAGACATTTTAATTCTAAAATTGTACCCAATAATAAATAGAGCTTCAAAATATTTGAAGTAAAAATTGATTGAGGAGAAATTGACAAATTCACCTTCATAGTAATAGATTTTAACACAGTTCTCAATAATTATTGGATTGAAGCAAATAGAGCAGTAAAAGTGAAGAGATTTGAACAACATAGTCAAAAATTGATCAGTATATTTAGAACATGCACTCAATAAGTAGAAAATATGCCTTCTTTTCAAGCCCAATTGAACATTTTTAAAAATTGATCATATATGAAACCATACACGTAGCAATTGCAGTAGGTTTCAGAAGAACAGTATCATGTAGACTATTCTGAAAATATAGTTGAGTTAAAATAAGTAATAAAAGATTAATCTCTCATACATTTATTTTTTTAAAAATTATCTATTCTAAATCATAGGTTAAGGAAAAAATCACAATGTGGATACTTAATATCCAAATCATGGTGAAAATAATGCCAGTTTAAAATGTGAGATGTTATAAAACTAATTTCAAGGTAAATTTGTAGCATTAAGAATTTAGAAAAGAAAAAACGGTTGCAAGTTAATCACTTATGTATCTGTCTCAAGAAATTGGGAAAATTATAGGTATAAATAGAGAAAAAAGATAAACAAATTTAAGTTTTAAAAAAAGCAGATAAAAGGGAATAATAAAGACAGAACAAAATTTCATGAACTAGAAAACAATTCAGTTGACAGGTTCACCAAGCCAAGTTATTTTAAAAAATTAATGGATCTCAAGCAAGTTTAATTGAGAGGAAGGAAAGGAACTGTGAGTAAACAGTATTAAGGCTAAAAGGAGAGATGTGACTAAAATATACCCGAAATGGAAAAGAGAATAAAGGAATGTCATGAAAAACTCTATGCTAATATAGTTGAAAATTTAGGTAACATAGATGAAAATGCAGTTGACTAAAATTGAGCAAAGAAGAAACAAAATCTCAATAGTCCTTTAACTAGAAAAAAATGAGTCTCTAGTTTAAAAATCTTTAAGTGTTAGTGTTCCAGGAGAATTTTGCCAAACATTTTAGGAACAGATATTCCAGGGTGTTTTGTTTGTTTGTTTTTATTTTTGGTAGTTGTGTATGGACAACAGGCCTTTATTTTATTTGTTTGTTTTTGTGTGGTACCGAGGATCGAACCCAGTGCCTCACACATGCTAGGCAAACGCTTTGCTACTGAACTACAGCCCCAGCCCTCCAGGGTGTTTTTAACCCCAGAAAATGTTGTCATTTATTTAATGATTTATCTTTTGTTTTTTTTCAGTCATCAAGACATGCATTTTTATATTGGGGACTAATCTCTAAACATTCTAGTCCACCTGTTGCTAGAGAATGGAATTAACGTTCTCTTCTTTTGAATTAGTTAATAAAATTAAGAATCAGGGATTAGGGGTGCAGCTCAGTAGTAGAGCCATGCTTAGAGTGTAAGAGGCCCTGGGTTCAATCTCCAGGACCAAAAAAAAAAAAAAAAAAAAAATTGAAGTTCAAATTAGAAAAAGAAAAGTAAAATAAGTAAAAAACACTTTTCAGAGATCCCTTACAAAATAATATGAAAATAATGAATTTGCCAACTTTTGAATGGACAAAAGAAATGAGTTGAACTTCACAAAAGAAGTAAAATAAGCAGATTGAAAAATCAAAGAAGTATTTTATTTATAGACTAAGACTTGGAGTTTTAGTCTCTTGTCTAGAAGGCATGGTCTTAGACAAAGACCTTGACCTCTCTTATTACCCAGTTTACTGAAAATGAGGATAATTACATATGACTGCCTTCTTTAAGGGTTTATTGTGAAATTAAAATAAATATATGCATGCATGTATAAACTTATATATTCATCTATTTACCTAATTAGTTTGGGAACTCTGAAGCCCTGTTCACATATTCATTGTTTTTTTGTTTTGTTTTGTTTTATTTTTGTGTTTTTGTAGAGCACAGGCTGCAAAGCCCTGCATTCTTTTCTTTGATGAATTTGAATCCATTGCTCCTCGAAGAGGTCATGACAATACAGGAGTTATAGACCGAGTAGTTAACCAGTTGCTGACTCAGTTGGATGGAGTAGAAGGCTTACAGGGTAACCATTGTAAATACAAAAGTACTCTGTTGTAACAAAATTTTATCAGGTGTTAGTAAAAAAAATAAAAACAAAAAAACCTTGTTTTTTCTCCCTCAGGTGTTTATGTGTTGGCCGCTACTAGTCGCCCTGACTTGATTGACCCTGCCCTGCTTAGGCCTGGTCGACTAGATAAATGTGTATACTGTCCTCCTCCTGATCAGGTGACAATTTCATATTTAGAGTCCAAAACCCAACAAATGCTTCACTCTTTCCTTGTGAACTTTACTTCTGCCAGGTAATAGCAATTGTCCTTAGAAGACCAGCTCTCTTAGGCAAAGGTTTTAGTCACTATTTGCCCAAAGCATAAAAAGATTCTGAGTGAGATGCAAAGACTCTCTCTGGCCCAGCCATTTCCATCTAAGTCTGAAAACTTTTTGTAATTCTTAATGGTAACCAGCTGGAAAAAGGCAAGAAATCTGAAGTCTTACCTGTCCACATTCTCTGTGTTCAACAATCACACATCCCATTTTCCTATTAAAAAAAACTGATAACAGAATCAAACATGAAAGCAAGCATGTAATTCATGACAGAGAGGTGATTTTTCAGGTGTTCCTAGTTAGTGTTGTGTCAACTATAGTTTTCAGATTTAGAAATTAGTGACTGAATGAAAGAATAAGTAGACAAATGTATAGTCAGAGGTATAAAATATCTGAATATATGTCACATGTTACTTAAATTATTATAAGTTTCTTTTATTGGCACATTTGCCCAAATTTAGAAAATAACCACAGTCTCAGTAAGAAATTATTTATACTGAATATCTGAGAATGTTGATTTTATTCATTTTCCTGTTTCCCTTCTGTTAGGGGGAAGTTCCAAGGAAGATAGGTAGTAGACTTGTAGTACCTTGCTCAACTTAATTGTAAAGCTTGTTACATGTGCAAAGTTAATTCATTAAAAAGTTATAAAATACAACTTAAGATAATATTTAATTTTCTTTTTTATTTGTTAATTAGTTTTTCTTCCTTCAGGTGTCACGTCTCGAAATTTTAAATGTTCTCAGTGACTCTCTGCCTCTGGCAGATGATGTGGACCTTCACCATGTGGCATCACTGACCGACTCCTTTACTGGAGCTGATCTCAAAGCTTTACTTTATAATGCCCAGTTGGAGGCCTTACATGGAAGGCTGCTCTCTAGTGGACTCCAGGTAAGTTATTTGAGTAGATCATTCTGACATTTTATGGGAGAAACAGCAATTCAATGTTAAATTTTCAATCTTGAAAAATACCATTTTTAGTAACTTCAGTACAACTATGTAGAAATTTTTTTACCTTTAAGTTGGATGTTCCATATTTGGATAAAGGTTTTGCAGATATTTATAATTATGAAGAATTTGATATCTGTTTCTTTAACGTTACTTTAATATTGGTAGAAATATGCAGATGTTTATAAGTATGTTGTTTAAATTGGGATGTCATGAATTAATATAAACAAAAATAATTCAGGTTTTTAGTTGTTTTTTACTTTAATTTTTTAAGAAATAATTAAAGTTGGACTTTGTGGCTCAGTGGTAGAATGCACACCTAGCACGTGTGAGGCCCTGGGTTTGATCCTCAGCACCACATAAAAATAAAATAAAGGTAGTGTGTCCAACTACAACTAAAAAATAAATTTAAAAAAAAGAAATAATTAAGTTGTTATTTTTAGTTCAAAGATAAATGTTCCAGTCCAGCCAGTAGGAGCCTCTTTTAGATAACATTTGTGCCCTTATGATATGTACTCATCATTCTTTGATCATGTCCTTTCAGACACAAGATGTTCTTTATTTTCTTGTACTTTCTATATCCCAATTCTAGAAACAGCCTTTACTCTAAGGCTGATTTTGATTTCAATTATTGCAGTTGATAATTTGCTACATCAAAGACTTCATCATATATTTTCTAGGAAAGTTTTTCTGTATATTCCTTTCCTCCACATTTTGTTGGAGATTTTTTTTCAGGCCCTAAAGTTCCCAAGTCAAGTTTTGCTGTTTATTTTGACAAACTTTTGAAGTTTTGTTTTGTTTTTTATCCTCTCTAACAACAACAAAAAAGTGTGTATTTGGAAAGCACTCTGTAGCAGGGTTATTTCATCATCATGGAGTAGAAAAATGTGTGGAAAGGCAGAGACATAAAAATAAAGGCCAGAGGTCTGAGTCCTAGCTTTGTTACAGACTTTTTTGTGGGGAGGTTGACAAGTTATTTATGCATTGTATCTTGTCTTTCCTTATTTTAATATTTAAAATTTTACTGTGTGCTTTACAACCCTTAGAGAATTGAGCTGGTTAGAAAATGCCTAAAGTCTCTTGGATTGCTGTGTTGGAATGCTGTCTGTTGTTATTTATTTCTGAGTTGTGAATTATTTAGATCTTACAACTGGTTCTCCTTTTGTGTATTTTAGGATGGTCGTTCTAGTTCAGATAGTGACTTAAGTCTGTCGTCAATGGTCTTTCTTAACCACAGTAGTGGCTCTGATGACTCAGCTGGAGATGGAGAATGTGGCTTAGATCAGTCCCTTGTTTCTCTAGAAATGTCTGAGATCCTTCCAGATGAATCAAAATTCAATATGTACCGGCTCTATTTTGGAAGCTCTTATGAATCAGAACTTGGCAATGGAACCTCCTCTGATCTGGTATACTGCGTGATCATTCTTACGTAGTTCTGAAATGTGAAATTGTATATTGGTGTAAAGTTGAATGGTGATTTATCTCCTAACCAGCCCCACATATTCTTTCTGGTTGATGGTTCTTCAGTAAAAAGTCTTATTTTTTTAATTAAGCTAGTTGGTAATTTTAATTTCTTTTTAAGAACTTTAAAACAGGCCTGCAAGCAAGGGGAACAAAAGAAGTGGGTAGTTGTAGTTATCTTTTCATTTCTTTCAATTGTTATAGTTAAAGCTTTGTCCCAGGGTTTCATAAACTGACTTACAGACCATTCACGTATAATTGAATCAAGCCTTTATTAAAGCACACCGGTGGTGGCTGACCAGAACATAAGGCTGTTCCCCTGATCAGCCCCGAACAATTGCAAGGGCACTCTTTATAAGCCTGAAAATCGCAAAAGGGATGTTCAAGGGGTCTAGCCAATGCAAGCAAGCCAGGTTACAGAAGCAGGACAGTGCAGTCAAGCGGAGGGAAGCCTAACCAATCACAGTTATCCCAGTCACCCCAGTTACAGAAACAGAGTCCCGTTACCCTAGTTATAGAAACAATGCCCCATTAGGTAGTTCTGTGTTCTTAAAGGTTTCTATAGCAAAAGGAAAAGACTATCTTGCCCCAGTCATGACTCTTTGGCATGGTTGTTTTACAGGATGAAGTCATAAACCAAAATGGAGTCACATTTGCTCCTACTATCACATTCCCCACTGGTTTTAGTAGGTTTGATGTCAATCTTGCACATCATTAGGCCTCATTTTTGTTTGTTTGTTTGTTTGTTTTCCTTCCTTCTGTGTCTAAGGGACTATACTGGGCTCGCAAGACCATAAGTCTGACCTCACCTACATTTTTTGTATATGGTTTAGGAAGGTTTTTAAGAGGCAGGGTCCTACAGTAATACCAATCAGGAGAAGGACTAGGGGCCCAACTATGGCTGAAATGATGGAGGACAAGGGGACCATGAGAACAGGTTTTGGAACCAATTGCCTGAAGTTTCTAGTGCTTCATCTCTTTCCTTTAACCTGTTTCTCACAAGCGCAAAATTGTTCTTTATTATCCCAGAATGGTTTGCATAGAAACAAGTTTCTCCTGGAGCCATACAAAGTCCTCCTTATTTCAGAAAGAAACCATCTAGACCTCATCTGTTTTGTAAGACTATTTCTGTCAGAGACTCTAGTGAAACCTTTAGTTTGGAGATTGACCTTTCTAGTTTTCCTAAATCTATATCTATTTGATGGCTGAAGGACTTCCCAAACCAGCCAGGAGGGGAACTAAAATGGGACAGCCAGTCTATGTTGATAAATCAGTGGGCCCTGGCCTTTTAATAAGTCCAGGTGTTCTTTTCCTTTTACTCCATCAAAATAGTAGGTTACATACCTCTCTTCCCTGCTGGTTTTAAAACCTTTCTACTTAGCTAAATCATTTTATAGTAAACCTAAATTTTATTATTATAGAATAGTTGAGGATAATGAAAAATTCAATATAATAATGTCAAAAATTCTTGACAACAAAATGTTATTTATTTGTAATTTTTTTCATGGAAAATATAAACAATGAAATAATGTAATCTATCAACAAAGTATTTAAATTAAATGTAAGCAATATCATTGTTTTTCTACTTAATCAAAATAGCACTCAATGGATATCCCCCCCAAAATTAATAGTGGTAACCTTTTTGCTTTACAACATTTTTACATATATTTAGTTACATTTTTTGTACATTTTATTAATTCAGATTTCTAAAAATATGAAAGTTTTTATTCCCACGATTAGTAAGGTATTGTTTTAATTATAGTCTTTAATTCTGTTCTCTGGTTCTTAACTTCTACCTCGAAATGCCCCAGAACCTTTGTATAACTCTCTTTGCCAAAAAGGAAGAGAAAGGCATATTGAAATCTGTCCTTGGTCATTAATGGTGCATTTAAATAGCAAAGCATTTAAAAAACCAAACCCCTATGTTATGGTAGTTTTCAGTCTGTGGTGGTTCTATAATATAGATATTTAGAATACCAATATCTTTTATATTTGCTTAATTTCAGTGAATTAAAAGGTATACTTAGCCAGGGCACAGAAACACATGCATTGTAATCCCAGCGACTCAGGAGACTGAGGCAGGAGAACTACAAGTTTGAAGCTAGCCTTAGCAACTTGAGGAGACTCTTAACAAAGTAACACTTTGTCTCAAATTGAAAAATGAAAAGGACTGGGGATATAAGTCAGTGGTAGAGTGCCCTTGGCCTTAAATCCCTAGTAACCAAAGTGAAAACAAGGTAAATGTCATTGCTATTATGGTTTGTTGCTTAAAATGTTTAATTTTTTGTTTGATAAACACATAGTTTTATTTTGTTTTTTTTCTCTCTCTCTTCTTTCATTACTCTTCCTAACATACAGAGCTCACAGTGTCTCTCTGCACCAAGCTCCATGACTCAGGATTTGCCTGGACTTCTTGGGAAAGATCAATTGTTTCCACAACCACCAGTGATTAGAACAGCTTCACAGGAAGGTTACCCAGAACTCACACAAGAACAAAGAGATCAGTTGAGGGCAGATATCAGTATCATCAAAGGCAGATACCGGAGCCAAAGTGGAGTATGGCTTTTTTTTCCCCCCTCATTAAAATTGTTAAAAACTTTTTAAGAATTTGTTTTCCTTTTTTGATACACATTTCTTTGACTTATAAGTGAGCTATATTTATAAACAAGGTACTGAAATGCATTGACTCAGTCAAATGGTTATGTTCTTCCTTGCTTTCAAATAATTTTTAGTTATAGGAAAGAGAATGTGTGATCACCTGAAAAATCTGACAAGAAGAATGATGGGATTGTTAACTTTTTTCATCATATCCCTAAGTTAATTTTTTGTTAATTTGTTCTTTATTGAAGGAGGATGAATCTCTTAACCAGCCAGGACCAATCAAAACCTGTTTATTAGCTATCAGTCAGTCACATTTAATGACTGCTCTTGGTAACACAAGACCATCCATTAGTGAAGATGATTGGAAGAATTTTGCTGAGCTGTAAGTAACAGATTCTGATTTAAGTATAGATATTATCATAGGTGATATCATTATTCACTTAAAAGTTCTTGTTTAAAACCAAAAATAATATTTTTGAATATTTAAAGGCCAATTCAACTTTTAATCCCAGCTGTTCAGAAGACTGAAAAAGGAGGAGATTGCAGGTTTGAAGCCAGCCTGGGCAACTTAGCAAAACCCTATCTTAAAAATAAAAAAGGCTGGAGCCAGGTGCAGTGGTGCACACCTGTAATCCCAGTGACTTGGGAGGATGAGTCAGGAGGATTGAAAGTTCAAAAGGTGCTTAGGAACTCAGTGAGACCCTGTCTCTAAATTAAAAAAAAATACAAAATAGGGCTGGGGATGTGGTAAAGTGCTCACCTAGCATTCCTGAATCCCTGAGTTTGATGCCCAGCACTGAAGAAGAAGTGGGTGGGTACTTACAATGAACTGATTCAGTTTTAGAAAGTTTGAAGAAATAAGGAGAAAAATTAAAAGCTGTAAATGATTCTAATTATATGGTAAGATTTGTGAAAAAATACACCTCACTTTCAAAATAATTTTATTTTATTTTATTTTTTATATTTATTTATTTTAGTTCTCGGCGGACACAACATCTTGGTTTGTATGTGGTGCTGAGGATCGAACCCGGGCCGCACGCATGCCAGGCGAGCGCGCTACCGCTTGAGCCACATCCCCAGCCCCATAATTTTATTTTTTAATATCAGAAACATTTGCTGGGTACAGTGGCACTCAATTGTAATCCCACCAACTCAGGAGGATAAGGCAAGAGGATTGCAAGTTTGAAACTTACTGAGTCCCTAAGCAACTTAGCAAGACCCTGTCTCAAAATAAAAAGGGGTAGGGATGTGGCTCAGTGGTTAAATGGCCCCAGGTTCAATCTCTAGTACAAAAAAACAAAAAACAGTACATTCACATTTTTTCATTTGTTGATCATATTTAGTACATGGGATTTATAGCCTCCTTGTGATTGATTCTTTGTCCACCTTTGAGGCTGAGACTGGTAACCATTCTTTTTTTTTTTTTTTTTGATAGTGGGGATTGAACTCGGGGACACTCGATTACTGAGTCACATCCTCAGTCCTTTTTATATTTTTATTTAAAGGCAGGGTCTCGCTGAGTTTTATTTAGAGGCTTGGCACCTCGCTTTTGCTGATGCTGGCTTTGAACTCAAGATCTTCCTGCTTCAGTCTCCTGAGCCACTGGGATTACAGCCATGGCACCACTGCAACCGGCAACTGGGAACCATTCTATATCAATGATTCACATATTTATTTCTGGTTTCTGAAGAAGAAATATTTCAGGGACTGGAGATATACTCAATTGGTAGAGTGCTTGCCTTGCATGCACAAGGCCCTAGGTTCCATCACCAGCACCACCAACCCCAAAAAAGAATAAATATTTGGGGGCTGGGGTTGTGGCTCAGTGGCAGAACACTTGTGTAGCATATGTGAGGCACTGGGTTCAATTCTCAACACCACGTATAAATAAATAAAATAAAGGGGCTGGGTTTGTGGCTCAGAGGTAGAGCACTCACCTAGCATGTTTGAAGCACTGGGTTCTGTCCTTAGCACCACATAAAAATAAAATAAAGATATTGTGTCTACCTATAACTATAAAATAAATATTAAAAAATAAAAGTCCATTAACAACTAAAAAATATTAAAAAAAGAATGTTTCAACTCTTAATTTTGCAGTGCTTTGGCGAAGTATATGTGTACACATACATCAGTTACATACTTATTGTAGAAAAATATAAAATCAAAGATGGGAAAAATAAGGAAACAGTAGTTTTCCTTAATTACTTATCTTGTATGCTTATATATTTTTTCTTAACACAATGAGAACACTTCACACATAGTTCTATAGCTGCCCCCCTTTTAAGCCATCCATAATTTTAAGGAGGTTACTACTTTGTTGTTTTTATTTATTTTTATTTATGTATTTATTTAATATTATTTATTTTTATGTGGTGCTGAGGATCAAACCCAGGGTCTCGCACGTGCAAGGCGAGCGCTCTACCACTGAGCCACAACCCCAGCCCCTACTATGTTGTTTTTAAATGTCATTCTATAGTATAGCAATGTCATGATATCCTATTTATGGACGTTAAAATTACTTCCAGATTGTACTGTTATTAGCAGTGTGGTAATTAATGAACATTCTTTAAGATGACTAAATGTTTGCACATACCTTTAAGTATTTCACTGGGATAGAAGTAGAATTGTTGCATTACAAGGTACTCACATTTTTTAACATTTTCAAAATATATTGCCAAATTGCCTTCCAAGAATTACTGTTACAATGTGTATATTTCAGCAGCAGAATGTAAGTGCCAGCTCACTAACCCAGGTTGTTGCAGTGTTTTTTCTAACCTTATCCAGTTTCATTGGAGAAAAAAATATATTTTGCTTAATAATTTATATTTCTTTGACTAAACCTATAACAGTTATAATTTTTTATATTATTCATAGCTATTTGCTTTTTTGAGACAGAATTTCACTCAGTTGCCTACACTCACCTCAAACTTGGAATCTTTCTCCCTCAGCTCTCTGAATAGCTGGAATTACAGGTGTGCGCCACTGTACCTTGCACCATTTGTATTTTACCTTTTCCAACTTGGATCTTCATTCTCTTTGTTCTTTTTTTCTGTTAAGAGTGCAGCTTTGGAAATTTATTTGTAAGCATTTTAATTTTTTCTAGTTCATTATTTCTCTTTCACAAAATACAGTTCTAGGCTGGCTGCAGTGGCATGTTCCTGTAGTCCCCGCTACTTGGGAGGCTGAGGCAGGGAGATCACCTGAGCTTACATGTATGAGGTCAGCCTTGGCAATGGAGCAGACCTCATCTCAAAAAGAATTCACTTGCATATAGGCAATTCTGTTTACAAACAATTCATTATCTTTTTTGTAGTTACATTGTTTACATTTACTAAATATTATCTCTTACTTTTTTAAGGTATGAAAACTTTCAAAATCCAAAGAAGAGAAAAAGTCAAAGTGGAACAATGTTTCGACCAGGACAGAAAGTAACTTTAGCATAAATTATTCTCCTGATGTGTGTGCCTGGGTGCCTGTGAGTGTGTGTGTGTGTGTGTATGACTTGTCCCTATATTGTGACAGTAAAAAATGGTGTCTGTAAATTTCTTTTTAATTTCACAAATTTGGTTTATCTATAAAACCACAGATCAGTAAATGCTGTGATTATGTAATAATCAGGATTACTTGAGATTAACACTGCGAATAAATGGAGACATTTACAAGATCTGTATTGTATTTCCTATTAAAAATATTTAATAAAATAATAGTGGATAGGTGGTGTTAGTAATTTATTTCTTGTTTGAAGATAATAGAGATGTAATTAAATAAATTTCTTGGAACCCACAGTTGCATATTCAGCATCTTTCTAGCATTTGACATGTTTTATGCTGAGGAACTTTTTTAATATTCTGGAGAAAAAATATTCTATTATCTGCCTTTCTTATTTCAGGAAGTATGGAATGTATACACAGTTCAAATAAATTTAATTAGCCCTTCAACCAGAAATAATTTCATATCTCCCTGACAAACCACATCCAGCTCCAAGTCTTGGGTCTTTGAATGATATCTCTTCCTCTCTCAGTTGCAGTATAATTTTATCTTGATATTGTTAAGTCAATCACCATCAGTACAAACTATGTTCTGACATTAAACTGTGGTAATTGGGTAAGGGAAAAGGAAAAAAGAAGAAAATTAATTAAAACATACAAAAAATATGTGAGGCATCAATGAAGGATGTACAGGCAGTAACCGTTGCTCTTTCTGTAGCTAATCATGAGGCCATGGCTGATATTTTTTTAGTTCTCTGCTTCATTGTTCATCCTGTGTTCCTCTGAGTTTAGCTAGTGCATCAGTGGATTAGAGACCTTTCCCAGGTGGATGACCCAAAACCTTTCCCATCTGAGCCATTGGTAGGCCTTCCTGTCTTAAGGCTACAGAATTTTCCATTAAATTTTGTCATAGTTCACAAGGTTCTATCCTTACTTTTCCCATCACTAATTGTGTATAAGCAACTTTGTATATTCCTATATTAGAATCAGTTCACTGAACCAGTATCATAACCCTTCCCTGTAAAAGTGTTGTTCTTGGTTACCTCTAAACCAGCAAAGCCTACAGTCACAGAGAACAGAAGCAATGATTTTGTGGGTCACTGGGTATGAAACTAAGGCCATTCTCCCCTGCCCTTTGGTTCTCGGATCCTCGTATTAGGACCGTGGTCACTGGTTCACAGCATATGCTAAATACACTGCATCTTGTAGGACAGTACTCCAGCCTCATAAACGAGTTGTCCTCACAAAAGGTCAGCTGTTTCAGGACAGTAAATGTTTATGTTCAATCCAGTGAATTCCATAAGTCGCCTTCTGACTTACTCTTCACTACAGAGTAAGTGACGTGATCAGAAGCCATTGTCGTATGGCGTCATATCAAAAATGTAAAAGCATTAGTAAGTCAATGAAAGGT
The DNA here is from genome assembly GCF_001458135.2 of Marmota marmota marmota. Lineage (NCBI taxonomy): Eukaryota > Metazoa > Chordata > Mammalia > Rodentia > Sciuridae > Marmota > Marmota marmota. The sequence continues at coordinate 420,452 of NW_026000109.1, read as the reverse complement.
GGTGTTGGCAAAAGTTCAGAGGACAAATTTTAGACAAACTTAATCCAATTCCAGGATGTATCCCTGCCATTGTGATAGGATAGAGTCAGTTATAATCAACCAGCAAGAGGTGTGGGCTGGTCCCCCTAGGTTGTGGACATACAGGGTGGTCACTGCTGCTGTCAGGACTGGAGAGGTGGTCCACTTGAGGCCATGCAGGGCCTCATCCCTGCCATCTTAGCCACTTTGTACATGGATCTATTCAACAAGCACTGGGGTGGCAGGAAAAGAAGGCTGATTGACATTCATAAAGGGGTCATCTTGACCCCGATGATTAAAGTCACTAAAGGCTTTTAGCTGAGCATTCCCCTAGGACAAAAATATTCTCTGGCCTCATTCCAAGAACTCTTGACCATATCTTTCCTCCAGCCAGTCATTCTCTTTCCAAGTTAATGACAGTCTGGTTATAAGCTACGATCTATGAACCACCATACATTTTTAAAAATTTATTTTGTAGTTGTAGGTGGACAGCATGCCTTTATTTCATTTATTTTTATGTGGTGTTGAGGATTGAACCCAGTGCCTCACACATGCCAGGCAAGACTGAGATACAGCCCCAGCCCCCAGCAAATATTTTTATAGCTGACATTTCTTTCTTCTAATATAATTCTAATATAGGTTGTTCAAAAATTCTGCTCCTGTCGGCACAAGAAGTTATGGTATGCACAGCAGCATCCTTCAATACTTCCCTTAATTATTTTGAGACTGGAGTTTTGAGATGAGGCTAGATTCCCCTTTACCAATTTCCTTCTGGGTCTTGTCTCACAAATCGGAAGAATAAAATCCCCAGATAATACTGGAAAGGAGGAATAAATGGAGTAGGATTTATTTAAGTGAGAAGAGATAGAACTAAAATGTGTGTGTGGGGGGGGTGGGGGTGGGGGGGGGATGGCCTGACAACAGGAAAACCAATTTTGATGTGCTAGTTTAGGGGCTTATGTGGTTTGGGGATGTGAGAATTGATCAAAATCTATGTTAATCAGACATTGAAAAAGTATCAAGGCTATTGGTTGTGTCCTTTAGCCTGAGGGTTTTTTCTTTTTATTTATTCTAATTTGTTATATATGATACCAGAATGCATTTCAATTCATAGTACATATATAGAGCACAATTTTTCATGTCTCTGGTTATACACAAAGTCACATCTTCATACATGTACTTAGGGTAATTATGTCTCATTCCACCATCTTTCCTAAACCCATATCCTGTCCCTTCCCCTCCCTCCTCCATAGCCTGAGTTTTAATCCTTCCTATAACTCCCATTTGGGTTTATTCCCACCTTCCATCTTCCATCTTTGTCTCTGGGACAAAGGAGTTGGCTGGAGTGTTCCCACAGGTAAGCCTCATGGTCTTTTACATTTGAAATAGGCCTTGATGGTGCCCATTAATATTTCTAAGGGTTAGCCTCCTGGACTCTGCCTTTGAATAGACCTTAATTGGGACCCATTACCCATTGCCTGACCATTATTTTATTCTTTTTCAATTCTGATTTGCTGATTTTTTAAAATTAAAAAATTTACCATATCCAGTTGTCTGTATGCTACTTTGCAATTCTTGTCTGCTTTTCTCACCACAATAACTTAGGATGTGACCTCTCACACTCATACTTATTTCTCAACTAAATCTGTCTACAAACAGTGTGTATCTTTGAAAAATGATTTTGTGCAGATTATGAGCCACAGTAACATGTATGATAAAATTTGCACGTGAACAATCTTGGCTTTATTCACAGAATCAAATCATATTTACCTAGAAATGTTCAGCCTATAAAGCCCAACATGAATGCTTTGGAAACATCTATTGCATCATTCCGATGCTCAGGTTATTAACATGCCTGGCTTGCTCCCTTACCTAAGCCCTGCACCTAAAGATGCTGGTAGGAGTCTCCAGCTGCTATAAAGAAGGATGCCTTTGCGGTGGCCTTTCTCCAGGTTGACTTTGCACAGCCTGCCCCCACTTTACTGAGCCCCCTGCAAGCTGAAGTTTACAGCAGTTAGAGCAGTTTGGACACATTTCTGTATTCCTAAAACCTTGTCCTAGACTGATCATCCAGGACACAAGGACAGGTGAGCACTATTGCCAGCCTTGGGTTATCTGTACCAAAAGGCAGAGTTGCAAAAGCAATTAAAAAAAAAAAATTCTTTAGGTGTTGATGGATCTTTATTTAATTCATTTATTTATAGGCTGTGCTGAGAATCGAACCCAGTGCCTCACACATGCTAGGCAAGCGCCCTACTACCGAGCTACAACTCCAGCCCCCAAAAGCAAGTCTTGACTGTGGTGATCTAGCCTGTATTTAAAGTTTGAATATGGTGTCAGAGTGAGAGCTGAGGCTGGTCTTGAGGCCAGGGACCCCAGACTACATGGTTGTCCAGCTGTTCGACTCAGTTGGTCCCATAAAAGCATGAAATCAGGAGACAGAAATCTGTATTGAATCTCCTGCCTACTCACACCAGATTTCCAAACACCTTATAGATACTGATGCCCAAGAGCTGCCTCAGACCTCACATTGCAAAACAGACACAATGCCTCACATGGGAAGCTCTACCTGGAAGGCCGCCACTGTTTCTTCATCTCCCACAAAGTAACATTCATGTCTTCCTTTATTCATCCTTCTTCCTCATTCTCTGTTTCCAACTGGTTTTTAAATCCTGTAGTCTCTACCTACTAGATATACACATTTAAAAATTATGTTAAAATAACATAAAATTTACCATGGTCAACATGTTTAAGTGCACAATTCAGTAGCATCAGTGCAACCACCACTATCCATTTCCAGAAATTTTTCATCATTCCAAACAGAAATTTTATACCCATAATATCCTCCTTTTCCTCCCACCATGGGTGACTTTTCTTCTGCTTTCTGTCTCTATGAATTTACCAATTCTAGGTACTTCAGAGAAGTGGAATTATGTAATATTGTCCTTCTGTATTGGCTTATTTCACTTAGCATGTTTTTGGAGTTCCTTCTTGTAGCAAATGTCAGAATTTCATTTCTGAAAAATATTCCATTGTTTGTACCACTTTTTAATTGTCCAGTCATCTGTTGATGGACCCTTGAGTTGTTTCCATCTGTCTTAGCTTGGACTACTATGCAAAATACCATAGTCTAGAGTACTTAAAACAACTCCCATTTATTTCTCTCAGCTCTGGAAATGGAAAGTCATAGACCAAGTTGCTGGCAGATTTAGAATGAAGAATTTAGGTGAGGAATTTCTTCTAGGCTTGTGGAAGGTTGGCTGCCTTCTGACTGTATTCTCACATGGAGGGGAGACAAAGGAAGTCTCTTTCCCTTCCCCTAAGTTGTAAGGCTACAACTTTAAGGCCCACGTAAACCTACTTACTTCCCAAAATTCCACCTCCTAATCCCATTACATTAGGATTTAGAGCTTCAACATTCAGCCCATAATACCAATTTTTGGCCTAGTTATCTGTGTTAAAATAGTATATTTTCCCTGAGTTTATAAGTAGTGGGTATTAGTAATTCTAACCACAAAGTAATTTATAAGTAATTTACTTATACAATGAATAAGTAAATAAATATAAGCCAGGTGCAGTGGCTCATGCTTGTTGCCTCCAGATACTTGGGGGGCTGAGGCAGGAGGATTGCTTAAGACCAAGAGTTGGAAACCAGCCTGGGCAGCATAGTGAGACTGCCTCAGCATAACAACAACAAAGGGAATATAAAATTCACTGCGATATTGCAAATATGTTAATTGTTGATATTTATTTATAGTTTTATTTATACAGAGATGGATGCATGTGGGGAACAGGTGTTGTTTGTCAGAATCATTATGTAATCTTGTACTTATTGTATTTGGTACTTGGGATGAAGAGGTACTTTACCACTGAGCTACATACCCAGCCATTTTAAGACAGGATCTTATCAAGTTGCCAAAGCTGGTCTTGAACTTGCAATCCTTCTGTGCCAAGCCTCCTGATTTGCTGGGATGCAGGTGTGTGCCAGTGCGCCTTGCTGTGTCTATCTGTTTTTAAAAGATGGAGTCTCACTATGCTGCCCAGGCTGGCCCCAAACTCCTGGGCTCAAGGGATCCTCCTGCCTCAGCTTCCCAAGTAGCTGGGGCTACAAGCATGTGTCACTTGTTTCCAGCCCTACACTGAACATTTTTATAAGCATCTTCTCCTCAAAAATTCCTTGTAAGTAATAGTTGTGATTGTCTTAAAAAATTCCATTACAAACATATGAAAATTCATTTTCTTATTGTTGGATTTAGATTGTCTCTAGTTTTTTGCTAATTCAAAACAATACTGGAAATAACTTCTATTTACATTTTTTGGGTCTACATTCCATATCTTCTTAGCATGGATTTCTAGAAATTAATTTACTGGACCAAAATATATGAATGTTGAAAGCCAGGTGTGATGACATGCCCTGTAGTCCCTAGCTGCTTAAGAGACTTCAGCGGGAGGATTGCTTGAACCCAGAAGTTTAACACCAACCAAAATAAGATAGCGAGACCCCTTCTCAAAATCAAAAAAGGAATATTTTAAAGATTGATACATACTGCCTTTCAGAAAGCCATGTTAATTTACAATACTGGCTAGATATGGAGTCCATCTGTGCTTCTAATGTGAACCTTAGTGGTCTCTATCTCTGGAATGTACACCTTGTGTCAACCCCTCTCACACTGTCTAGGGTTGGTCTATGTGAACAACAGCATATGGCAGAAGCAACACAATGTCACTTCCAAATAAGATTATAAAAAGACAGTGGCTTCTGTCTTGGATTCACTTGCACACTCTCTGGTAGAGATTTGCTCTGGGGCTGTGCTGTGAACAAAGCTGTGGAGAGGACCCCAGATGAGGAACCAAGACCTCCTGCCAACAGCCATGAGTGAACTTGTCCTCTTGTTTTGATGTATGGGTTTATTTTTTTAAATTTTTTTGGAAAATATACCTTTTTATTTATTTATTTTTATGGGTGCTGAGGATCGAACCCAAGCTAGGCAAGTGCTCTATCACTGAGCTACAATCCCAGCTCTGTTTTTTTTTTTTTTTTAAATTAATTAATTAATTTATTTTTTGGGTGTAGATGGACACAACACAATGCCTTTATTTTTATGTGGTGCTGAGGATCGAACCTGGGTCCCACCTGTGCTGGGTGAGCACTCTACCACTGAGCCACAATCCCAGCCCTGGTTTTAATTTTTTATACAATTTTTGTATGATCCAATCAATATTTCACTTGAGACCTCCTTGTCTTAATTTTTAAAAACTTATCCAAGAAATATACATACACAGAGCTTTTTAAAAAGGCCAAATATTTCTAAGCAGTTATAAGGAACACCAGCAGTTCCTGACCTATTTTTTATTTAGAGGCAGTATCTTGCTAAATTGCTTAGGGCCTGGCTAAATTGCTGAGATTGACTTTTAATTTGCAATCCTCTGGTCTCAGGCTCCAAGCCTCTGGGATTATAGGCATGCACCGCCATATCTGGCTCTTCCATCTTTTATAAAAGTAGTTTCTTGATATGGAATTGCTATCACACAGTTCTAAATTCTATTTTTTTTCTCTACTGTATATTTTAACCCTACCACTGACAATTTTCGTTTTGGATGGTTGCATAATGTTCAGTTACACAAATATTACAATTTCTATAAGCATTACCCTCTTGTTGGTCATTCAGGTTCCCTCTTGCAATAACCTATTGCCTTATATTTCTTGGGTGTAGGAGGTATAATCTCCTACAAAGGGTATGGTTTACATATCTGGTGTGGAGTAAGAAGCAGTTCTTGAAACATGCCCAGGGCAGCCAAATGAAATATACAAAGATAAGTAAATAAAACACACATCCCCCTACCCTCCGGGGAACACTGGGTAGGAGTGGACAAGAAGGAGAAGCTTAAATGCAACCACAGAACAGCACAGATTGATATCAAGGAGACAGAATTTAAGGGCACTGGGCTGGGGCACTTGCCTAGCATATGTAAGGCCCTGGGTTCCATTCCTTGCTTCACAAAACAAAAATATATAAGCAAGCAAAACATAAAGGCCTTAAAAAGGTCTTTGGGGGCTGGGGCTGCGGCTGGGGCTGAGTGGTAGGGCGCTCACCTGGCACACCTGAGGCACTGGGTTCGATCCTTAGCACTACATAAAAATAAAGGTATTATGCCATCTACAACTAAAAAAATACATTAAAAAAAAAAAAGGTCTTTGGTAGGAAGAAATGGTTATGAAAAAGGGCTCAGTGACGGGAAAACAAAGAGGGTGTACAGGGTAAGAAGAAGACAGCAGGTTAAGAATACCGACCAGAGCCTTAAATCATAGGAGAAACCATGGGAGCCCTGGTATTAGTTAAAGGAGAAAGTAAAAACTGAAGCTTTATGTAAAAGATACAAGCTATCTATCAAATTTAGAAACAAATAGCCCAAATATATACTTTTTGTTTGTTTTGTTTTTAGGTATTAGAGAGTGTACATGTTAGAATTCTACCACTAAGCTACATCCCCACTCCTTTTTAAACTGTATTATTTTGAGATAGGGTCTCACTAAGTTGCCCAGGCTTGCCTCAAACTTGTGATCCTCCTACCTCAGCCTCCAAGTAGCTGGTACTATGGGTGTGTGCCACCCTGCTCGAATATACTAGTTTAAAAATAAAGTCCTCCTTTTAATAAATATCTTAATTAAATACTCATTTTATCAATTGGCTATTCTAGGATTTTCCTAAAATCTGTTACTTACTGATGATGAATCTACTCCAAATTCAGTACAACTCAGAAGTTTCTATTTAATACCATCTTTGGATAGAAAGTCTTACATCGTTTAAATAAAATAAGTAAATACATGGTGAAAAATACATTTTAATCCAAAAGTTTTGACTATCAGCATTTAGAAAACTATTTTCAATGTTATTTACAATCAATTTTACTGTAACTTTTGCGAACTGAGAGATGACCATATACATACAGCCATCTACAGTGCCTGTTCTCAACATAAAACAGTAATTGTATAGAAAAAGGGTAAGGGTGAGAGGTGCCACAGTTACAATCATTATAATCAAATCAGGGTAGAGGAGATAAGCATTCCCCCCCCACCCCCAACATTTGTCACTCCCTTACTTAACTGATTTGCACTTGAAGCATACACAGCAGACCTTCCAAAGCATGCTATTAGGAGTCCATGGCAGATGGCTTAAGCTGGGGTAGACATTTAATGGCCTACCAATCACTTTTATGACTGCCCAAGCAGCACAGGTTTTCTGGGTGCTCTAGTGAAGGTGACATCTGCACTGCAGTCTATGGTTTGACCTTAAGTCTCTGTTTGACAGAGAAGGTAGATGAGACAGTGAAGAGCAGCTCTATTGAGAACAACTGAATGGTTTCAAAAAACCATTTGCTACAAAAAAATCACATAAAAGTTTAAAAAAAGTCTGGGCTAATAAAATCATCTAGGAATCACTCCTTACAATTGATGCTGTCCGAAGTCTGTCACAGCATTTTCTTGATGAGGAAATACGTTTTGTGTGGCTTTATGACACATACAATTGATGGATCACAGATACATTTGATTTAAGCTCTTGATCAGAAACCTAAAACTTAACTACTACTTATATAAAAATAGAATTCATTTTATGAGCTACTAACAATAAATTATGAAGAAAAATAGTCATACCTGTTACTAATGGTCTCCCAGGAAACTGTGTAGCCTTTGCCTGGGAGGACATACATACAAAATGTAATATTTACCTTCAAATATATTTCATTATTTTCTATCCCTTGTAATTTTCTAAGTAATAGGTAATAAACAAGCTAATGATTACTGGGTATTTAGGGGAAAAAACTTTGTCATTTTTCCATGTAAAAATTTCATGAAAGGAACACATGTATATCTCATAGTAGTATGATAGATGAAAACTGGAAATCCAGTTTTAATTTTTTTTTTTTTTTTGAATGCTGGGAATCAAACCCAGGGCTTCAAACATGCTAAGCAAGTACTCTACCACTGAGCTATATCCTCAGCCCTGGTCTTAATTTTGTAACTACAAATGGTAGGCAACTGTTTCCTTAATAGTTATTGCTGGAGTAGGTCCAACATGAGTCCATATGTAGCCCTTCTCTGGTCTGGTGGGGACTGTAGGAAATGGTGATGACCGTGACTTGAAATACTCAGAAGGTGCATGGCAAACAAATTCCAAGTATTCCATCTTCCTTGGAAGATCTTCCTCTGGCCCTAGAAGGCAGCCAATAGAAAGGTTAAATACATTTTTGAACATATCAATCATTTTCATAAAATGTTAATATTTTTAGTTACTAGGAGAAAGCACTCTTGTTTAAAGGACTAACATCAAGTCAAGATGTTGCTCTGAAGTTACTATAACTCCTTAAGCAATAAAGCTTAAGGAATATGGCAGTTTCCCAAAAAAGAGCAACTCAACTGAGAAAGGATTCTAAAAATAATACCAAACACTTACATAAAGTTTGTTACATGACTGCACTGTTCTAAGTACTTTACATATATCAGCACTTTGAATCCTCACAAAAAGCTTCTGTCGTGGGCACTATTATCCTCGTTTTGCACATGAGGAAAGTGAAGCAAAGAGAGATTAAAGAATTTGCTAAACTCAGACAGGTGGTAAATGGCAGGGATGTGGAACTCCTGTGGCTCCAGATTTTGTGTTTTAACCTCCAAGATGTGCCTCCTCAGGGACGAGAAAGTACCTCAGACTTTGGGGATTAGGAAGAAAAGATGGGCGAGGTGCCCTAGATGTGTTTCTGACAATCATGGCCTCTTCTGGGAAGCTGTCCCATAAATAAGGTAAGTGAAAGTCTGGTGTTCTAAGGTACTCATAAGCAGAAGACTAGAACTCTTTGGTCATGTAATAAAATTGACATATAGGTGAAAATAACTGGGCTATTGTCCTGGGAGGTCTCAATGAAAAAAAAATGCATAGATTTTTCAGGAAGCAAAAGTAATGTATGCTCATTATAAGAATGAAAATTTCAGGATAACTTAAGAAATTTGGATACTTTGGGGCTGGGATTGTAGCTCAGCGGTAGCGTGCTCGCCTAGCATGTGCAAGGCCCTGGGTTCGATTCTCAGCACCACATCAAAATAAGGGTACCGTGTCCAACTACAACTAAAAAATAAATATTTTTTAAAAAAGAAATTTGAAAATTTTCAATATCATATTAATCATAAACTTGTAAATATATGCCAAAAACTGTTTGCATCACATCTTTTAACCATTAATGATAAAAGGCTTAGGAATGCCATGTGGTATGTACAGGGCTGCATACTGAGAATTTATTAAGACTTTAGAAATAACTAGGATAGTTCTCTTAGAAATTGTTTTCAAATTGATTTTTATAAGTAATCTAAATAATATAATTCCTGAGCAATACTTTTTGAGGGAAGGGGTACAAAATTCAGGGGCATTCGACTACTGAGCCACATCCCCAGCCCTATTTTTATTTTGAGACAGGGTCTTACTGAGTTGCTTAGTGCCTCGCATTTGCTGAGGCTGGCTTTGAACTCATGATCCTCCTGTCTCAGCCTCCCAAGCCACTGGGATTATAGGTGTGAGCCACTGCACCCGACAGCAAAATTTTTTTATATGATTTAATTCTGGAACACTCAGAAAAAATCTTATCCACATCATTTTTTTAGTAGGTGCACACTGCTGTAACCCAAAGTAACTAAAGGCACTCAAACCCCAGCTATATAAACTATCTTTCATATTTCCTACAAAGATCTCCACTTTTTTGTGCTTAATGGCCTATGCCTTTTTTTTTTTTTTTTTATGGGATTTGTTTTCCCAGCCTCTTAATTCATATGATGAGGGCCTAATCCTCCAAGTAGTAGTATTGGAGATGGGACCTTTAGGCAGGTAACCGAGGTTAAACAAAGCCACAAGGACCTTTATGGATAAGATGATAGGATTGATGTCCTTATCAAGGGACACCAGAGAGCTTTCTTTCTACATACACAGAGAGAAGGAAGGTTGTGTAAAGACAACAAGAAAGTGGTCATCTGCAAGACAAGAAAGCCTCATTACACAACAATCCTGACAGCACCCTAATCTCAGACTTCCAGTCTCCAGAACTGTGAGACAATACAGTCTGTTGTTCAACCAATGGAGCCTTGGTATTTTGTCATGGCAGACCAAGCAGACTAACACATTCTTTTATATAACATGGCAGAGTTAACCGAGTTCCAGAACCTGTGCCATTTGTCAAACTCACCTATGATATAGGATGCAGGATCAAACTGGTCTCTAGGGCTGGAGAGAGTGGGAATGAGCCATGTCAGGGCTGCACTCTTTTCACAATATTGGTCCTGGATAAAACCCCTGATCTGAGCATAGTAAGGCTTTCCATCTTGTTCATCAATCACAGAAACAACATCACCAATTTGGTAATACACTCCCTGAGGGAAATAAAAAAAAAAATCCCATATTTAAAATAAAACTGGAACATCACAGCTATGAATGAAACTTCTTTAATAAGAAAGCAGGTTTTGAAAGTAGTCAATAAAAGGTCTAACAAATCCATGTTTATGATGATACCAATTCTAAACCTGTCTACATATTATATAATCATTATTCTCAAATTATCATGATTACATTTGTTTATTATAGGCACACAAATAAATATATGATGAATGAAAATTGATCCAAAATATGTAACAGTTGGAATGTAAAACTGCAATGTAAAGATAATACCTTAGTGAGAGATTTTGATAGCAAGCATTGCCAGGCACATAGTAGGTGTTTATTAATATGTTTTGTGTATAGCAGACTCTCCTTATCTGTGGGACATACATTCTAAGAACCCTAGTACTTGCCTGAAACCTTAGGCCTGTGACCCTAACCTTCTCGTTTTATCAAATGCCTTGGACCCTCTCCCAAGAACTTGTAGTGTCTGTTAATCTCCACCACTGCACTTATTTCTCCCTCCTCTGCTTAAGGCATTTCAGAATCCATTGGCCTGCTCTACCCATTAGATATTATGGTCCACATCCTCCATCAACCCACACCCAGACTCTCTCCTTCTTACCCTTCCACGCCATCACACTGGCTAGGATGACTTACCTAGCCTTACCTTTTCCTGGCTCCACACTATAATTAGCATTTTAAGGACAATTCAATGATATATATTTAAAAAATATACTTAAGACCCTTATATCATATTTCCACAGGTAACCTTTCTCACCTCAACTCTGGATAAACCACCAATGGGGGAAAACAGTTTAGAATGGAACAAAAGCATAACTACATTTTATGCAAATACAGAATAGCAGAAACACTGAGGTTAAATCACCATTTTTTTTTTTTTTTGTACCAGGGATTGAACCCAGGGGCACTTTAACTACTGAGCCACATCCCCAGCCTTATTTATTTTTTATTTTGAGAGAAGGTCTCACTAAGTTGCTTAGAGCCTTGCTAAGTTGCTGAGGCTAACCTCGAATTTGTGATCCTCCTGCCTTAGCCTCCCAAGCCACTGGGATTACAAGCATGCAACACTGTGCCCAGCAAAACACCATTTTAGTAGCATATTTTACATCTGGTCCAATTCTTTCAGGAACTCCACAGAAGCTTACCTTGTGGAAGATTGATTCTGCAGTGATTATGGTAGAAACAGACTCAGGAGCTTTGATAGGCTATGAGAAAAAGTAAAAACATTAGCATATCCATGTATGTCTGCATGTATGTGTATACAGGCATTTTTACAGTCATATATAAAAGATTCATTTCAGAAATTCTAAAATTTATTGTCCAGTAACAAAAACAGTAATATAAAAGATAAGTGAATGTTCTGAATGTTGTGGCAAAGTCCAGTCTGAGTATTTCCACTATTTCTGTTACCATTAGCTTAAAAGTTACTCAGAAACAAAGGCAAGCTTCTGATTATGCTGCTGAGATCTAACACAAAGTACTCTCAGAGACACATTAGACATTAACATCTCAATTATAAAAATATACTGGGTCTAAAAGCCTGCACATAACAGAATGGAAGCCATGAAAAATAAGCAAGTGGACATAAGTGAAAAAGTGTCTCTTTGAAGTCATTTTTCATCTCAGTGATGGAATTTGCCAGGATAATCAACATCATCAATTTTGTAGCAAGTCTGAACTAAGGCTTTAGAAAATTTCTTGGGAGTTCTTAATAACTTGTCACCTTCCAACCATCACTGAAAACTCTTAAGTTGTAAAACACTCTTCAATGCCACAGCATAGAAATTAGGCCTAACCCATGTATCTCTGTACGAACATTGAAGAAAGGAGGTGCAGAAAAATTGATAATATAATCATCAGAGAGAATGGTTTGCAGAACTTAAGAGGAAAAAAAATGCCTACAATACAAACACTGTAAATGAATACTGACTTAACATGTTTTATCAACAAATCCCTTTTTAAGAAAACTAAATTATAAAAACCTTAAATTAGCAGAAATTATTCTCATTAAGAATCTGCAACCTACATAAGAACCTATCCCCAAGCCCCTCTGTTTTATAAATCAACACGCCCAACATCAGAAATGCTTTTACCAGTAAAAGAAGCATTTCTGTCCTAAAAGGAATACCACACTGAGGCTTAAAAAAAAAAATCATCTACCTGGATAGGATGACACATGACTATAATCCCATCTACGTTGGAAGCTGAGGCAAAAGGATGGCAAATTAGAGACAGCCTCAGAACTTAGTGAGACCCTGCCTTGAACAGAATAAAAAGGGCTGGGGTACAGCTCACTGATAGAGGGTTCCTGGGTTTAATCCCCTGCATTACAAAATAAATAATTTTAAATTGTCTATAATGTATTGCCCATTGTCCCAGGTTCACAAAAATAAAACTGCAACAAAAAAATGTGCTTTCAACTATATCCAGTATAGGTTTTCAACAATCTCTTGAATTTCATATAGCAGAAGAGGAGATAAAGGATTAGAGAAAAATTTTATTCAAAGCCATTAAATTCATCATCACAAGGCACATTTTCTGGGGCTTTAATAACAACTGTATATGGAAATGATTAAATTCCAGTATTATTATTTACTTAAATCTTTAAAGGATTTTTAAAAAAGTATTCCTAGTGTACCTGGCCATATCAAGAATCATAATCTCTTCAATGCCTCTCCACAGAGACCCTGATAAAAATATTTAATATTTTCCAGAGGAAAGAAATGAAAGTTATAAAAGCGAAAGTGTTATTAACATTATAAACAGCAAGCTTCCTGAAACATAGCTTATTTTGGGGTGAGTCTGGTCCACTCCCCAGAATACTACAAATGGGTTCCCAAAAGCAGCAGCCACATTCAATACTGAAAACCAAAGCAGTAGCAGGACACAGTACACACATCATCATCATAACAGTAAAAACACTGTCCACATCATCTTACATTTTTTAATTTAAAAATATGTCTTCTCCCTTTTCCTTTAGTAGAAACTTTCTTTTCAGCAGCTGGAGCAGATTTGTATTTAGTGTTTCTGAGCCGCGCAGACCTCCTGTGAATTTCCTGCTTACTCTGTTACATAAACAAATAGAGAAAAAGAGAATAAAAAATGTAGAAAGGTTGACGCCCTGATACAATCATCTTACGAAGATCCCAAAGTACACACTTTGTAAGGATAAAAAGATCAAGGGCGAGGGCAGGAAAGCAAGCCAGAGCCTCCAAAAAGGTGGGCGGCTCACAACAGGGCAGGTGACAGGAGTAGGTCGTCTACGTCAAGGTAGGTTTTTAGAGAAGAGGTTAGGTTGAGGCACCTCCTACAGTGGAATGGTTGTGCTGCCACTTTCAATGACAGAGTCTTACTTAACCACAGGATGTAATATTTGCAGGGAAGAGGTACAGGGCGCCCGGGGCTGCCAGGAGGGGCAGGTGAGCTCACCTG
>NW_026000109.1:336656-405991 GCF_001458135.2 Marmota marmota marmota | reverse complement strand
GGAGGGCTCGCGCCCCAACCACCTCACCGGAAGTGCCGCGCCGGAATTACTTGGCGCTCTCTGCAGTTCAACTTGCTGTCGCCTGGTGGAGCAGTTCTCAAACTTTTTGGTCTACTTGCCGGGTGAAATACAGGATTCCCAATTAAATCTAAATGACGGATGAACGAGTAATATTTTTAGGCTGAGTGTATCCCTTGCAAAAATCGTCTATCTGAGATTAAAATTTAACCGAGTATCCTGTATTTTTATTTGCTAAATCTGGCAATCCTATTCAGGTCCCCTTTTAGACTCTTAAAAATTACAGTTTCGGGCTGGGGCTGTAGCTCAGTGGTGAAGCGCTTGCCTAGCCTGTGTGAGGCAGTGGATTCGATTCTCCGCACCACATTATAAATTTTTAAAAAAAGGTCCACTGATAACTAAAAAATATAAACTAAAAAATATATTAAAAAAAGAAAAAAAATTTACAGTTTGGCACCCCCCCCCAATATGTTGGTTTATGTGGGTTATGTTCATAAATATTTATGTGGTGGGAGTTAAAATTGAGACATTTTGGGCTGGGGTTGTAACTCAGTGGTAGAGCACTTGTCTAGCACGTGTGAGGCACCATATATAAATAAATAAAGGTCCATTGACAACTAAAAAATATATCTAAAAAATAAAATAAAAAGAGTTTAGACATTTTAAAGTCTAAGAGAGCACACGTTCATTAGCCTTTGGGCAATGATGCCATCGTCAGCCTCTAAACAGAACACCCATGAGAAAATGGGACTTGAAAAGACAAATAGCTGGCTTAGCATTGTGGGGAAAGAGTTTTGACTGTGAGGGTATCCTGAAAGGGTCCTGAGACCCAGCAGTCCCACGACAGGCACTCGAGAACAAACAGCTGGCTAGGCGGAGTGGCTAGGAGAAATCAAACCACCTTGATTATATGTTGCTCATCAGTGCTGGCCTGGCACGAAAAGGGTGTCTTCAGTCTCTCTTGGTGAATTGGTGATTGCATAGCCCTCTTCACAATCCCAGGTTTCCTACCCTTGGCATCCTCGGAGAGATCTTGAGGAATATGTTGGGGGGAGAGGGAAGCATGTATTAAGTGCCCATGACACCAGGAAATCTCATGTAGGTTCATGACAACCTAGGAACAACATATCCCTACTTTACCATGAACGGTGATTGCTATTTGGACGTGGCTGTCATCACAGCCTGGACCCTGGGTACCTTTTCTGGGCAGGGTAGAGAGCTTCAGAGCACCAGAGTTTCCCCAACAAAATAATCTTCCAGAACTGTTACAGGGAGTAAACCAACTGTAAAAGGGGTTGAGGAGAATAGGTAGAGCCGTCTCATTTCAGAGCAATGGTGAAGGGAGGGGTTCAGAGCATATCCTGAAATATGGCCCTTTCAAATTGTAATTCTTTTGAGTTGAGGGCAATGAAGCATCAGCAATGGAGCTTTCTGCTTGAAGCAGGATATGAAACCTGCCTTATGCAAAGTGTCCTCCCTGTGTTAGGAAGAGAAGAATGCCTGGGTTCCTATTACCAGAGAGACCTGATTCCCACATGAATCTGCAAACAAATTACTGAAATTTCTAACACTTAATTTTCTACTAGTGTCCCCTATGTATTTCCTAGTATCTTTCCCACAGTCTACCAGCTGAGCCCAAGCCCTTTAGTCTTTTCTCATTACCACAATTATTCTTTGTTTAAAAGGCCACATAAGTTTCTATCACTTTTTTGGGGGGTGGGGGGTGTTGAGGATCAACCCAGGATCTTGTGCATGCTAGGCAAGCACTTAGCCACTGAGATACATCCTCGGCCCTTCTGTCGTTTTCTTAAAGGCTCCTGTGCATGTAAAAATATAAACTAAAATGTGTATGCTTTTCCCCTGTTAATCTCTCTTTTGTCAATTTAATTCTCAGGCCCAGTCACAGAACCTAAGGAAGTAGAAGGAAGATTTTCCTTCCCTGCAATGTACTCTGTGAGGGACTCTAGACATTAAATCCTATGCTAGTCTATCTCCTCCATCTGACAGTGTATACCACTCTTTGTATGTCAGCTATAAGTTACTTTCTCATTCATTGAAGATCTTGACCCCTGGCTCACCAACTTCCTTTCTGCCATAGGACGCCATCCTGGGCCTGCATCTCAGTTCTTTCTCATCCTGCTCAGGTCATGCCCCATCCTGTCTGCTTTCCAATTCCTGGCTGTACCTTCTATCCTTCTGAGATCATTAGGGAGATGTATATTTTTTTCCTTTAATTTTTTTAACAACTTATTCAAACACATACTGTAAAGTACCCAACTCATACTTGTACAGGTTAATTATTACAGAGTAATCACACTCCAGGAACCAAATGGAGAAAGAGACAACTATTGCAAATGAGGCTCTTTTCTTTATTGAGATAATCACTCTGATGCTGTAGATTTTATAAATTTTCTTTATTAGGCAAAGGGATTTTCTTCTGGTCCTGTATTTATCATGCATGTGAGCAGTAGGATGAAGTTAAGGAGATAATTCTCTAAACTGGGCTCACTGTGCTGACCCCCACATGCTTTCTTTTAAAAAGCAATTAAATTGCAGACCTTCCTGGTGATGTTCCTCAGGAAACAACCTATTATCTGCTGGAGAAATATAGACCCTAAATGCTGATAAGAAGATTGCAAGTTATCCTGATGGGGGGGGTCTTTTGTAACCCTTACACAGACCAGGTTCCAGAACTCAGGGAGGTTAGGATAATTCCCCTAACCATAAAATCTGTGAGAATAAGTTCCAATTAAACAAGTCTGCAAGCTGGCGTGGTGGCACATGCCTGTAATCCCAGCAGCTTGGGAGGCTGAGGCAGGAGTGGAGGATCTCAAGTTCATAGCCAGTCTCAGCAACTTAACAAGGCCCTAAGCAACTCAGTGAGACTCTGTCTCTAAATAAAATATAAAAAAAGGTTTGGGATGTGGCTCAGTGCTTTTGTACCTGGGTTCAATTCCTGGTACCAAACACACAAACAAAACCCCAGAAAAACCAGTTCAGCATGGGATAAAGTGACCCAGAGCTGCCTTGGACATTTATCATGCACAGATGGGACTTGAAAAAATCTGATGCAATTCTGCTGTCAGTCAAAAGTCAAGAGGTGGACATGGGCAGGACTCTCTGGAAACTTCTCTGAAATACCCCAGTAAAACTGGAGGGCAGTAGAGGAGCATCCTCCTCCTCTGAGAGGACCCACTCTCCCCTTTCCCGTTTTCTATCCTTTCTAATAAACTCGTGCGGCTACTCTGAGCAACATGTCTAAAATCTTTCTGGTGTGATTGAAAGAGCTGGTATCAGAAGACCACCATCGCTGTCTTGACCCCACAGCAGTGGGCACCTGTGCTGTAACACAATTTCATTAAATGGTTTTGAGATGATCATAATGTTTTTTCTTCTTTATTAATGTATGGATTATACAGATTTCTGAATGTTAAATGAACATTGCAAGTTTGTGAATGAAACGTGACTTGTGATATATTATCCTTTTCATATATTTTTGGGTTTAGTTTACTATTTTGAGATTTTTTACATCTATATTCGTGAATGATGTGAGCTTATAATTTCCTTTATTGTAATATCTTTGTCAGGTTTGGGCATCAGTTTAGGTTGTCCATATAAGAACTTCGGACTTTATTTTGAGTGAGACAGGGAACTATTCAAGGTTTGTAAATGTACTGATAAGAAAAAAATCTCAGATATTTAGTGGAGAAAAAGGCATTTTATAAAACAGTGTATATAATCCAATCACTTTGTACAAATTAACAAGTTCTCTGATACATACATTTTTGTCAACAAGGGTGGCCAGGGAGACGATTTTTTTTTCATTTTTTGCCCTTTTGTATTGGTTATGACTTTTTCTTACCACATGCATGCATTACCTTTATTTTTAAAAAATGAAGAAAAAGTATCAAATTTTAAACTTGAAAAATCCTCATGAAAGGCCATGTAGGTACCCTCCTGGAGTGGAAGGGCTTTGTCCTTATGACTTAATCTAAAGGCTCCTCTTTTTAGGACTATCACATTGTTGATTAAATTGAACACATGAATTTGGGGGGAATACATTCAGACCATAGGCACATAGTAAGAGATTCTCAATCTGAATCCAGAGGAAGGGTTCAGCTGGAGCGCATCGACAATTTGGTGTCTATGGAATGTCTGGGGAAATTGAGGTGGTGGTGGTGGTGGTGGTGGTACTAGTGTGTGTAAGGTATGAACACAGAAATGAATGCCTCCCAAGGTCTTAAAAATTCACACTAAGGGGAAAGAATGAAGTAGAGTTCCCCAGGGGCTTGTCAGTGTAAGCATGGACTCTTTTTGCATGATTTGAATGTTGTAAAGTTCATTAATTAAAACTCTCAATATTAAAAAAGAAAAGAGCAGATATACAAAATATATCACAGGACTGGTTTCAAAGAGATAAGCCTTCATCGCATTTTGTTCCTTGATGGGCAGATAGAGGTCTCCTTGACCATACAGCCTCTCCCCATGCATTGCAGGGGCCACTGCCACTCCATCTCCCTTTGATTTACTCACCTGTTAAATGAGGGTAACGAGAACATACTCATAGGGCTGTTGTGAGCATTAAATGTGTTCATCCATGTGAGGCTGAAAACAACTGCTACATCTGATTAGTGTCCACTATGATGCTGGTAAGAAAGGAGGAGGGATGGGCTGGGGATGTGGCTCAAGCGGCAGCACGCTCGACTTGGCATGCGTGCGGCCCGGGTTCGATACTCAGCACCACATACGAACGGAGATGTTGTGTCCGCCGAAAACTAAAAAATAAATAAATATTAAAAAAAAATCCTCTCTTTAAAAAAAAAAAAAAAAAAAAAGGAGGAGGGGGAGGAAATATGTCTTTAGTCCAAACTGTGGCCAAGTCATCAGATATACCCCTGACATGTAGTCATGTCAATCATGTTAAATACATTTTGGAAGAAGATATTATTCACTCACATTGCCTGTTAACATCAACAAACCAGATAGAGAGCCTGGAGACTGGACCGAGGAGTAAGACCTATGAAACTGCAAGAAGGTTCCAGAGGAGAGTGAGGGCAGATTTTCTCACTGACCTTTTCCCTTTTTATCCTCAGGAGGGTCGGTATAACATCTCTGTCTTCTGCTGCAGGCACACCTCCTACACCTCCTATGTTATGACTTAAGGGACCGACTTTCTGTAGAGGGTGTCCCCATGGTCGCCACCCTCATGCTAGGGCTTAAAGGTTCTCTTTGCCTGGAAGGTGCTTCACATCTGACCCTAACCTTCCAACAATCATCTCAGACCCATGATGAAAATCCATCTCCAACTCTATCCCTGAATACTGTTCCGTTCAATGACTCTTCCCTTTCTCTACCTTGGGTGCACCCTTTTGCACACGTCCCCTCTGGCTGACTATGAGGGAAGGAAGCGTGTCTCTTTGCTGTTTGTATTTCTTCCACTTCCCCACTGCTTGGGCAGAGTAGACAAGCACTAATTAGCCGTTTAATGAATCACTTTTTCTCAGCAGCAACAGGACAAGTTCCTGCTCCCATTCTCCTTCTTGACGAGCCATCCCAGGGAAAGGGACTAGCTGTTCCTTACCTAATCCTCTGACTTCTCTCCCCAAGCAGCTTGAAAGGGGCCCCTCCCCAGCTGCTCATCGGCCTGCCACCGGCAGGCAGTAGTCTCCCTGTACCATGGGAGGGCACCATGATCATCATTCACCATAAAGATCAGCCCCGACTTTATCATAAATGACTCTTACTTATTTGGAATAATTGTGCAGGATCTTTGAAGTGCGCCCCCACTGGAGTTTCATGATCATCTTCCTCCTGCTCTAGAGAAAGTGATGGCATGGTTGAAGAGACACTGCTTCCTCCCGGATGGAGTCTCCTGTTCTGGGACATGGAATTGGTTTGATGACTCAAAATGTAGGTCTCCCTGAGATCCAACACAGGAGGCAATAGCTAGTTTGGAAGAGGCCTGGCGGCTTGGGTTTGATCTCGCCCCTCCCCCAGGCAGCGGGTCCCCAGCCCACACCAAATGCTCCAACTGCCACTCCCCTAACTGTCGCTCAGAACTTTGCTTCTCAGTCACAGCACCTGCCTGTCCTTTGGATAACGGCTGCTTCAGGAGCCAGGAGAGATTTTTAAGGACCAGGTGAAGGTCTCACTTGGTGATTCAGGCACCAGCCTAATGTAGTTTCATGAGGAAAACTCAGTTGACTTTGGTTTTTGTTTGTCTTGTTTTTTGAGTGCCTTGAAAATCTTGCTTTCTCTCCCATTTCTGATTCACAGGACTCGGGAAGAAACCAGGTTGGTTATTTGAGCATCTTTCAATGCTGCTCAGTTTTGTGTGAAGGCTGCTTTCTCAGAAGAGCTCCAGACTTTATCAACAAGAGAAATAGATCTTTTTTCTCTTCAAAATGTAAATATATATTTTGTTATTATTATAAGTAATAAATGTTCATTGTAAAAATCCATTCAGAGTGTATTCCCCAACTCTGCTATGTCAGAGATAACTAAACAGTTCGTAGTATATCTTTGCACTCCTTGGAAGATGTGTGTGTGTGTGTATGTGCGTGTGTGTGTGTGTGTGTGTGTGTGTGTAATATTTAAGTAACCTCACTAAATATTATTTTCTAATCTTACTTTTAAATTTCAAACCTGTATCACAGTGAACTTCACAGTAATTCATATATATCTGCCTTTTCCAATCCAAAATTAATTTAACCCTTCATATGCTGATGGATATTAGGCCGTTTTCCTTGTTTTTGTTTTTGTTTGTTTTGCAGTTATAAGCAAGGAATGATGTAATGAACCTCCTTTTAATGTGTATCTTTAATTACTAGTGAATATACTTATGGGGTCAAGTCCTAAAAACCTAACAGTTGTGTCTAACACAATGCACGTTTTGATATCTGATAGATGCTGCCAAATTGCACCCCATTCCACTTCCCAAAAAAATTTTCATATTGCCAGGCTGTACCAAGGCTGACTTACCCACTAGGCACAGTAGGCTGCATGCCTGGGGCCCATGACTGTTTTGGGGGAGGCATGAAACTATTTTAATCTTGTTTAAAATCTGGAGAAAAATAAATATAATAATGAACAGCTAACATATAATGAATTTAGACTGGCTCATATTCATCTTTTTAACAATGCCATTATAAAAATGATTTAGAATGGAAGCATACTTAATTTTTATAATTATTAAAATATATATATATATATATATATATATATATATATATATTCAAGTGTTTTTTTGGAGGAGGGATCCCATGGGAGCAAACAAAAGCATAGTTCCCATGCAAGAGTGGCCCTCGGTTATCTATTTCTTTATATTCTTACAAGCCTGAGGATTATATTTTTAATCTTTGCCACTCTTTTATGAAAAAAAAATGACATTTTACTTACAGTTCTTAGTTGTTTGTGAGGTCTTGCTGCTTTCTCAGAAGAGAAATTTACCGGCCATTAAAATTTCCTTTGGCAATTGCCTGTTCATGTTTTTTTTTCTCATCCTTTTTCTGTATTTTCATTGATAAAGTCCTTTTTAGAGTATAGAAAGCATTGCAATTTTTTAAAATTATTTTGTATTTTAGATTTATTGGTATCTTTTTGTAATGGCATCAAAGTATTCCTGTCCAGCACTTCTTTTATGGTATCATTCTTACAAAGGCTTCTAAAAATCTTCCTTGTATTTTATTTTATTGTTTTGGTACCAGGGATTGAACTCAGGGGCACTCAGCCACTGAGCCACATCTTCAGCCCTATTTTGTATTTTATTTAGATACAGGGTCTCACTGAGTTGCTTAGTGCCTCATGATTGCTGAGACTGGCTTTGAACTCGCCATCCTCCTGCCTCAGCCCAGAGCCACTGAGATTACAGGCGTGTGCCACCGTGCTCGGCCCTTGTATTTTATTGTAGAATATCTATGACTATTATTTTATATGATAATATGTTTAATTCACAGGGAATACATTTTTGTATATAATGCAAAGTAGATATTAAAGCTTATTTTGTTTTCCAAATACATAATTGTTCCAATAGCATGAGACAATAATTTGAAATTCCATCTTTATCCAATATTACATCCTCAAATATATCAGTTTGTTTTTTGAATCTCTCCCATCCCATTGATCCATTTATCTATTGCCACATTAGTACTATAATTTTAACCATATTGTTTGATGATGTTTTGATTCCTGATAAAGTAAATCACTACCCCTCCCCTCACAATTCTTCTCTTTCTCACTGTTTCTTGATCATTCTCATATGTTTACTGTTTCCAATGAAATTTACGATTACAGTTTCATGTACTGGAAAAAAATTCCAACAAACCTTATAAAGCGTAGAAAGTAATTTAAGGAGAAGGAACATTTTTACCGAATCACATCTGCTTCTCCAGGAGCCTGGGGTTTTGTTGAGACCTCTTTTTTGCCCTTCCCCCTTGGCCTCCAGCTTGTCCAAGCCTTTGCTCTCTCAGCAGTCTCCTTCCCAGACTCCTTTGTGGCCCATTGTGGAACAGAAGGCCTGCAGCAGGGGACTTGCTGAGTCCTCATGTTCCCCAAGAGAACCCTTGACATCCTGCTGTTAGAAATCATCACAAACTTGGTGCATGACAACAACACGTTGATTATGCTATGATTCCTCAGGTCAGAGGCCCTGAATCAGTTCCGCTGGGCTACAGCGGAGGTGCCAGCAGGGCTGCATTCTTCTCGGGAGGCTCTAGAGGAAAATCCAACTCCTTGCTTTTTCCAACATCCTTAGCACTCCTCTGCCCATGGTCACTTCCTCCATCCTCAAAGACAACACCTGTAACCCTCCAACCTCTATTTCCATTGTCCCTTCTCCTTCTCTTATTCTATCCCTCTGTCTCCCTCTTAAAATTCGGATCGTAAGAAACCTTGTGATTTGACTGGTTCCAGGATCATCTCCCCATCTCAAAGTCCTTAACAGCATTTGCAGTGTTCCTTTTGACATGCAAGGTAACATGCACAGGTCCCGAGGATTAGGATGTGGCCATGGTTGGGAACTGTTATTCTGCCTACCATACCCAGACTCCTTAAGTTACTTGCCAGCCGCCAGTGATGTGCTCCACGCCCCTCTGTTTAACCTCATTATACTCTTGAGCTTCGTACCCCAGACACCTGAACTTCTTTTAGTTTCTAGACCTCTCTGCTTGCTCCTCCCCTGCTCCAGGCTGTTCCTTCTGCTTGGGAAAACCATATTCCACCTCTTCCCTTGACCAACTCCTACACAACCTCCAGGCCTGGCTTAACCCCCACTTCTCTGGGAGCTTTGGAAAACCCCTTCTACTCCCTGCCTGTTCCTCCAGCCCTTTGTGAGGGCTCTTGTACCATCCTTCCACACTTCTGGCCTGCTTATATTGTCTTTCACCTTACTGCTTGTTTGCTTACCTTCTATTCAAAATGTGAGCTCTTTGGTGGTCTTAGATCCCTGCTTTATAAAAATATTAATTTCATAATAGAATGTAAGTTATTCTACTCTATGGGCCTCATCTTACAAAGATTTGTTCATGATTTGTTTAATGAATGTTTATTAAGCACTGTCATGGCTTGATGCTCAAGGACAGGGCCAAGATAATTAAAATTTGGGGGAAAATTACTTGAATGTCACAGGGATCTAAGGTTATAGCGGTATGGACATGAATAATACTTTTTCTCTTCCAGGAAAATGGACTTGGAGATCAGTGAGCCAATAGACTTTAATTCTGGAGATCAACATCTGATTCGGAAAGCAGCAGATAAAAGGGCCCAATCTCAATCTGGCCAGCCCCCCAAATCTACACCTTCACCTGGGGTCCAGGAAACCCAAGGGAGTCCACACCCCAAGGCTACTGATCGCGCACATACCTATGTGGTACAAATTTCAGATGAGCCAACCCCAGCTGACAGCAGTACAGTCACAACCACCGCATTCTCAGACGCTGCTGTCCGCAGAGGTGAGAAGACAGAAATTACCTTTTTGGAAAAGAAGAGCAAATGCGCTCTCTCTCTCTCTCTCTCTCTCTTGAAAATGTATTTTTAAAATTTTAGTAAATATATATAGCTTAAAAAGTTGCTACTAAAACATTTTAAAACTTTAAATACATTCCAAACACTGTGCAAGTTTCACCACCATCCATTCATATGACTTTTGCCCCTCACAAAAGTCAAATTCAGTATCCATTGTTATAATTCTTTGTTCTGCCTCCCTGCAGCTTGTGGCAACCACCATTTTACTTTCTGTCTTTAGGAATGTGACCACTCTAAGTAACTGACACGAGGAGAATCATGCAGCATGTGTCTCTGAGGACTGACCTGCTTCCCTTATTTCACCTGATGTTTACCTATGTTGTAGCATATGTCAGAATTTCCTCCCTTTTCAATTCTAGATGCTATTTTATTGTATGTGTCTGTTATATTTTGCTCATCCGTCCATGCACTGATGGACACATAGTGTTCCCACCTTTCGCCTATTGTGAATAATGCTGCCGTGAATATAGTAGTACTGAAATCTTTTCAGGCACTTGTTTTCAGTTCTTTGGGGTATCTACCCAGAAGAAAAATCACTGTATATCCTATTAACTTTTCAAAGCCCCCCAAATAGTGCATTCTGAGGATTATGCTAATTAGGCAAATGCGGCTGAACTTTTAGCCTACCTTCCTTTTCTTTCTGCTTCCTTTCTTTCCTCCTCCTACCCTCTCTCTTGCTCTCCTTCCCTCTCTTTTCAACTTGAAGAACTTGAAGTCAGTTTGTTTCCACAATTGACTGTATCACAAAATAAAGCTAGCTCTTTAACTGACATTTATTTTTCATATCAAAGAATAAATCAATGATTTCAGCAGTGAGGATTCAGCTACCCCCTTAGTTCAACAACTGCTTTCCTATTCTTACCTCATTTCTTATAAGTACTGACTCTCCATATCTGGGGATTCCACATAGATGGAGTCAACCAACTGTAGTTGAAAATATTCTAAAAGTAAAGGGAAAAAAGTTGCAGCAAGGGCTGAGGGTGTAGCTCAGTGAGTACAGCAGTTGCCTAGCACATGCGAGGCCCTGGGTTCGCTACCTAGCACCTCAGACACAAAACAAAGCACAGCAGAGGTAGCATCAGTACTGAACATGGAGAGACATGGTTTTTTCTTATCATTGTTTCCTGAACAATTGCAGTACAACCACTTACTAGCACTTACCTTGGCAAACATTCTTTTAAAGTATTTCCACAGTGTTGCTTGTCAGAGAGATTTTTTAATTATTATTCTATTAGCTTTTACTACTCACGCTGTATCATGACATAGGATAGAGTACTGCAATGGTAGACTACACCCAAGTTGTCCAGGAGATTCAGAAATTCATAATATACATGTGGCGAACAACTTTTGGCCTTTTAAAGAAATGAGAATTAGTCATTAACTACAAAATGTTCTCCCCACGTTCCAAGTGATAACATAATATTAAGTTTCAAAAGATATTCATTAGATGTCCTAAATATTCTCTGTAAGTCAGGAATACATTCAGCAACTAGTAAGAGAGACCTAAAAACCTGAGACTTAAATGAGATTTTTTTTTCTTCTTTCCTGAAATATGCTATTCAAAGGTTTGAAGCTAATGTCTCAGGTCCCTGCTGGCCACTGTGTCACCCTTAAGCCTTCCCAGGCCTGGACAAGTGGCAGGTGGACTGTGAGCTTTGAATCCCACCACTGTCACCCTGTGACCCACACCCTCCAGCCTGTGACTAGAAAGGTACCTCCTGGAGCTCTCACCCATCAGGAAGAAAAGAGAAAAGGCAAAGGGACAAAGACAAACAAGGGGACAAGGGAGGGCAGCTGCCCGGACGGCTCCAAGGGGACGCCATTCACAGAGAGGTGTCCTGAATCAGCTCACCTGACCTCTTCCCGAGGCTGCCTCAGAAGCCGCAGGAGTTTACAGTGGCCTGTCACTGGCCTGTCTGTGTTGCATGGCCACCTCTCTCTGTCCTGGTTCAGTTGGGTTCATTGCTGCCCTTACCAAGATCTGGGTCAGATAGTGAGGAAGGCAGCGGGAGTGGGCGCCTCTAGCAACAGCCGCCTCTGCCACAGATGCCAGGCCCTCAGGGTGTCTTGCAAGGGAAATGTGACTGCATTTAGTTCTTACAGCAACCTGTAAACCAAGTTGATTGCCCTACAGATGTGGAAATGAGGCTTAAGGAGGTGTCATTGAAAAGTAGGCAAAAGCCTCCTCACCAGCGTTAGAGTTAGTTACTTGTATCCGCTTCTTCTGAAGAAGTCTGGGCACTTCCCTCTTTTTAAAAAATCATGTAGTATATAAGAAGATGAAAGTGCTATGGAAAAAGGAAGGGGGTAGGGTGAGTAAGGTAATGGATTAAGAGTTATGGGGATGAGGACTACAATTTTTTTCAATGGTGTTTGAAACTAGGAGTGCTCCGCCACTGAGCTACAACCCCAGCCCCATGGACTAAAAATTGTTTTTAAGTATTTATTTTTTAGTTGTAGGTGGACACAATATCTTTATTTCAGTTTTATGTAGTGCTGGGGATTGAACCCAGGGCCTCACATGTGGTAGGCAAGCTCTCTACCACTGAGCTACAACCCCAGCCCTAGACTAAAAATTTTTAAAGTGGCTGAATGGTGATATAATTTACAGATGTTTGAATTTACTACTTTTAAGGGTATACCTCAATGGTTGTTATATAGTTATGTAGGCATCATCACAATCAATTTAAGAACATATTTAACACTTCAAAAAGAAATCTTTTACTCATTAGTGGTTATTTCCTACGAATCTGCTTTCTGTCCCCATGGATTTGCCTCTACTGGGCGATTCATACAAATGGGGGTTGCACAGCATGTGGTGGTTAGTGATTTCCTTCTTTCACTTAGCATAATGGTTTCAAGGCTCAACCATGTTGTAGTATGTGTCTCTACTTCATTTCTTTTTATGGCCGTGTAGTAATCCATTACCTGGATATAACACATTTTGTTTAACCATGCATCAGTTGACAGAGATTTGAGCTATTTCACTATTTGGTTATTACCACCAATGCTGCAATCCACCTTTGCTGTTGTGTGAGCATCCTTTCAACTTCTCTTGTGTACCTAGAAACTTTACCTAGAAACTTCCAAACTGTTATAAACAGTTTATAAAATATAAACTGACATTTTACATTCCAACCATCAATATATGAAGGTTTCCATTTCTCCACATCCTTGCCAACTTTTTTCTGATCATAGTCATTCTGGTGTGTGTGAAATGGTATCTCATTGGAGTTTTGATTTGTGCTTTTTCACATGCTCAATTGGTCATCCAAATGTCTTCTTTGGAGAATAAGATTCAAAGCCATTGCCACTCTCTCTGTTTTTGTAAACCCACCATTTTCTTTCTCTCTCATGATTCTAGGGTTTGCCAGGGCTCAGTCAGTAATCTTGCGCTCTCATAATTGGTCAATGGCTGAGACTGCTATGCCTGTCATGTCTCCCTGACATGCCTGGAAGTTGGTGTTGGGTGTTGGCTGACTTCTTGTGGCTTGAGCTTCTAGCCATGTGGGTCCCAAGAAGAGGTGTACTGAGGACACACTCCGATAGGCAAGCTGTCCAAGCCTGTTTGCATCACATGCAAATGTCTCATTGGTCAAAGTGAGTCTCGTGGCCAGGCAGTCAGTGTGGGAGGCTGCTGCCCAAGCTTTGCCTGTATTTAGTTATGTCATTTGTCTCCTTGTTATTGAATTACAAGAGTTCCTCATGGACTGTAGAACAAGTCCCTAATCAGAAAGTCCTGGGGCTGGGGTTGTAGCTTAGTGGTAGAGCGCCTGCCTAGCACGTGTGAGGCACTGGATTCAATCCTCAGCACCACATAAAAATAAATAAATAGAATAAAGGTATTGCGTCATCAAAAACTAAAATTTTTTTATAACTTTATTTAATTTTTATGTGGTGTTGAGGATCGAACCCAGCACCCTGCGCATGCCAAGCAAGTGTGCTACTGCTTGAGCCACATCCCCAGCCCAAAACTAAAAATATTTTTAAAAAAAGAAAAAAGAAAGTCCTTTGTCAGAAAACCCTTGTGAGTTATTTCACCTTCTTGATGATGTCATTGGAAGCACAAAGCCTTTACTTGGATGAAAATCCAATTTACCCGTTTTTTTTTTTTCTTCTTGTGCATTAGGAGTCATATTTAAGAATTCATTACCTAATTGATGCTCATGAAGTCTTCTGCCTTTGTTTTTTTAAGAGTTTATCTCTTATGTTTATGCCTAGGATATAATTTTTAGTTAATCTTTGTGTTGTGGCATGAGGAAAAGGTCCCAATTCCTCCTTTTGTACATATATATCCAGTGGTCCCAGATCCATTTGTTGAAAAGATTATTCTTGCCCCTCATTGAATTGTTCTGGCACATTTGTTAAAAAAATCAATTGACTATAAAAGCAAGGGTTTATTTCTGGACTCTCAACTCTCTATTTCATTGAGCTATGGGTCTATTATTATGATTCTGGGCCACATTTATTATTTATTCTCTCACAGTCCCCGCTATACAATAGATGCCAAATTAACTTTAGATAAAGGAATATTTTAGTGAAGGCAGCACACAATTGGATATGTATGTTCTTGTATTTTGATTAAGAAAGCTTTGTCCCTCTCCTCTGTTGTCACGCTTTCGAGAATAGAAACTGCCCAGCAAAAGGACAGAGTTGACCGTCCTTTGAGTTCACTCTAAATAGCATTATTTCATTTTTTTTCCTTTTAAATTGAGATAAAGCCACACAAAAAAGAAAATTGTCATTGCCAGTGTCATGTTTTCTACCTGTGCAGTAGAAAGTAAGTAAAAAGAGGGGTTAGAGTTGTGGCTCAGTGGTAGAGCGCTTGCCTAGTACGCGTGAGGCACTGGGTTTGAGTCTCAGCACCACATAAAAATAAATAAATAAAATAAAGGTCTATCAACAACTAAAAAATATTTTAAAAAGTGAGCAAAAAGAGATGCTGGCATACTATACTTTGCTGTCACTCACTTGGAACTCTCTGATCTGACATAATTCACCAGGTTATTTAGTTTCTGCTTTTATAAATAGGAGGGAAGGGGGTTGCTAATGGCAGTCAGGTTGGAGAGATCAGTGGCTGGGGATCTCTGAAAACTCTGCAGCCCAGGGCCACCTCCAGAAGAGTAAATATCCTGTTCACTTGTAGCCCCTGAGCTGTTGCTCTTGTCCATTCTGTCCAGGGGAGTAGCTGGATCCCTAGGAGGGATCTGCCACATCCCGAGACTTTCAGATCATTTTTTGGTCCTAAGGAAGATGGAGAGTGCCTAATAAAGAATTAAATCCCTGAGTTTGTGAAAATTTGGGTTTCTATAGATAAACTCTAAGGTCTCCAATAAAGCATAATTAACAATTGGTTGAAATTATTTTCCGTTGTTGTTGTTTGTACTCGGGACCGACTCTTGCTATGTTGTCCAGCCTGATCTGGAACTCCTGGGCTCTAGGGATCGTCCTGCCTCAGCCTTCCAAGCTCTGGGACTACAGACATGTGTCACTGTGTCCAGCTTTGATTAAATACTCTTTAAAGGCTCTGCAGAGTTGTATTTGTTTTTGTTATTGCATTTGCTGACTGGAAATTAGCTGTCACTACCTCTTTCATTCTCAAGAAATCAAAGGAAGGGGCTGGGGCTGGGGCTCAGTGGTAGAGCGCTTGCCTAGCATGAATGAGGCATTGGGTTCCAGCCTCAGCACCACATATAAATACACAAAAAAATAAAGGTCTATCAACAAATAAAAAAATATTAAAAAAATAAAGGTATAAAAAATACAATGACATTATAAAAAATCAAAGGAAAACTTCACTAAGTATCAAAATTAGGTAATTACATTTGTATTTTTACTTTGGAATATTTGTGTCACTAAAATAATGTTTCTGTCTTCTCAGCTTTCATTGTGAAAGTGTTCCTTCTCCTGTCAGCCCAGTTGTTGGTCACTGCGACAATTATCAGCATGTTTATTTTCTGGTAAGTCTTTATCACTGGTGTAGCATAAAATGTTAAGTTGTTCACATTAATTCTCATTGAATCAACTCTTTTTAATTTTGATCATTTAAAAATTATATTTTTTCTTAATTATTCATTGGAGATGATATTTCTACAGGTTTGTTTTTCTGAAGCAATTCCTAGACCAAGGTGGTGGTAGATTTCTAGAATTCTACTTTAACCTCCTTCTTAATGCAAGAACGTTTTTCTTCCTGTTATTTTGGGTACTGTTTACCTTGCCCTATTTTCACAGATTAAACTGGATACAGGAAAAAGGTGAGAACTTGGAGGCTGGAATTAAATATTTGAGAGACTATGACCTATTACTGATTAAGTGTGCATCCTATGCAAATCTGAACTTATGAAATAGATGAATTGATTTATTTTACCTTGTATGCATATCAACCTCAGTACTTTTTAAATTAAAGAACTTCACTAGGTGTTTGCATTTATTTAAGTTTGATTTACCACTTAGAAAAAACCTGCCTTTTTTATAAATGCATCTTTGTTCTCCTTGGTGCTGGGGATGGAACTCAGGACCTAACTCATGCAGAGCATTGCTCTGAGCTATATCTCTAGCCTATTTCTCTTTTAAGAAAAATGTTTCCAGCCAGGTGCAGTGGTACATGTCTATAATCCCAGTGACTCAGGAGGCTGAGGCAGGAGGATGATTGCAAGTTCATGGCCAGCCTCAGCAACTTAGGGAGGCCCTAAGCAACTTAGTGAGACCCTGTCTCAAAATTTAAAAAAAAAATGGGGGGGGGGGACTGGGCATGTGGCTCAGTGGTAAAACATCACTGGGTTAAATCCCTAGTACCAAAAAACAAAGCAAAAAACAGAAAAACAAACAAAAAGCCAGTTTTTAACTTTTTTTTTAGTTGTAAATGGACCTTTATTTTTAAATTTATTTTTATATGTGATGCATGAGAATTGAACCCAGTGCCTCACCTGTGCTAGGCAAAACTCCACAGTTTTATCCCTATCCGTCATTACTAATCATTGTGGGTTCCCGCCATTCTTTTCATGATAGTGTTTATTTCTGCTTAAATATGACATCAGTTAACAGAATGTACCATTTGTCATGTAAAACTATATCAATTTTTTTTCTTAACTAGGAAAGGTTTAAAAACGTGGGTACGTTCAAACCCCTGGTTCACCTATGCACTCTTGTAAGTATCCTCAACTTTAATAAAATCTTGTTTTTCTACTAGCTATTGACTGAGGTTCTACTACTATTCAAAATGAGGTAATAAAGGTATAACCTTCTCGAAATTATATAGATGGAAACCAAACAAATGAGTGCTTGCCACCAGTCAGGATTGAGGGGTGTGTGTGTGTGTGTGTGTGTGTGTGTGTGTGTGTGTGTCACAAGAAAGGGGGTGGGTAACACCAGAGAAGTCTTTGTTGATGTGTCATTGATAGAATAGCTCTGAACTTTGATCCTGATGGTGGTTACTTGTATTTACACGTAGATTTGTGTCATAGTTCTATGTCAAAGAACTAGATAGACACACCATATCAATGTCAAATTACTGGTTTTAATATTACATTATAAATATATAAATTGCAATCATTAGAGGAAATTGAATGTAGGTTTCATAGGACCTTTTGGTCTCTTTGCAATTTGCTGTGAATCTATAATTATTTTTAAAATAAAAAGATACAAATACCCCACAAGCTAACTTCAGATGGCAATGAAAAAAAATTTAAAGGCAGAGAGGAAGAGAGAAAGGAAATATCATTTTTATAATTTTATAATTCTTATCAGATAATGTCATTTAATGATATAGTCTGCATATCTGTCTGTATATATCATATAATATAATCACTGGATGTAAATAACACTGGGTTTTACATTATCCTGCAGCCCAGCATTTTTTGTTGTACTAATTATACTTGCTTGCTGTGGGAATCTCCGCCGTCAGGTGCCTGCAAATTACATTCTCCTGGGATTCTTTGTAAGTAAACTTTGCACGTGCTCTAGCTCACCTCTGAAATATATTTTAGTTGCCATATTAAATTCATTGCCTTTTCTTGTGGAGACTCTTCTTGTGGAGTAATGCACGTAGGGATTATCTGTGGAATACTCTTGAGAGAAATTCTGGTTGTAATGAGGTAGTAAACTTACCTCCGAGGTAGTATCCACACCCCTTTAGCAAGTTAGAGAGTTTGGACTCCTAAGCTACTCCTTCCCACTGGCAAGCTGAGCTCTGATAAGGCTACCTGGGGAACCCTCTCATGAGTCAGGGCTGCATTTCAAGAACAGGTAACTTGATTGTCCCGGGATCTCTGTCAGGCACAATAAGCACATTTTGTTCTGGAAGGTGGTTTCTTATCTAGTTCACAAACTCATGATTAAGAAATGTCATTTTCTTTATTTTTGTAAAGTGTGTGTGTGTGTTTTTTTTTCTAGTTCCAGTCCCTCTGGGAGCAGAAGCCATCTCTGAGCTTAGGTTGTTCCCAGTTCCAGAACTTTCTTCTCAGTTCAGGAGAACTTTTCCAGCGCCCGAGAGTTGGGAGTCTGAGGGCTTCTCGTGCTCATTATCTTCACTTTGGTTCCTGGTTCCCCAGAGCCTCTCTGGGGTGACTTGACCCCACTTTTGACAGAACCTCTTTACACCTGCTTTTCAGTCATTCTGTACCACTCTAGGTCACATGAAACTATGTGGCTCCCTTTCTTGTAGCCAGTTACTTTCTCTTCTGCTCAGAACAGAAAGACCCCAGGATGGATCCAGCTCTCAACAGCTACCTGAGTGCCTAGATTTCCTAACCCTGAATAGAATCTGAATTCCTATCATTACCCCCATCCCATCCCAAGACTAAGCTCCCAGGGACTTAGCAGCATCTAAGAATTATTTCCCCAACCCTGACTCTCACATAACAGAACCATCAGGCCCAGAAGGTGAGAACCTTCTGGAAGCTTTGGTCTCTCAGGAACTCAAGTGTAGTAATTGCTATCGTGTTTTGCTCCTCTTGGGAAAATCCAGAACCATCCCAGTGTGATTCAGGAATAGAGTCAGCACATGATTCTCTTTTTGAGTCTTTGAGTTTTCTTCCATGCAGTGTTGACCATCCTTGCATAAGAAAATTTACTTACCAATTGGTAAGTAAGTTTATTCCTTATCTGGTTCCAAATCAGATTTGAGGTAGCTTATGCAAATATGTGCAAGATAAGATGTTGAGGAAAAAAAATAGGAAAATAAACACAGTGGTTTGATTGATGTGCAAGATGCACTAACTCCTGTACTCCTGGGTGTAGGGATCCTAGCTTTGGTTCTGCATCTCCTGGTGGTCAAAGCAAACAAGGACCCATGACCAAGGATGTCAGTCTCAGCATTCTATATCAAGTAGCACCCAGGAGGAATAGCTTCCTCTTGAGGTTGGAGAAGACTGGCTGTCTGCTGCCCGCAGTCAGGCATTTCCTCTGCTGTGAGAGCATCGAGGAGCCTCCCTGGGTTGGCATGGATACACGGCTCGTTGCGCAGGTTGGCAAGCAGGGTGTCCCGGTGCCTGCCCTGGCAGCACAGAAAGCACCTGAGAGTGGGCAGGGCATCGAGTCAGGTTTAGGAAGCTATGGGATTCTGAAGCTGAGAGGAGAGGGCAAGTTTCCTAGAAATGTTTGAATTTTTCCTTTTAACATTTCAAATGGTTTCAATGCATATTACAAGAGGAGACAGATAAGAGCTGTTGGTCTCCAGAGAAGCTGTTCTTGCTGAGGTTTTGTTCTCAAAGCAAGTAACAGCTGAAGAGAAGATATATTGTAGAGGGGGAAAGAATTAGCTGTATTTTCTAGGGTTAATATCTTGCCCAAGTGTTAGGAAGTATAGGGGTAAAACCATTTTGAAAAAGGAGTTGAAAGAAAACAGGAAAACATACTCATGGAAGATACTTTTTGTCCCATGAAACCTTGACCCCTGGAGCCCATATTCTGAGCTCTTGAAGTCATCAGACAGGTTTGAGTCTACAGCCGATTTGTTCCTCTTCCTTTCCTTCTCTCTGCCCCTCACCCCGCAGCTCTACACACACACACACACACACACACACACACACACACACACACACCTTTAATATGCTGCAATGAAACAATTGAGTTAGGAGAAGAGGGAGGAAGCATCTTGTGAGGAAGGTGGGAGGCAAGCGTATGATTACAATATTGTGTGTTCATGGAGTAAGTAAATGCCTGGTTCCTGTAATGGAAACAGAGATAGCCTACTTGGGCAAGTTTATCAAAGTAGAGAATCAGGCAGAGCCTGGGCCTGGGAGAGCCAGACAGGTAACCCAGGACTTTGAGGCTCCAGTTCTTTTCCAGCCTCTGATCCTGTTGGCTCAAGTTCAAAGCCAAAGCCAGGAAGCCCTCAGACTTGTCAAGTTGCACCCTCCTTTTTGTTCCCTGAGACAGAAGGACCCTTTCCTGGCTCTTTCCGTGGATCTTCCACATCCTCGGGTTTGCTCTGACTGAGCGTTCAGCAGCCTGAGGAATGTTAGTCCCACCACCACTGCGGGCCGTCGTCTGAGCCTGACACATCTGTGGTGCCGTCCTTGCTCTCATCCTCCAACTTGACTGCCTGCTAGCTCTTGGCCCCGCCAGCCTCGGCTCCCTTTGGGTGGTGGGAACTCTCCAGTGCAGCCTTCCTCCTTCCTCCCAGGGTTAGCGCCTACAGACTCAGTGCCACAATGCCAGGAACTGCTCCCCAGTTCCATCTCCTGGCACTGGGAAGGTCTGGGTTCTCACCCCAGGTCTGGGGTTTGAAGAGCCTATTTATGATCACAGATCCTTTGGAAAGGGTCCATACCCACACTCTGGGTGAAGCATTCATCGAGAGAACATATCCTGATCTGATAGTGTTACAAGACTGTGTGGATGGCCCCATTCAATTAATGACAACAGAATCCACAAATAAACTTTAAAAATGTTCTTTTATCAGGGAATAGTATTAATTATACAGAACAGTGAGCTTTACTGAGGCACATTCGTGTATATACATGCACGTACTTGGTTTCCACATTCGTAATTAGTACGTATTTAATTCACTGGATATGTTAAATATACTATTGTGTTTTAAGAAACTTGCACTGGTAAACGGCTTCCTCTTGTTAGTCCTAGGAAGACTGTGACAGAAACGGTTGGTTATACTGTTGATTTCCCACACTCGCCCCATAGCTCTGAGCACCAGGGTCGTGTACTCTCTTGCTTGCTCCTTAGACCCTGTCCAGAGCACACACTTCAAAGCACCGCCTGTGGATTCTGGTTCTCAGCCTCATGCCTTGAAAAGCAGGCTTCTGATTTATTGTGAATTTTTTTTTTTTTAGACACTTCTTCAAGGTCTGCTGCTTGGAACCATATCAGTGTAAGTCTTCGATACATATTTCCTTATTATTGTGTGTGCCTTTCCTTGAATGTATGAGAACAGTAATTGCAGTCTCTGGTTTTAGTTTCTATAATGCGGAGGAAGTGTTGTGGGCCACAGCAGCAACCACTCTGGTGACATTAGCACTCACTATATTTGCTCTACAAACAAAAGTACGTATAATTGGAACAGATTTCTGTCCTAAGGGGGTGTACTGGGAGTGTTCCTTTGTCCCTCCTGACCTGTTTCTGCACCTGGCGCCTGAGCTCTGAGGTCCTGTGGGTCTCCCCACCATGGCCCTCTTGTCTTTGGGCTTTCCATGGACTTGGACCAGTGGATCCCCAGCTGGAGATGGGAGGCAGGGAGGAGAGAGGGACTTATTCCCATGGCAACCTCTGGACCAGTCCCTCTTAGCACAGTCGAGTTTCTTACAAAAAAATTCATTGTCCAGAGGTGGCCAACCCAACACAGACTTCTAGGCTCCCTGTGCTCTTCCCTTTGAGCCTAGAAGTGGCACTAGCTCTCTCTCTGGCTCCTAGCCTAGACCCACTTGTGCTTTCCCCGTGGATAGTATTTTCACAAACAAATGCTCCTCAAAACATCCTATTTGAGTGTGCCAACTAACTGTTCCCTGCTGGGGCCCTGACTCTAATAAAGGAGTTTAAAATTCAAAAAGTTTACAGTTCATCAGGGATCGAAAGTGCCAAGATTACCCGGAGAAGGTTATGTAATCCAGGACTGTTCTTTTTAAAGTATGACATCAGTCTCTGCAGCCCTGAAATGCTCCTGGAGTTGGTGAGATATTTCCAGCAGCCCTTTCTTTAGCTCTGGCGACCTTCTTTTGGCAAATGATGGATTTGTCTTAGTTCAATAACTTAGAAGTGTTTTTCTCCAATCGTTTGGCATGGTAGGGAGTGTCTTATATACATGAAGAATTTTAGCTTTTTCTGGAAGAAAAAGGAAGAAGCAACAGAGAGGCAGAAAGGCCTGCTAAAATATTTGGTCAAAATGTATTAGAAGTGTTAATTCATTATCAGCGTGATATTTGCCATGTCAAAACTGGCCATTTGCAGAAACCAGCGTCTTTGTAAACAGATATGCCCTCCTGAGGTGAGTGAGGTGGGCCACCAAGGAAAGCATAACTTCATTTAACCATTTAAAACCCTCTAGGAGCTGGAGTTGTAGCTTAGTGGTAGAGGGCTTGCCTAGCATGCTTGAGGCACTGAGTTTGATCCTCAGCACCACATAAAAATATAAAATAAAGATATTGTGGCCACTTAAAACTAAAAAAAATATTTTTAAAAAATATTCTAAAATGCCAGAATACTTTTTTGTATGTGTGTGTGCGGGGAGGGTACCTGGGATTGAACTCATGGGCACTTGACCACTGAGCCACATCCCCAGCCCTATTTTGTATTTTATTTAGAGACAGGGTCTCCCAGAGTTGCTTAGCACCTCACTGTTGCTGAGGCTGGCCAAGCTGCTGGGATTACAGGCATGTGCCACCATGCCTGGCCACAGTACCATTTGTACCACTTCCGGTTTTTCCTTCTTTACTCTCTAAAATGGAGTCTGGGAATTTAGGGTGAGGGTATGGCTCTTGTGAGCTCTTGGCACTGGCCCAGGAGAGGGTAGGGGGCAGAGATGCCATGACCCATCGTTGTTCCTGAATGATGGGCACCTGGATCCCAGGGTTGCTGTGCTCTCTGTGGGTCTCTAGAGCTGAAAGTCCCCCACTGGTGTGACTTAGCACCTGTTGATCTCAGGTCTGTTCAGAGCCAACAGGGCTCCCCATCTGAATTAACCTCACCCCAGTTGTCTTCCTTTCCACTAACGAGGACCAGGCCTAAGGTGTCACTGTTACGAGCCAAGTTGACTACTCTGTAGATCCTCTGGTCAAGAGGAGTATGCCGTCAGACACCATCCAAGTTATATAATAAGACAGTCTTAAATTTCCTAGTAACACATTTAAAAAGTGAAAAGAAACAGGTGACCCCCCATTGTATAAAAGTACACTGCACCAATAAACAATATGGGAAAAAAAAAGAAAGGAAACTAGTTTCAATATATTTTATTTAAGCCCATATATAGGAAATGTCACTATTTCAACATGCAATCCACATAACAGAAATATGAATGTTTAACATTCTTTTTGAGAGTTAAAATTCAAAATCTAGTGTGTATTTTATACTTAGAGCATATTTCATTTTGGACTGGCCACATTTCAGGTGTATAGCAGCCACAGGTAGCTAGTGGTTGTCTTATTGAAGGTACAGTTCTAGACAAAGTTACTCCCAATCCCCTGGAGGGCCTGTTGAGACATTGCCAGTCCCCTGCCCCAAGGTTGTTGAGTCAGCAGGTCTGAGGTGGGGCCTGTCCAGCACTTCCCAGGTGGTGCTAATGGATGCTGCAGGTCTGGGACCCACACTTAGGGAACCAGTGCTTTAGATTATTCTCTGGGCATTTCCAGGGTAGGGGGCAAGAGGGGTAATGCAAGAAAATACTTAGGATATTTTGGAAATTGAGGCTCTTCTTTTGCTGCATAATTTATTTCCTCCCCCAGGCAGAAGATGAGTATGTTATCCCTTTTCTTTAAAAAAAAAAAAAAAGAAAAGAAAGGGGGGCTTGGGCTATAGCTCAGTGGCAGTATGCTTTCCTAGCATGTGTGAGGCACTGGGTGTGAGCCTTAGCACTATAGATACATAAAATAAAGACATTCTGTCCATCTACAACTACAAAAAAAATTTTTTAAAAAAGCCCCTGATCAGCCTAAGCT
Organism: Marmota marmota marmota; assembly: GCF_001458135.2. Classification (NCBI taxonomy): domain Eukaryota; kingdom Metazoa; phylum Chordata; class Mammalia; order Rodentia; family Sciuridae; genus Marmota; species Marmota marmota. The sequence continues at coordinate 381,851 of NW_026000109.1, read as the reverse complement.
GGTTTATAAAGACAAAAATAAGAAAAGTCGCATTAATCAATTTCAAAATTAAAAAAGAACAGCAATTTTTGAAAACTTAGTATATATCTTCATTAAAATATATGCATTTAAACATGAAAAAGATTCCCAGTTGATATCTTGGTATATTTCATTCCATAATGTTTTCTATGCATATATTCTTAAAAATGTGAATAATCATGATACTACTATCCACATAAATTCACATCATTTTTCCAGTGAACCCTTTTTACTAGGGGAAATTTCATATAAATATAAAAATAGAATGGCATAGTGAACCCCATGTTACTTATCACCTACAGTTTTAGGGATCACCAACTCTTGACTTCTATCATTTCATTCATGCTCCTTCCTTTTTCTCCCTCCAGAAGGAAATCCCAGTCAATATGACACTTTTTATGTAGCATTTTTCAGTGGTTGGCACTAATGGGTTTCCATGGTTTTCTGAACTGGTCAGGGCAAATTGTCTATGGGGTTAAAAATGAATCTCTGAACCCCCAGAAATCCCTTGCAGACGATAACTGAGCTGTTGTGTTTCCCCAGTGGGATTTTACCTTGCTAAACGGAATGCTGTTCGTTTTCCTCTTCGTACTTGTAATCTATGGAATTCTCTTAATCTTCGTACGATCATATGTAAGTGGGCTCCCGTTTGGAAATGTCAGAGAGCTGTTCTGACGGGTGGAGGGCTGAGGGGTGGGTGGCTCAGTGGTAGAGCGCTGGCCTAACCCGTGTGAGGCTCTGGGTTCAATTCTCAGCACTGTATATAAATAAATGAAGAAAATAAAGGTCCACCAACAACTAAAAAAAATTAAAAAGAAAGAGGATGGATGTAGGTAGGGCTGACTGTGTCAGTCTGGGTCCTCTGAGAGCAGACGTGGAGTTGGGAGCATGCCAGGATTTTCAGATGAGAAATGTCCAAGCGAGAAAAAGGGAAGGAGGGCGCTGATGCAGGGTGGGAGAGCTGTCGGACCAGCCAGCATAAATGGTCCCACGGGCAGGAGAACAAAGGGAGTTTGGGCAGAACATTCTAGATGTGGTGTGGTCTGGGGGACACAAGGCCTTCATCCCCTACCTCCCAGGAAGGGCCCTGCTGTTCCCAGCCAATGACGGGCCAATGCCTAAGACAAACTGGTGTAAGTTGCACGGCCCAGCAGCCTCAAGGTCACTGTGCTCCCCTCCTGGGAGCTGAAGGTCCCTGAGGTCTGTCCTATTGACAGCCACACTGACATCACTGGGTGGTACTGTGGGCAGGGGATGGAGTCTGCGAATACTGAGCCTACTCTATACTGTTGTTGGCCTTCCCCAAGAGGGTCTTGAGGTAAAGCTACTGGCAGGAGCTGTCTTCTCCTGTGTACAGGTGTAGCCTGTTTGAAGGAAGGAGTATGGAAGAGAGAGTCCCCTCTGACATGTCCCAATAGCAGCCGAGAGGAGGCTCCTTGTCCCAGTCCAGATTTTTTTCCTTTAATATATTCATTGAGATCTTGCTATCTGTCAGACCTAGGCACATTGAACTCTTAGCACATTCTTGAAAAGAACAGTCTGGAACTCTTGTGGCCTCCAGATAGTGTCACCTATTGCCAGTCTCCCTTCTGCACCATGAACCTTGCGGGCCAGCAGAGTGCACTTGCCCACCCCTCCCAGGCCCAGCTCTCTCCGGCTGCAGAGTTTGACATATTGTTCTCAGGGTTGTACACCTCTGCCTTGTCCTCTTCCCAGGAGTCAAACCTTGGGTGTTTAGACTAGTTCCATATTCTGGTCAGGAGTGTCTTGGCTGCGAGGAACATATCCCATTCAGACTAGCTTAAGGCAATGACCTGGAGAATCTCATGGAACTCCTAGGTGGGAAGAAGAGCTGGGTTTGCAGGAACACAAACTCTGCCTTCCTCTCTGGGGCTGGCATGACCGACCAGCTCTACTTGTGTAGCGGATCTCCAGCCCTGGCTGATGACAACGGCCTGTGCTGCTTGGATCCCTCTAGACGGGGAATTGATTTCTGACTGGCACATCTGCTAAGCCCAGTTACAGAGCAGAATTTCTTGACCACTTGGCAGAGTCACTGTCTCCACAGTGGGTGTCTTCCACCTCTCATCACAGCCTTTAGCTAGGGAGGGTGGATTCTCTAGAGCCTCACACATGTAGATGTGTGGATGAGGCAAAAGCAGAACATGTCCAACACATTCTCCTTGCCCTGCCATGCATGAGACATTCAGCATTTACTCATGGAAAATTATTTGGCATGTGTGAGGTTGGTTTTCTTTTGCTTATTTACTGGAATTGAGTGGATGCTGTTGACTCTGTTCGACTTTCTTGTTGATATTGGGTCCTTACCCATCAGCGGTGACCTAAGCAAATCCCTTTGGTTATTCCAAAGTCTTGTTCTTAAGCTACAACTGTTTTCTTTCTCTCCGCAGTGGCTGCATGTGCTGTATGCTGGACTCGGAACCGTGCTCTTCTCCATGGTAAGTCCGTCTCTCCCTCTCCTTGCTGAAGAACGTGCTGTCTGTGCTACTCACGTGGAGTGAGTAATTCACTAGAAACCCTTGGGCAACTTGCTGCCTCTTATAAGGTCATATTTAAAACCATCACCCCCAGGAGAGTTGATGGTCCTTCCCAGTCCACAAAAACATTGCTTTTCCTCAAAGAGTCAATATGTAAGAAGAGAACAAAGGGTTATTTATAAGCCTCGGTACTTATGGTAGCAGGGTGTGATTTCATTTTCTCTCTTAGATCAGTCTCTTTTCTATTCTTGCATAACATGGACTTTTCATGGGGACTGGCCAGGGTCACTGTCAATGCATCTGGAAAATTTTCCTTCCATTTTGACCTGTCTCTTGCTTCATATCTTCACAATTATTTCAAGGAATATTTGATTTAAAAGGTATTACATGCATTTGTTTTAAAATGCAAACAACATAGAAGACTACAAAATGATAAGATCTCTCTCTGATTCCCTGGTCCTCAGAGGTACCACTGTAAGTAATTTCTGGGAATCCTTTCAGAATTTTTTTTTGCCACATGAGCACCATTTCCTCTTGCAGTACTATGGACACACTATATATAATGTTCTGCTTTGGCCTTTTCACTTAGACGCGATGGTCTCCATATACTGGCAGACCTAGGTCAAGCTCACTCTTTTTCAGGGCTGCCAGGTTTTTCCATCACTTTTATCTTGTCACTTCTTTCAGGGATTTTCTTATTATTTTATTTATTATTTTTTTTGCAGTGCTGGGGCTGATATCCAGGGCCTCATGCATATGGAGCAAGCACTCAACAATTGAGGTACATCTCATTCATTAGGTTTTTTCTATTTTGGAAATTTCCAGATATAATCAGAAGTAGAGGGAATGGTAAAATGAATCCCATATATTATCAACAAGTTTTAAAACCATCCATGTTTTGGTTTATCATTTGTCTTTTTGCTGTTGTTGTTGGAATTTTGTCGTATCTTTTAAATGTTGGAAAAGTTTACACCCAGGGATTAAAGTTCAGGACACACATTGCAGTTTTCTCATTTCTTTTCTTGTAATAGGAATTGATCTGTGCCCATCCTCCTATGCTCCCATGTGCTCAGCCTTTGTGTGTTGGTGCTTGCTGTGGTGTCTCTTATGGCCCATTTGGGGCAGTTTGTTTCCATGTAAAATATACTGATGTTCTGTTTCCTACATGCAGGCAGAGCAAAACCTCTTGTAGGCTTAGGGTGGTCACTCAACACCAGACATACAGCTGGAGGAGAAAACTGAGTGTGTGTGTTTTAACCATCAGAGTTGTGATAGGGAGTGAGGCAGGGTACCACACTTCCAAATGCTCCTGGGAGTGGGAGTCTGAATCCTAGCTGGGGCTTCCCTGTGTGTTGGCTGTGTCTTCAATGGGATCTTGAGCCCTGGTCTCCTTGGAGGAGGCTGAGCAGCTGGATCTCTGCTCATCTTCCTCCCCCACTTTCCTGTCTGCCCTCGAACACATGACCTCTCCTGAGAATCCACACTCCTAACCAACCAGTTCATGCCTGCAGAATCATTAAGACTCCATAATCCCCTCTTGTAAGAAGATCAAGATAAATTCAGGGTTTTTTGGATGGAAGAAAGAGAGAAAAGCACTTCTGCAAAGGAGTTAGGGCTCCAGGATGAGAGATGAATGCTCAGCTCCTTTTGAGTGATGAAGTGTCCCAGTTTGTCTAGGACTGAAGTGTTTCCAAGGCCACCTAAAAATCCTGGGAGAATTGGAAGGATGGGCCACTCTAGCTGTTTTTCCTTCCAAAGGTGCTCAGATGAGACCTAGGGATAAAGGGCTAAGGGACTGAGCACTTCAGGTGAGACACCTGCTCTGGCATCTCCCTCAGAGATGCACTAATATAACCAAGACTCAGTGAAATCTGGCCCACCGCCACTGGGTTGTTCCCACACTACGTGAGATAGCACCTGCCATAAACCTGGTGTGAGGCTGCCCAGGAAGTAGCCAATAACTCATCCTGTTCCTCCCCTCCATTTCCCCTCTCCCCCCTCTTCCTCCTGGACTCCTTGGGAAAGGTTTCACTGAAGTGAATATTGCTCTCAAATCTATCTTTTAAAAAATCTTTAAAAATTTTATAGTTATAGGTGGACACAATATCTTTATTTTATCTTTATGTGGTGCTGAGGATGGAACTCAGTGCCCCATGCATGCTAGGCAAGCACTCTACCTCTGAGGCACAACCCCAGCCCTTAAAAAAAAAAAAAAATCTTTAAAACTCCAAGGATTCTCTTTACTTTCAATGTTGGAGATTTGGCCTAGATTCTGGATATAAGTAACTGCTCACTTTGCAGCAAACACAAAAATGAGAGAGGCACGGTGACTTTTAAAAAAATCTTGACATTTTTTAAGACCTGATAATTTTACCTACTGCAGCTGAACGAAAACCTTTCTTTAGGGAATGCCTTAATCACATGGGAGTCCCCTCTCTTCCTCTTTCTATTTTGGATATACAAGCACCATTAATTACTAAACCATCCCCAGTGGCAAGGTTTGCTGTTACCCAAAGCTCCATGAATTCAGATTTATTTTTACTGTGTGAATCAAGTGTTTGGGAAGCTCTTTGATTATTTGTTTAGCAAGGACATGGAAGGAAATCATGAATAGAAGGCATTTGGTAGTTTAATCTCTGTGTCTACTTTGTCCACTGGGTCCACATAAGTAACCAAAGGTACAAAGATTTTGGATTTGGCTCAGATCTGGTCCCACAGGCTTCAGGAAGATAAGGCACTTGGTTTTATAGAGTATAAACTTGGGGACTTCATGAATGATTGATGCCGAAAGAGTAATATATTCAGCCCAAAACTGACTTTCTAGAGTATTTTTGTGCCATAGGTAAAATAGCTTTTTTTCTAGAGCATTTAGGACATTTGGTTTGATAGACAGGTACGATTGAAGTAGCTAATTCTTCTTCCTTTCCTTTAAGTACCTGGTGATGGATGTGCAGCTCATGGTGGGAGGGCGTCATCACCACTCTGACCTGGACCCAGAAGAATACGTTTTTGCTGCCCTGAACATCTACTTGGATATCATCAACCTCTTCCTTTTTATTTTGCAACTGATTGGACTGGGACGGTAGTGGTCCAGCCAAGGCTAGCTTGTGCTGAGAAGCAGGAAGGAGGGACACTTGTGACGTGTTGCCAGGCTCAGACACGCAAAGGTTACCACTTCCTAAACCCTTTTATTTAAAAAAACAATATTTAAGAACATTTTTGTTTGTCAAAGTTAAGCATTTAAAGGTAGCTGTTGCTATTCTTCTTACTTTTAGTTCCACTGTCACATAGCAAAACTTTTGGAGGACATTTCAGATTTTTATAAATTCAAAGAAATGAGTATCATACTTAAAATATTTGTAAGATGCCCATTATTTTGTTCAAGTTTTCCAGGCACCATTTCTGTACACATCTCTCTACATGAATAAAATGGATTACAGAAATTTAAAGTTGCTTCTTTCTTTACTCTTGATGTGAGCATTTTGTGGGAATATGTTGGTGTATTATTTTGCAGTACTGAGGATTAAACCCAGGGATGCTCTGCCACTGAGCTATACCCCTAGAACTCCCCCACCCTTTTTTTTTTTTTTTTAGAGACAGGGTCTTGCTAAGTTGCTGAGGCTGGCCTCAAACTTGCCATGTTCCTGCCTCAGCTTCTCATGTTGCTGGGATTACAGGTGTGTGTCACTGCGCCCAGCAATGTATCTTCTTATTTTACAGTAAGATGAACCAAAAAGCTGGGTGCAGTGACACAGGCTTGTAATCCCAGAGACCTGGGAGAAAGAGGTAGGAAGATTGCAAGTTTGAGGCCAACCTCAGCAATTTAATGAGGCCCTAAGCAACTTAAAAAAGGATTGGGGATGTGGCTCATGGTAAAGCACCCGTGAATGCAATCCCCAGTACCAAAAAATAAACACACAAACAAATCAAAGAACTCTGCCTTTATCCTGGACTCCAGTCAGATGGGAGAGAATAACATCTACAAGTGGGATTGAAAGAGAATCCACTTCAAGTTACTGTCCACAAAAGGCTCAGGTCAGAGCATAGCTGCTCTTGTCACCATCATGCCTGTAGTTCTGGGCTTGACTCAGAGACCATTCCTCTGATTGCGTGGGACAACTGGTTTCCTACGAAGTCCTATGTTTTAAACTTAATTTGTGTGTTTAATTGTGACAAAATATAAATAAAATTTACTTCCTTATCCACTTTAAGTATACAGTTTAATAGCATCAAGTTTATTTAAATTATCATGCAACTAATCTCCCAAAGTCTTTTTATTTTGCAAAACTCAAGCTCTAGGTACATTAAAAATGAAGTCCATAACCTTTTTATTTATAGATATCTTATACAACCAGTTTATGTTCCAGAAGGTCATAGGCCATACAGATCTTGATGTCCCTCCTGGATTCTCACAACTTGCAGGCCCTGGGCCAGCCAGGCTTTGTTGCTCCCCCAGCAGGAAGAGCGCAAGGCTGTGGCATGAACAAAGGCAGTGAGCAGGTGGGCTCCTGGTGGACTTCAGGAGGTCTGGGGGAGGAGCTACAGAAAAAAATTTATGTAGAGGATGGTGGTGTCAGAAGGACCTCAAGTAATTCTCAAAGGCTGGAGGATTTCAGGCTTTATAGTGTTACATCAGGTTTTGATTGTAGTGTCCTGGTGAAGACACTGCTTTAGGGGAATGAGCCTGGTCATGGTGGGTGGGTGAAGGTAGAGAAGGAGCTATTGGAGAGGAAGGGGGTGGAGCAAGGGCTACTGCAGTAACCTAGGCTGAAGGCACTAACAACAGAACTCAGGGTAGAATGAGCTAACGATGTATGATCCAGAAAATGGACAAGTTCATGTCCGATAGGGTGGATCTGCAGTGCAGGGGACATGAGGAATGTCCTAGTTTTTACTGTGGGTAATTGTCACTAAAATAAGGCCATCTCAAGAAAGTAGGAAATGGCTTGGGGTGTTATGAGGCAAGGTGAAAAATAATTTCAACATGTAGAAACAGAGGGAATGTTAACTTGGCTGTTTGGGGAGCAGGAGCTCAGGGCTAGAGATTCAAAATAGGAGGCCATCAGAGTTTGGTGAGAACTGAGGTTGTGAGATCAGATGCAACTGCCAGGAATGAGAAGGAAGGAGAGCCCAAAAAAACCAATGGTGAGAATGCCAAAATTCAGAGATAGAAGGAAGAAGAAGGGTGTTGGACAGTAAAACATAAGAACAGCGATGGCATAGCATTTTGAAGGCCAACCAGAGATCCAAGGGAGGTGCTGGAACAGCACAGCTATCATTAATTTACAGCTACCATTAATTTAGAGGCTTTCTATCATCAAAAGGTCAAGCACAGGACTAGGGTGTGGCTCAGTGGTAGAGTGCTCGCTTAGCAAGCATGAGGCCCTGGGTTCGATCCTTAGCACCACAAAAAGAAAGATATTGAGTCATTTTTTTTTTAAAAGGTCAAGCACAATAAAACTAAGAATAAGGCCCGTGGATTTGCCCACGACCAGACTGGAAAGAGCCCAGATTTCAGGGCAGGAATGGCTGATGTGAAACAAAAGGTCAAAGCCCTGAGAAATGTCTGCCAGGTTCACCTGCAGGGAGAGGAGAAATAGCAGGGGCAGGTGAAAGTTGTGCTTTTGTTACTTGATTTTTCAGGAGGGATTTTTTTCAGGATAGGGAGAAAACGTTTGAGGACAGAAGAAAAATGAAGGTGCTAGAAATTGGGAAAAGTCAACCAGAGTAGGGATAGGAGGACGGGATGGCCTTGGACAGGCTGAGGGCAGGGCTTTGCACTGGAGGTTTGATCCGGCTGCCATGGGCTGTGCACGTGAAGGTCAGCCAGAGAGCTCTGTGATTACTCTTTTCTCCTCTATCACAAGTACTGAAATAAGGCTGTGATTTAACTGAATCTAAAGATCTCAAGGAAGACATTCGAGTCGGTGCAAGCACTATTCACAGTCCCAGACACTTACCTTTTTCTTGTTTCAAATTCACCCTGTCTTACTATTTTCTGGTTATAGTGACTCTCAGAAGGGACTCTAGTAGAGTTTCCTATTGTGTTTTGCAATCTGTTATTACTATCATCAGAAAGTTTTGGAATTTGGGATTCAATTCTGAAATGTGAACAAGTAGACCTAAAGCCACTCGGAAAAAAATTCTGTAGCATCCTCCAAAGGTCGTGGGTCTAGATATTTAAACAAACATTACTGTGTATGCATCTGCCAAAGCCTTTGGTATTGAAGTCACAGTGAATTAATTTCATACAAGAAAGTAAATGCAATTGGGAAGCTTGATGTTTTGCATATCCTCTTGGGTATCAAGAAAACCTTCAAGCATATAATAGGCTACTTGCTTTCTTGAGCTTCTGCTGTCCCAGCACAGCACCGGGCATTTCCGCTATCTCAGCAATGTTCCCAACCACGCGCAGCCTAATGTGGGAGCCAACTGTATGTGCCAGTAGAAACGGGGACTTGATTAAAAGAAGCCCTAAACCAGGTGCAGTGGTGCACGCATGTAAACCTAGCCGCTTGGGAGGCTGAGACGCTAAGCAACTCAGTGAGACCCTTCTCTAAATAAAATACAAAATAGGGCTGGGGATGTGGCTCAGTGGTTAAAAGCCTAATGCTTCTTTGACAGTCTTTTTTTTTTTTTTCCCCTCCGTTACCGAGGTTTGAACTCAAGGGCCACTCACAAGCACAGAGCCACATCCTCAGCCCTATTTTGTATTTTATTTAGAGAAAGGATCTCAGTGAGTTGCTTAGTGCCTCCCAGTTGCTGAACCTGGCTTTGAACTCGTGATCCTCCTCCCTCAGCCTCCTGAGCTGCTGGGATCAGGGGCCTGCGCTACCATACCTGGCTGTGTGACTTTAAAAAAAAATTTTTTTTTTAGTTGTAGATGAACACAATACCTTTGTTTTATTTGTTTATGTGTTGCTGAGGATTGAACCCAGTGTTCCATGCATGAGAGGCAAGCGCTCTACTACTGAGCCACAACCCCAGCCCTGAGACAGTCTTTTGACTTGTGCATTTAGTACAGGCTCTAAGCAACATACAGCTATTAAGGTCAGTCTATTAAATGAGTGGGTAAATTGATTTGCTTTCAATAATAGTAATTCATCTTTTGAGAGTACAGTCCACAATTTGAACATATTAGAAGTGGCCCCAAATCCAGTGATGTATAGCAGATCTGTAAATCAACTCAAGATGTCCATAGAAGCATAATGGAAGACTACTGGCCAGTGGAGAATTCATAGAAGTGTTTAAGTTACATATTCTATAAAACCCACAAATGTAGGCATTCAAATCTACTTTTTTTTAAACCTATAATTTACTTTTACCTTTTGTTCTCTATATTTACCCAAATCCTCATCTAGTTCTAGGCCTAGTTTGATGAGCACATCTCTCCATACACAAAAGGATGGTGGTAAAACCGCTGATAGTAAAGGCAGTGCATAGTCAAGTTCTTTTTTTGAGGTGGGGGCGGGGGGGGGGGNCACAATACCTTTGTTTTATTTGTTTATGTGTTGCTGAGGATTGAACCCAGTGTTCCATGCATGAGAGGCAAGCGCTCTACTACTGAGCCACATCCCCAGCCCTGTTTTGTATTTTATTTAGAGACAGGGTCTCACTGAGTTGCTTAGCACCTTGCTTTTGCTGAGGCTGGCTTTGAACTTGTGATCCTCCTGCCTCAGCTTCCTGAGCCACTGGGATTACAAGTGTGTGCCACCTCACCCAGCTGTCAAGTTCTTTGTAAAACCACTTGGAACTCATAGGCTCAAATGCCAATAGCCAAAACACAGTGGCATTCATTTGACATTATTATGGAAAGTGAATGCTGGCAGTTTTAACATCATGCTTAAAGTTTATGAAACACATGAATCAACTGTTAAAGATATCTTCAATGGTTCCCAAGTTATAGTAGCATTGATGCTGATTAGGTACTAAGATAATATTTGCTTTTTTTGCCCTAAAGCAGGCCATCTTTTAATTTTTAAATTTTGAAATAATTTATAGACTCATAGGAAGTTGCTAATATAGAGACCCTGTATACCCTTCACCCAGTTTCCTCCAATTATCTCTTTATAACCCATAGTATCAAATCAGGAAATTGACATTTTTTGTATTGTTCTTACATGAGATTTTTAACAAGTATAAATTCATGCAGCTAGTACTAATATACTGAGCTATTACCCTTATGGTACATACAAGTCCCTAATTGTCCCCCCCACCCCACCCCTATCCCTGGCCATCACTCATTTGTTTCCATCTCTATTGTTCTATTTTGAAAATATAATCTAAATGGAATAATACAGAATGTGACAGTTTTGAGATTGGCTTTTTTTTTTTTTCCACTCAGCATTATGTCCCTGAGATCTACCCAAGTGATATCAGTAGTTCATTCCTTTTTATTGCTGAGTACTTTTCATTACATGGATTACCAGTTAACCATTCATCCACTACATTTGGGTGGATTCCAGTCTTGGCCTATTATAAATAAAGCAACCATGAACAATCATGTACAGAACATGTTTTTCATTTTCCTGTGATAAATGCCCATAAATGCAAGTGTTAGATCATATGGTAAGTATATACTTATTTTCCAGGGTGGTTGTACCATCTTATTTTCCCACCAGCAATGTATGAACAGTCCAGTTTCTCTGTATCCTTGCCCGCATTAAATACTGACACTAATACTTTGGTCATTCTGATAGGTGTGTGGTGTCTTATTGTGATTTTAATTTGCATTTTCCAGATGATATTGAACATCTTTTTAGGTATTGATCATTTTCCTTCTTTGGTGAAGTCTCTTCATTCTTTGTTCATCTTATTGGATTATTTGTCTTTTTACTGTTTAGTTTTGAAAGTTCTTTTTATATCTTGAATGAGTTGTCAGACATGCAGTTTGAAAGTATTTTCTCCCAGGCTCTAGCTTGTCTTTCATTTTCTTCATTGGGTCTCTCACAGAACAAGAAGTTTTACATTTTGATGAAGTTCAATTTAATAATTTTTAAGTGGATTATGTTTTTGGTATCAAGTCTAAACATTTCTGCTACCCAAGACTCTTACAAAGAGACTTTTGCTTGCCTATGAATCTATAATCCACATTAATTTTATATAACATTTAAATCTATAATCTATTTCAAGTTCTGTATAAAGTGTGAGATTAGGCAGAAGTACATATTTTTGCCTACCTTATACTAATAGTTCCAGAATCATTTGTTGAAAAGCCTATATTTTCTCCTTTTGAAACTTAATCATAATCAATTGAAAATTTTGGGGGCTGGGGATGTGGCTCAAGCGGTAGTGCTCTCACCTGGCATGCGTGCGGCCTGGGTTCGATCCTCAGCACCACATACAAACAAAGATGCTGTGTCCACCGAAAACTAAAAAAATAAATATTAAAAAAAAAGAAAATTTTTGTGTAGGGCTATTTCTGGTTCTGTATCTCATTCAATTGATCTGTATCTATTTTCTCACCAGTATTATATCGTCTTGATTACTGTACTTTTGAAATAGAGTGATTTCTACAACTTTTTTTCAAGATTGTTTTTGCTATTCCTGTTCCTTTGTCTTTCCATATAAACTTTAGAATAATCTATAGTTAGTAAAAAAGAAATAAAAAGATTCTTGCTGGGACTTGGCAGAAACTGCTGACAAGCAATTGAACTAAGCTTAGTTATTTTGTGAACTGGGCTCCCCACTAAGCTACTGGCTTTGCTTCAGGCAGTGGATGTGGGAACACAATTTCATCCAAAGGCGTTATCTATACTTTTTAAGGTAAAATGGAGACACTATAGGTAGGGCCATGCTACCTGTACTCTCAAATATACCCTTCCTATTTGGCTATCAAGGTCTGTTGGACTCCTTCCATCTCTTTTAATCCTCCAATTAGAGCTGATCTACCCCAAAGTCAAGATGTCAGGCCAGCAAGTCAGTTTCCATGGGCCAGGCATTCAAGTTTCAAGAGCTTAGTAGTAGGTTAATAGCTGCACTTTTGAAAATGTCAGGCAGGTGGCGATATTGTGCTGGAAAAACGTCTGAGTGCTGACCAACCATTGTTCTTATTTTTTAAACTTCATTTTTATTGGCGCATTATAATTACTCGTAATAGTGGGATTCCTTGTGAAATATTCATATATGTATATAAAGCAATGGGGGTTTTATTCTCTAGTATATACCATCTTTCCTCCCCTCCTCTCTTCCCTTGGGTCTTTTATGAGGGGGGAAAGATACTGGGGATTGAACACAGGGGTGCTTTACCCCTGAGCTATATAACCAGTCCTTGTTATTTTGAGACAGGGTCTTTGTCTAAATTGTTGGGGCTGGCCTTGAAATTGCCTCAGCCTCTATGGTTGCTGGGATTGCAGATGGCCCCCTCTGCCCAGATCTTCAACTAAAGCAGCAATTTCCTTTTCTCCTGATTTCTATATTGTTTCTGCTGGACCAGCAGGAAGGGGATAAGAAGACAGGTGGAGGAGCAGTTTACATGTCCCACTACCACATCTCTTCATGTGGCAGCCTCCGAAAGGGGAATCCCACTGACAATTATTTGAAACCGGTTAAGTGCAGGTATAGAACATGCCAATTCCTTTATTCATTCAGATTTGGAAGCTACATTATTAGATTGAATCTCCCAGAGGATCTCACCCACCAGGCCCTTTTAGCTTCCCTTCCCCATTGTGAAGCACATCTCAAATCCATTTCCACTACAGCAACAGACCAAGAAGCTCAAGTTGTGTGCGACTACACGTGGTGGAATGACAGATGGCAATGGGTGGGGAGCCCCGGTTGGCAGAAGAGGATGCAAGTGTCACCCTTTTTCTTCTTTAGCTCCATGGTCAGTGCTTGAACACTGACGACTACTTTCCCTTGACAGCAAGGGACAGGCTTCTGTGCCCAGAGCCTTGTCCTCCTTGTTGGCTAAGTAAGTGGTGGCAGAGGCCAGGGTCACTGTGCCTATAGCCTGCTCTGCACATCTGGCTTTGCATTTGAACAGTGCAGCTTGTGGCTCAGCCCAATGATTTTCTAATCTTTTCAGCCCACTCACAGCTCTCAAATATCAACGTTTTATTGTGGAGACCATTTTATGTTTGGAGACTCCTTGACTCAGCAGCCATAGCCATATTACCTTTTAGCTAGAGAGACAATTTCCGACAACTTGTCATGAAAACATAACATACCATTCTCTGCCTGCTACAGTCACAATCAAGGTAACATTTAGATAACTTGTTTCAATAATATCTCTGGTCACTAAACCACTAAACATTAGTTCAACATCTATTCGTCAACAGGTAGGACAGTGGGAACCTTTAGTCTCCCCCATCCTCATCACTTGGTTGAGAGCCTTCATTACCAGGGCTCTGGGAGTCTTACAGCGTCATGGTTACTTCTCCATGGCCCATGATTTGTTTTCCAGAAAACCTTGTCTCTGCCAGCATTCCATGCTTGTTGCCCAAATTCCAGGGTATAGACCTTCATTTGACCCTACTTATAAGTCAGTAAGTTTGCCTGTCACTGTCTTATATATGTTGACAAAAGACACAAGACTCCTGGGTCAGAGGCAAAGGACTTTTTATCACTTGTGGCACAGCATGCAGATTATACATCACATTTATCAGTTACCCATGTCTCCAGCTTCACAGGGGCAACACAATGGGCCTGGATGTCTACAGGGACTGAGTGGGTTCATGCTGCAGCCAAACAGCATGAAGAATTCACCACTTTTATAGCAAGCAGTTCAGCCTTCTCCTTTTCCTCAGGGTTACTATTTACATAAATCCTGAGAGATGGCCCAAGCAAAATTGTCTAGGCCTTGCAGTCTTGGCACGCAGAGCAGGATATACAGTTATACAAGAGGCTAAGAGATGACAGATGACAGACAGCCTGATCAAGAATACTGTCCAATTACAGTTTCAAAGACCAAAGAACAATTTCTTCAAAAGCTTGGTTAGTTTGCCAGCCTAATGTCATTGAATGTGAAACTGAGAAGTACAGGAAACTTTTCTGGTCCACCTTTCTTTAATAACTAGTACCACTGCCAGTTCCTAAAATAAGGACTATCATAAAATAGTCTAGAAAAAAGCCACTTCTTTCTAGAAAGAAATCTATTCTGATGAGAAAGTCATAAGAACTGAAGAGACAACAGTATAGTGTCGCTAAGGAGATCCAGTAATTACCCCCTTGGCACAATGCTGAGATGAAATTACCACTCGGTGGCTGAGCCCATGGAAATATTTTTTCTATAAAATCATTATAGCTTTTTAAAAATCCCCAAATTTATATTATGATTTAATATTTAGGTTCCAAGATTTTACTCTTTAGAGATATACTAACTGTAATGACTGTTTAACATTAAAACCAAACCTCAACAAGTCTCAGATTTTAATTCATAACAGGGTAAGTGACAAAATATTTAGGATTAAAAAGAGAAAAAGAAAATGAGATCAGTGACTATAATTAACATTTAAGGGATAATTAAGCATATGGACATTGGTAGCTAAGTTTCAGATCTACGTATTGAAAGTCATAAATAAAACATGACTGTTAAGTGATAACCAATGGCAGACCCCATGAAACACCAGCTGGTGGCCTAGAACTTACATGTAGGTACTGAAGGTCATATGCCACAAGGTTGTTTTGGTAATTCAGAAGGGATAAAATACTTTTTTAAAATTTTGGTGGAGAAGCAGGCATTTTTATTCATAAGGCTAAATTTTTTCCTTTTCTAGCAATTTCACAAAACATGGCTTACATTCTATATTTCTCAGTGTTTCTATTAGAGATTTTATTGAGATTTTACAGAAAAAGCATAATTTTTTTCTCTTAAAGGTATAGCGATGAAAATAAAATGAGCATTTAAGTCATGTTTTAACACATCTTTATACAGTGTTACTGGGTTTATCTCTGAGATACAAAATGCTCAGTAAGTGGGCTAGTGTAAAAATATTAGGCACTAATCAATTACATGTTAGAACCAAATTAATCACGCTATATTGGAGGAAATTTAATTTCAAGAAAATTAAGCTCCCTGACCTGCTTAAAACAAAGTTTATAATGTAATGAGACAAAAATGGAAGTAGTTTAAGTAATAAATGTTTAATCAAAGAATTTTACATATTATTAACAGCATTCATTTGGCCAAACATCTACACGTTTGTAGAATCCTACTGTATATAAAGTGGGAATGTATCAAGTATAGACTATGAAAGTGCAAATAACAAGTCAAGATTAGGTTAATTTCTTTTACATTATAAAATTAACTTGTTTACAAAATAGGCTTTGCCAAACTTTATTACTGAACTGTAAAGTCAATGACTGTGTTGTTTTTAAAATATGTACCAAGGAAATACAAACTGGATAACGATCATTTTTCATGCTCAGGAGAGACCAGCACAGAAACAAAGGATACTGCACAAGGTGCAAGGAAACCAGAACCCACCACAAACACTACCTTCACACAGAGAACTCCTCACCTCACTGCAGTTGTGCAAGACGCCTCAATGTGATGCGAACTCTACTGGAAAAATTACAACTTGGTCTATAAACTTAATGTTAATATTTTTAATCCAAAATAAATTTGTAAAAAAATCCTTTAATGGACTATTTCAGTTTAATATACAGTAATACACTGTAGATTAAGTTAATATTTTCCCCCACTAATTTCAATAGGGATTGATATTAATTTTTCTGATAACTGGAGAAATAAAAACTAATGTGGACCTTAGTTATCCATCGCATAAGAGCAATTCTCATATAGTAGAGGAACCTGGGAACTTTAAATACTTTATATTTTAATGTCCTGGCCATATGAATTTAAAGTACAAGAAAATTTCAAAAGTAGGGATTGGAAAAAACAAGTAATCAAAAACCGTAATCACAACTCACATGAATACCAATACTAATACAACCTTTTACCTGGCCTAAGACTTGCCTGTACAAACTCAGTACAGAAATTTTGGTTTCTGTAGATTTCTGGTAACAATCTAGCAAAACATTAAATGGAGTGTTGCACGAATCTATTTTGCTTATGTTATGCTAGTTTTGATAATATGTAAGTAAAACAGCCATTCCAACAGTTTACTCTAGTTTTAATTACACACTGTACCATTGTATCTTAATTACAACTAAGACCAGTAATTTCTTCACAGTAAGACACTGATAACTAGGAAGTTGATTTTTTTCAATACTAAACAGTAATCACACAGCAAATGAGTATTGTGCAAGAGAACAAACACATGTCAGCATTTGCTATTTAGGCAAACAAACTGAACATTTAGTTGTTATATTTACTGTAAAGGCAAGGCCATGGGTGGTTTCATGGAGGTCTTTGCAATTCATAGCATAGTTACTTCAGAAGAGACATTGAAATTTGAATTACTGACTTATTAACTGGCAACTATCCATTTAGGTTAGGCAAAGGCACGGTAACATGTTGCGCAGGATGTTTTATTGAATTTTTAATAATTGTGGGATTTACTATAACTCATGAAAACTCCACTTTTTTTTCTATTTTATAAAACACCATTAAAAGTAATTGCACCCATTAGTAATTAGAATGCACTGTAAAATTGTGAAAACAAAGAACTATGATTGCACTTCCAATAAAGTGTCTCTTAAAATACAGCACCGCTGTTGCTAATCAACTGTATTTTAATATTAAAATAAACTGTTTTTAACAGCAGCATTAGGTTTAGTTAACTTAAGCTACAGGCTACATTTATTTAAAATACAGTCTCCATGGCAACAAAAGCCCATGAAATTCTGGAATATCACTGCTACCAAGTGGCACCTTTTACTCCCAAGAACGCTGACACTGTCCTGGAGTACACTAGGATGCTGCACACCTCTATGCTTTGTCAGTCAGCGCACGAGTCAGAGTTTGGCACAATTGGACTGTAAATAGACAGGAGGAGAAATCTTTGATTCATATGAAAATTAAAACTAATTACACTGTGGTAGATGCAGCACTAAAGAAGCTGTGGATACTTCAATTCACATTGCTCAGACAAAAAGGGAAGAATGAAGTTATGAAAGAGCACAAAAAGATTGAGGACATACATGTTATCAGATCTGTCCAAAATGAACTTCTAAAATGAAGAAAACTTCCTTTTTAAAGGAAAGCCATCCAAAGATTAAGGAGTAAGCCTTTGATTTCCATGTTCAAGTCAAGTATTGCCAACTCCAGGGCAAACAGAGCCCTGCATTTTCTTAGCATGTAGAATACAACCTAATTATTCCATTTTGTTTCTCTTGCTCTCCTGCCATTCTTTTTCTCAGCAAAATGGGGACCAGCTATCCAGTTAAATACAAAAGAAATTCCCTGTAAAGTTAAAATTGAAAAATGAAGCTACCATTCAAGGGAACTCCTTTGTATTCCATCCTAACATCAGTGGTTTATAACTGAGCTGGAATTAAGTGGATCAAAGTCTCTATAAAGCTTTTTCCACCTAGCATACCATCTGTACTTGCAATTCATTTGGAGCCCAGATATGTACATTTCATACTAAATGTACTTGTTCAAGCCATTCACTTGAGGTTTGGGGTGTCTGACTTGAAACACCTGAACCATCACCTTTGTTGGCTGCCTCATGACTACTCCCATCACCTTGAGAGGATGCTTCCCCAGCCAGAATATTTTCTTCCAAAGGATTTTCTTCTATCTGAGTTCCTCTACCTTCGTTGACACCAGCATCTTCAAACACTGAATCTTCTGGTGGCATTAGTTCCACATCCCTCACACCTTCTGACCCATCTTTGACACAGGGGAGCTGAGAATCTACACTGATTTCTGTAGTGGCTGGAGGAATCAGAGCAATGTTCTGAGGGTTCATGTCATGAAACCAAGCCATAATATTACCAAGAAGATTGTCACTGACATTGGGATCCTGGCCAGCTGAGTCAGGGTCACTGGATGAAGGACAGAAATCACTTCTTGCCTCACCGAGGGGGTGTGAACTCAAGGTGTCAGTTGAAAATGGGTCACTCGCTGCTCCTAGTCTCATGAGGCTGTCACCAAGTTCCAACAGCTCAGAGCTGCTCAATGCAGCACGAGGGCTATCTGTATTCCTGGGGACAGAGTCCAGCCTGGAAGGTAAAGAAGTGCCTATAGCTCCTAGGGATGCTTCGTTATTGAGGAAGTCTCTAGTTTCTTCGTCGATGGTCAGCCCAGATTCTTGCAGTGACAACTGTATTGCAAGGAGTATGTTGGGATCATCTTCATCCAAGGAACTCAGAGCCTGAGACAATAGAAAATAAAACCACTTTAAAAACTTCTGACAGAAAAATAATTCAACTCAATCAGATTTACCACTTTTCCTTTAACAAACAGATAACAAATATTACTAATATACGTATACAAATTATTTTTTTTCTACTCAAATCTTTTTTTTTTTTTGTGTGTGTGTATATATAAAATATATTTTATTTCTCATTTCATCTGCTTACAGACACCTAGGCTGATTCCATATCTTTTTTTTTTATTAGTTGCTCAAAACATTACAATGATCTTGACATATCATACATTTGATTCAAGTGGGGTATGAATTCTTTTTTTTCCACATGTACAGAGTGCAGTATCACATTGGTTTTACAGTCACGTTTATATATACAGCCATATTAGTGTCTACTGTATTCTGCTACCCTTCCTATTCCCCCCTCCCCTCCCATCACCTCTCTCTACCCACTCTATGACACTTTTCTCTCTCTCTGTCTCTCTCTCTCTCTCTTTTTTCTTCCTCACACCATCTTATATGTAATTTTGCATAACAATGAGGGTTCTACTCAAATCTTATAACTATCTTCTTGTCTATGCAAAGGGAAAAAATATATAAGATAAATCAGAAATACAGTAATTATATATATTTTTTGCAGCACATCTTTGAAACAAAGATTTCAAAATGGAAGTAAGAAAAAGGAAAGCTGTAGAAGTAAAAGCAGGAAATCACACTAAACATGAAATGAGCAAAAGGGCAACTGAAGCTGCCCAGCAAGGCTACCTGAAGAGAGTCCTGGTTTTCAGAGCGACTGGCAGGGGTATAGTCACGCAGCGAAGAGCTGTGCAGCACACTCATAGATGCAGAACTTACCACAGACGCTCCAGGCCTGCGGCCACTGCCACCCTCTGGAATATCTGCTTCAAAGCAATTGGTACCACAGGCAATTTAGTGATAGGTAAGATTTTTTTTTTCTTTTTTCCATACATTTTCTTATTTAAACTGGGAATTTCTCTTTCAGTGCTATGAAAATCTGTATTCACATGTTTTCTTAATCTTTCTGGGATTTCTCAGCCATATTTGTCTCACCACAAGCAACAATATATCTAATACCATTACTTCAAGTCCATGACTGTTTTTACAACTTTTGCTCGTGTACTTATGGTTTTCTTCATAAATTCAAATGCTACACTCCGTTCTTCTTTCATTTTTCCTAAGTAATCGCAAATAAGGGTATTTTCATTTTCAGATTTTTTTAAATTAAAGAATTTTGGAATTACAATAGCCTAAAAAATTAATTTTTAGTCACAATGATCCTAATGTTATAGTTTTTAAGATTTTAAATCATAATTTAACATTTAAAAGTTGAATGACTAAAATAATTATCTCTAAAAGAACATCTCTAGAAGAACTAAGACTAATAGAAAAAAATATTCCACAAACACAGTAACAGTACTGACAATTTACTTAGTGCTCAGGAGGCGCTGAAGTGCTTTACAAGCATTATCTTAATTTAATGCTAAGAATGAGCCTACGAACTGGTACTATTATTGTTTCTTTAGAATAAGGAAACTGAAGCATAGAGAGCTTCAGTGACTTGACTATAGTTATACAACTGGTTTACAGCAATGATAGTGTCAAAAACCCAGGTCTGTCCAACTCTATGTGTTCTTAACCTTCCTGGTTTTCTGTATCCCAGGACAATCTGAACATTTACTGCGTATCTAAACTACAAATCCCAAAATATTGACATCAGCCAATTTTAAAAAATAAATTCAGGAGAATTAAGATATTAAACCATGCTGAACCCAAGAGCTTACCTAAAGTGCTTTCGCTTGGCTCATCAGGGTCTGGAGGATTACTAAGCAGACTGTGCACGTCTCCTCGACGGCGCTGCTGTCTGTGTCTCCTCCGATACTGAAATTCAGCATATTCCTGCATAAACCAAAGGTTATAAAATACAGGAGAGCATGCAGTTTTTAATGCAAATAAAAACAAATAACATACTTTTTCCCAGGGGAAAAAATGTGTGATTTTATACACATATTATAAAATCACTTGGCTTTAGAAAAAGAAACTTCAAGTTTTGCCATGCCAAGGAAACATAATAGGCAAAATGAAAAATAAATTTTTCCAAGTCATCACTATTGCCTAGATAAATTGGGAATACTTGCAAGCCTCAGAGCTACATTATAACTGAGTGTTACTTCATAATGCCTGATGATTTCAGTGGTCCTGCTATGTAATATTATAACTAATACCACAATCATTTTACTAAGTTAGATTCTCCCTGGAGGTCTATTTTTAAAAAGTGGGCAACAGAGGTGGGGACAATAACAATAATAAAAATGTCAAACCACATACACACACTGTTAAGTATCTGTCAGACTGTTGAACTTCCTACTCTTTGGAACTACCACATACCACATTCACAACTCAAATGACTAGATTAAAAGAAATAAGTTAGCTTTAAAAGAAGATGTCACTGAGCTTCCTTCTCTTATTAGCCAATATGTGATATTATCTACAATATAAGAAAGGGAAGTGTTTTCTATTTAGCAAGTGGGAAGAGTACAGATTTAGACAAATGTCCATATATCTATTTTATATTTGTGACAACAGCTTAAGGTAGGTTTGTTATTACCCAAGGTGATAGCTGGGAGTATCTGCTATTACCTGGGTATAAATGTATTTTCCTAGATTTTAGTGGCAGAGGAAATAAGAATAAAACAGAGGCCAGAGTGCATGACACTAGCATAAAAAGGCTAATTTGCAGAATCATTGTGGAATATTATAGTGATAAACATAAAAATTCTCAGGTGTATGATTATCTTAGTTACTCTAGAATAGTCAATGTACTTATATGGTGACAGTACTAGGAATAAGTGAAGACAAGTTCTATGTCATAAAACTTCTGTATCACACTACTCTAATTAAATTTATTTAAACTCCTTCTTTTATCTAAGTTTAGCTGGAGTCTTAATAAGGGAGAGAAGGGGCATCCTACCAAGTTAGAAACCAATGACTGAAATTACACTGAGGGTTTACTTAGTTTCTTTAAAATTTCTGGGTAAACTGGGCATCATTTCTTCTTCTGGAGGCTCATGGTCTCAAGCTAGATTATTTATTATGTCATTATGTGGCTCTATGAACCACAGAACACCACATTTCTTAGACAAAAATGGTGTGAAAATTTTATCTCAACTAAAGGTTCATATATGAGGAAAATCTGCTTATTTTGTAGACTTGATAAAAATAATATTTCTAATTATTCTGAAAAAAAAAAACCTCTCAAATTGGGGCTGAGGTTGTGGCTCAGAGGTAGAGCACTTGTCTAGCATGCGTGAGGCACTGGGTTTAATCCTTAGTACCACGTTAAAAAAAAAAAAATAAAGGTATTGTGTCTAACCACAACTAAAGAAAAAAATTTTTTTTTTAAAAAAAATTCTCAAATTACATTCTCTGATGATGTAACATGTTAAAAAAATTGCTTTCATAAAATTATCTAAAAATTTCCAAGGAATCCTAAGATCTTTGAGAAAATACACAAAAAGGCTTTAGTCAGGATGCTACACATGGTTTGAGAGTGTTAAGGCCACAGAGAAGATTTAAAAGTTCTAGGATAATAGGAAGAAAGGCTGCCAGAAGTTTGTTCTTTTGAATAATAAGAGCCACCACTTATTGGGCACCAATTTTGTCAATGCCTTGACAGTCTTTAATTCTTCTAGAACTTGATGGGGTGAATACCACTGCCTGTATTTTAAAGATGAGAAGTTAAGGAAGAGAACATGCTAAGATCTAGTAAGTTAGAGAACTAGAAACACCTGAACTCAAGTGTTTCTCAGACTTTAAGACTATGCTCTTTAAACAAAATTTCCCTGACTTTAAAGTGGCATAAAACATGGTGATGGGAACTGTAGTCTGAGCTAGCTGTTGAAAAAGAAAAAAAAAAATAAATAAATAAAGTGGCATAAAACAAATACTTCTGCCTGCCATGGACTCATGTAATTTATTTTTAAAATTTTTATCTATTTATTACTATTATTTTTTGTGGTACTGAGGATTGAACCCAGGGGTACTTTACCACTGAGTTACATATGCTCCAAACCCTCTTTATATTTTATTTTGAGACAGCGCCTCATTAAGTTGAAGAGGCTGGCCTCAAATTTGCAATCCTAACTCAGCTTCCTGGGTTGCTGGAATTACAGATGCACCCAGCTTCATGCAATTTAATGTAAATAAAATAAGGTAAAATTAACTTCACTGAAAAAATATAAATCTAACCTAAAAGTCTACTGGAGTTAAGTAAAATTATTCCCCTTTCCCCATAGTCTATCTTAAGATAAAGAGATAACTTTTAAAAATATAATCTTGGCAGATATTGAATAGTCACACACAGAATTTGAAAGTCTCACAATGTGTGGTAATTCTTTGGTTTTGTTGTAAAGTTTACACAAAAGTTTTGAATTTCAACATGTCAAAGACTAAAGAAAAGCAAAAGTAGATTAAATAATTTTTGTGGAATTAATTCATAAAACAAAAATTTAAGTGATAGTCATATTAGCAGGCCAAATATTTCAGAATCTCTAAAGTTACTGTCAGAGCCAGAAGCATCAAGATGATACAAACATTATTATGAACACTGATAAAGGTTTTATTTTTGCTTAACTGTGCTCATTTTTTTTTTTTTGGATAAATGAAGTTATCTATTCCTCCTTTTAGGCATAATTTTCCCATAATATCCCCAAAGCTATAATCATATTATAATACAGAAATAATAAGTCTAGAACCAGGTAAAGAAAAAGGTCTGTAATTTGTTTTCCAATAAAAATTTCATTAGTATATATATTTTTTTGCAATTAAAAGTGAATTTAAAATTTCCATATGCCTTATAAGCACTGTTTTCTCAAGTCAATATTTTCTTAAAGATATCTACCAATATAAAAGGCCACAAGGTGATTGCAAGTATCCTCAGAAGCTGAAAAGAGAAAGTGTCTGATTTAAATAAGCCATAGTCATTTCTGAATAATATTCTGAATAATAATCATTTTCACAAAAAATGGGCTATAAATGATACACAAAGGTTTCATCATTTGTCCTGCTTCATTTCAAGAATAAACTGAGGAATGTAAGTATCAAATGCTATACTATATTATAAGGAGCAAAGGAAAGACAAGCAGAGAACTGCTAAAATAATTTAAAAATCAGATATAAAGGTGACATTGGCAATTTAAATCTCAGAAAATATTTGTGATTAAGATTTTCACTCTGCCTTATTTGCCAAAACTGCTTGTTGCAGTATTAAGTATTTTAGATTTTCTGTAGTTTAAAATGACATTTCAATAACAAGAACCAAAAACACAAATAAGAAGAATAAGAAAGTCTTAAAGGGAAGCAGAAAGCAACTAAGCAAAGCATTTCTTTTAATATGAACATTATCACTGCAAAGTTTCACACTTTAGTAATTTGATTATGAATTAATTCTCAAGTTTGTTGAAGTAACATAAAAAATACATCATTCATTTAGGTTTTTAATAGATTCAGACTAAAATAATATTACAAATAGAAACCCATTTCTAATAAGTAAAAATTACCTCTATTAACAAATTAGAAGATATCTTCCAAAAATATATGTTGTAAATTTGCCTAAGTTCTGTTTAGGAATTAAGAACAATAAAAGGGGGATACATTTAACAATGTGACGATACTCCAGTACTATGAAGAGCTAAACGTAGGTTCTGCTGAAGCATTTTTGTTACAAAATAAAGAGAAAGCACTGCTGATAACCTTAGTAGGATTTAGAATAGATGAAGGTGCAAATGCAAGCAGGGTTGTGCTAAGAAAAAAAAAAACAAAAAACAAAAAACAACAACCAAAAGCCCCCACAAAACAATTACCTCAGGTGATGCAAATCCTAAATATTCCCAATCCCATGTTCCACCAGCAAAGCTACAAAGAAATTAGACATACCATTTGATTTATTATCAGTACTATAAAGTACATACCACCAGACCCTTGCCCTTTGAACATTACTTTTAATTCTTCTACTAAGAATTTGCTTAACCAAAGTAGATTGATTATTAAAATGACACTTTCATCATTTCTTCCAAATTCCAAGTTGCTTTGTTTGTGCAAAATAACAAAAAAATAAAAATCAGCATGTTATAACAAAATATTTTTACAACTGCTTCTATTTTTACTTTATAAGTAATGCTTGTAATCATTATGAATAATAAAATATGCTTCAATTTGCAGTGGCAGAAGTAGTATAAGTATCTGAAATGAAACAACCAAAACAACTGCTCTTTTTAGGGATAAATTTGAATCATTTAGGTAACTTTAGTATTAGCAGATTTCTCATTTCTTTACAAGTTCTTACACAAAAATACAAATATGACCATAACAAGTTGGCAGTTGACAAATTCTACATTATCAGATGTCTGTGACTCATCATATCACTACATATATTATACACTTGAAATGGCGCATTTGAATACTCTATGAATTGTGAGTTCACCTGAAATGTGAAATTAACCTAGTCTAATTAGTTTGAGGAACTGTACAATGATAAACAAACAAAAAAGAAATGCCAAATAAAATAGAAATAGTACTGAAGACAAAATATCACCAAAAAGAAAGTAACAGACTTTTATTGGCTATCCATATTTTAGGTGTAAGTAACCTCCAGGCATATGAACCCTAGTTGGATAAAAAATACAACTGCTGGCATTTGTGGCTCAAGCTAAAGTGGTTTCTATAGTGTACATCCTTTTTACCTGCGCCTTGGAGCTTCTGGTGAGTCTGCTGGAGCAACTCCACGAGCCACAGATGCCAGGAATTCTTGCCTCTTCTGCTGTACAAGGCATGCGGCCTTGATGATCTTGTGGCGAGGTGTGCGAAGGTAAGGCCTATTGACTTTTTGGGCAAGGTCTTCAGTGACCATTTCTAGGTCTGTCTATGGCATGAGGAGGGGAAAAAAAAAAAGATTATAGGCTAAATGTGTTAGTAAGTAGCAAATCCAGAGTTGATCTGATCTCCTAGCTAAGTCTCACTCTTTTGGAGTCAGAAAGTAATACAAATTTTGAAATAACTTCCTATTTGACATACTTACTACTATGTACATTTTTCCAGGTTATGAAAGAGAAAGAATCCCCCTAATTTCAGGAAAATGACACTCATTTGATAGGTATTTATAGAAATGTAGATTACAATAGGTATTTACAGTGATGTAGTTGGTACAGATTACAGTCATTGAACATAGAAAGTATCTATAAGGAATTTATAACTTGTCTATGTGAAATGTGTAATATACTTCAAGACACTGTACAACCACATGCAAGATGTTATGATGTAGACCATATATAAATGCTGAAGGAATCTGAGGCAAGGTAAGACCACTGTGATTTGGGGTTAGGCCTTAAAGGCTATGGAGAAAATGAATATTGACCCTTAAAAGAAATGCAGGATATAAATTAGTAAGGACAGCTTGAAAATAATACATGAAACTGTAACGAAAGGAGAAAGTTTTTTAAAAAATAGTTTTTATTTGTTCTAATTAGTTATACATGACAGTAGAAAAGAAGGAAGTCTGATGGCTTCAAAAAAAGATGAGTGTACAATGAAGTTGATTGGTTACAAGGACTTCAGCTGACTCAGGTATTTTAGCTTTTTAAATTCTGTAACTTTTTTTTTGGTAGTGCTGGGGATTGAACCTAGGGCCTTGTGAATGCCAGGCAACCACTCTACCAACTGAGCTTATCCCCAGCCCCAACTTTTTTTTTTTTTTAATCGAACATGTTTATTTGCATACTATTTTTTGGTAGAAAAAAATATAACATACATTTATTTAGCACAGCCTTGTGAAATGCAAAAAGCATAATTGGGTAAGAAGCAATTTTTTTTAATCCTAATCCATTTCTGCTAAAATATTTTCTGAGGACTAAATCATGAACTGCTCCACTGGAATTAGTATTATACTAGTGGGGCACACATTTAACATCTATTAATTTTCTCTTAAGTATAGGTAGCAATTCACCATTCTCTTAAATACTGTAACTTTTTGAGTTGTACTTTAAAAATAAACCAGTAAACATAACTTTCTAATCTAGAATATAATGTGGTTTGTTTCATATTTGAGGATAAACTTCAAAAACCAGTTTAAAACAAAGAAACAAATGCTAGCATAGTTCATGACTCATTCAAACTTGCAGTGACAAATTTAAACATAAAAGAAAATTTCAGTTTATTATTGGTTAGTTTTTATTTATAAGCTACATATAACTGCTATCATTTGAAATATAAATTTAACAAGATATCTTACTTGCATTAGTTCAAAAATTTCTTTCTTTGTGCTTTTAGGTTCTAAGAAAAATCCATATGGATAAGAACACTTGAGGATACGCCGAGTTTTTAAGAGCACGTGAACTGCATCTTCAATGAAAGTGGTATCTGGACAGCCTCCTTCAGCTATAATAAAGGAATTAAGGCACAGTGAAGTTTTCTTGCAAACTATTTTATTATAAAATTAACCAAACAACTGTTTTCTTAAAAAAAAAAATCCTTAAGAAGAAACTAAAGTAGTTCTATGATACTTATTTGAGCTAAACTAAAAACCTATATGAAATATTCATATGTGATATGCATGTGATAGTGAAGGACATTCAGATCAGCCCAGGAGCCATGAAGAATGCACACACTCATCCTGGATTCTGTCCTTAACCTATTGGTAAACAAACACAGCTTTACGTTTAATGTTTTATTAAATTTTTCAGATTATATCTAGGGGAACTTTTTTTTTAATATATTTTTTTTAGTTGTAGATGGACACAATACCTTTATTTTGTTTATTTTTATGTGGTGCCGGGATCGAACCCAGTGCCTCATGCATGCTTGGTAAGTGCTCTACCACTGAGCTACAACCCTGGCCCTAGGGGAACTTTGTTGCTTAAGAATTAGAACAAATGCCTTTGCTAAATTGCTTGCTTTAAAAAAAAAAAAAAGTCTAATTATAATCAACCCTCTGCAAATACAACACAGGAAAAAGATACTACATTCTGAGGAACAAATGGATAACTAACTCTAGTAAATAAAAAACATCAGGGAGAAAAAAGGAAGAGTGAGGAGCAGGGAAGAAGAAATTGTCTTAATAAAGCAAAAATATCTTTACAGCATTCTTTAACAAACTATAGAATCTAAAAGAATAAGTACTGTTGAAAACCAGATTATTTTGCATGCCTTTAGATCCTTTAGATTTCAATTACATCTGTATGTTCACAGATATATATATACCACCCTAAAATTTCTGCTTTTGTTCAACATTTGGTATCTATAGAATGTAAAAAAACAAACCAAACCAAACATGCCCCTTGCTCATTATATGTGAGAGAAGTGCATGAAATTGTATCTTCTTTTTCAATTCTTATTTTTTAATTTTTTTCACATTTTATATGCTGCCTAGAACCTCCAAATGTTGAACAAAAGCAGTAATTCATATCGCAAATATTGTTTACTACGTGTCAGGCATGGTTCTAGGTAATAGGAATACATTAATGACAGAATAGACAAAAATCTCTACTAAAGAACTATGTACCCTGTGATAATTTTTTCCCTTTCAATTTTACTGTGGACAATATTCTAGAGCTTGATATTAGTGTGATATAATTATATCATTAATAATGTCTACAAACTAATAATTAACAAGAATAAGCCTATTGATACATTCTTCCCTTCTCTATTTATCTTATGGTTACTGTCTTATTAGGGAATCATTTTCACAAAAAAGGTTATTAGTACTCATTATTTTATAAATTGGAACAAATACAAATATAACTGATCACATTTTTAGGCTTAAATATGTCATTCCTATAAATGGTAGGACTATTTTTAAGATATGATTTTTAAAAATAAACATACCATACCCTGTATTGTGTGGTCACTGTGGGATATTATGTTCTAATGATGTAACTGGCACTTGATCCATATTTAGGAATACTCTTTTTATAATTAAGACTTATAAGTGTTAGCTCTTCTTATGGCTTTGCTTTTGACCTTGAGTTCATTACTTACCAGTGAAACTATTTCTCTCCGAACTTTTATTTTGACTCCATTAGGCACTCTGCTATACTTTCTCAAGAATTTTATGGTATTCAGTTTCATGACATTTGGGTAGCATATGTATGTTGCTTCCTTTGACTATGTCAGGAATGCCCTTTAGTACCCATCACTTTTCCCAACACTTGAGAGAGCATCAGGAAAGGCACAATGTAAACAAAGTCATGATGTGTTTTTGTCACCATAGGCTACATTAAGAGAAGCAGGCTAGGTGCCAGGTGGAAAATCCTATCACAAGAGATAAAGTCTTATAAGAAGAGGAAGGGAATTATCCTTATAAGAAGAGGACGGGACACCAGAGCAATCTCATTCTCTTTCCCAGACAACATAAGGACATAGGTGAGCTAATGACTATAATACATTCCTTTAGAGACCTAATCTCTAATCAGTGAACTGAATTAGCATGGAAGGACATTTTATATTAATTAATATTTTATATTAATTATAACACAATCACTTAGAACTTACTTTCTTTGAGAGCTCTACTCAATTGCTCCATCTTTTCTTTGGCTGTTTTAAGAAGGCGTTGTTCTAACTAAAGGAACAAAAATAAATAATTTAAGCCATCTTCTTTATTTATTTACAACAGAGTGGTTCAACTCATTTAAAATGATTTAAGACATACCTGATAACTATGCTCATGGTTTTTAAATCTTGTGTAATAGTGCATAAATCTGTCAAGTTCCTGAAACCGTTTGTGTTTTTTCTCAGCCTAGAAAACAAAAGTCCATTAATAACTTTTACAAAAACTACTAATTATTAAAATTAGTTCTGGAGGGATAATTTAAATTTTTTATTAGTAATAGGTAGTGATGCATACAGATTTGTTGGTTATTTTGCTGAGAAAAAATAATAATCAATACATTTTAAAGGCTCTCAAAACAAAGTCTAAATTGGTATTCTCTACAACAACCCATTAGACATCTTCACATCTTCAATGTCTTTAAAAAAAATTTTTTTTAGTTGTAGAAGGACACAATACTTTTATTTTGTTTATTTTTATGTGGTGTCAGGGAACAGACCCAGTGCCTCATGCATGCTAGGCAAGTGCTCTACTACTGAGCCACAACCCCAAGCCCTTCAATGCCTTATCATATGGTTTATTGTCAGAGACTAATTTGTGTCCTACTGAAATTCTTATGTTGAAGTCCTAACCCCAAAGTGTTTCTGGAGACAGTGCCTGTTGAGGAGGTAATAAAAGTTAAGTAAGGTCATTAGTGTAGTGATCTAATGTGATAGGGCTAGTGTCCTAATCAGAAGAGGAAGGGACACCAGAGCGCTCTCATTATCTTTCCTAGACAACATGAGAACACAGGTGAGAAGGTGGCTGGCTGTCTGCAAACCAAGATGAGAATCTCCTCACCAAGAATCAGTCAGCTAGAACCCTGATCTTGGACTTCATAGCCTCTAGAATTGTGAGAAATAAATTTCTATTGTTTAAGCTACCCCATCTTTGGCAGCTGAGCAGACTAACACACTGTATGCTATAATGTAATACTGTATTGTTGATATTTTATGAAAATTATTTTTAAGTCTTTTTTTTTTTTTTTAAACAGAGAGTGAGAGAGAGAATTTTTTTAATGTTTTTTATTTTTTAGTTTCCGGCTGACACAACATCTTTGTATGTGGTGCTGAGGATCGAACCCGGGCCGCACGCATGCCAGGCGAGCGCGCTACCGCTTGAGCCACATCCCCAGCCCTATTTTTAAGTCTTTACGTTGGCAGGTTGAGAATAGGCTTTTCATACCTTCATCAAAATCAAAAGGGAAAGCTTAAAAGGAGGAAAAACTTTCAAGTTTATAGATTACTTTGTTTTAACTAAAGCCTCCTCCAAAGTGTATTCAATTTTAATGCCTCATTAAGATGAAGACAGGAGCTGGGTAAGGGGGCAGACACCTGTAATTCCAGGGGCTCTGGAGGCTAAGGCAGAAGGATCGCAAATCTGAGGCCAGCCTCAGCAATTTAGTAAGGCTCTAAGTAACTTAGAGAGACCCTGTCTCAAAAAATCTAAAGGGCTGGGGGTGTAGCTTAGTGGTAAAGCATCTCTGGGTTCAATTCCTGGTAGGAAAAAAAAAAAAAAAAGATGACAGGAAAAGAAGAAATGCAAAATACTTCTCATGGTTTAAGCGGCTTATACAAAAATATAAAGTCTTGGCTTAATCTGTTCTCTTTACCTCCACAGTCATTTCTTTGGATTGCTCCTCCACATGTTGAATGACTTCATAGCGAGTACATCTGTAATAACCTCCAGTGGAAGAGCTATGTTTTTTCCATTCTTCTAGGCAAATCCAACAAAAGTCATATTTGCACTTCAAAAGAAAACATACATGCATAACATTTCCCTGTTAATATACAAATGCTGCTCTGCTTTTTAGTCTATCAATTTGTAGTGACTAAACAATTCTGTTTATGTGACCAGAAACAAAACATCTCAAAGATATGCTCTCTTTCTCAATATTTCCTTTTGCTATCTTATCTGCATTATGGAAAGATGTGAGGGTAGTTTAAAACTGTTACTTCTAGGTATAACTAAAAAATAAAATCACAATATTTTATGAAGTAATCAAAAAGAAACAATAAAAATATCAGTAGGATATTTGTTTCAAATACTAAAACAAATAGTGATAAATGTTTCATTTTTTTCGAGTGTGTGGTAATCTGACACTGGTCTCTGAAGTTCTATGTTCCATATGAAAAACTTCTGGCAACTTGATAGACAAATTGGTTTTGAAGCTGCAATGTTTATAAGGTCTCTAAGTACAGGAGCTGACAGAAAGCTGTTTCCCATTTTAAAGAAAATTTTATTTATTTAATATGCCATAATTAGAAGAAAATGCCAAAAATATGAACATGGATTCTGAATCAGAAACATTTTCCCATTCTAAGTCTATGTTGTTTTCTGGTCATTTTTTTTTTTTTTTTAAGAAACATTTAAATCTTTGAGCTACTAGAAACTTATCTGGGTATATAGTATGAAACTAACTTTATTCCCACCCCCAATAGCTGTCCTACTATCCTATTACCAATTACTGAATAATTCATGTGTATCTACTGGTTAAGAATGCCACCTTTACCATATGCTAAATTCCCATGTATGTGTATCTATTTTCTGGGCTTGCTTTATGTTGTGTTTCACGATCTGTTTATTCACATGCCAGCACCATATTGTTTTAATTACTGAGGATTTGTAATATGGCTTATCAAAGTTAGTACCACTTTACTGTTCTTTTTCAGTTTTCCTAGTTATTCTTGCTTTGATTTCCCTTACGGACTTGTTTGTTTCTATCTTTCTGCGGTGCTGGGGATTGAACCCAGAGTCTCACATACTAGGCAAGTGCTCTACCACTGAGTTGCACAGTCTCCAACAAAAACTTTTTTGAATTAAGTTTATCTAGATGCAGAAACAAAACTTGTGATATTTTTGAGTCTTTCTATTTAAGAAATTGGTTGTCTTTTTATTTGTTCATCATCCTTTGGACCCTAGAGGATTTTAAAATTTTTTTCTATAAAAGTCATGCATATTTCTTAAATTTATTTCTAGATAAATAATATCTTTCAGTATATATTTTTCTGATGTTGCTTGTACATATGAATATTATTACTTTCTGTATATTAGTTTTGTACTCTGCTATTTAACTGAATATTTATTTGTAGTAGTTTTTCAGTGATTTTTATGGATTTCTAGGCATACAATCATGCCATCTGCAAAATTGATATTTTTATTACCTAATATTTAATCTAACTTTTACAACTCTTAATTTTTTTAAGAGAATGATTTAAAAAAAAATTTCTAAATTTATTTTTTAGGTGTAGATGGACACAACACAATGCCTTTATTTTTATGTGGTGCTGAGGATCGAACCCAGGTCCCGACCGTGCTAGGTAAGCGCTCTACCGCTGAGCCACAACCCCAGCCCCAACAGAACGATTTTTTAAAATATTTTTTAAGTTGTAGATGGACACAATGCCTTTATTATTATTTATTTATTTTTATGTGGTACTGAGGACTGAACCCAGTGCCTCACCCACACTAGGCAAGCACTGAGCCACAACCCCAGCCCCTCTTAATTTCTTTATGTTGTCTAATTATGTTGACCAGTATTACCAGTTCAGTGTTAATGATAATATAATAATGCAGAGCATCCTTACTTTATTTTTGTGTTTAGGGAGCTGCCACTAATTCCCCACTAAATATATTAGCTTTCATGGAGACAATTTATTTTTTATCACACTTAAAAAGAAAGAGTCCATTCTTTATTGATTTGAGTGTTTATAAAAATTGTTAGGGATTGGGGTTGTAGCTCAGTGGTAGAGTTCTTGTCTAGCATGCTTGAGTCACTGGGTTCGATCCTCAGCACAACATGAAAGTAAATAAATAAAGATATTGTGCCCATCTACAACTAAAAATATTAAAAAAGAAAAAATTTAAAACTTTTGTCAAAAGCCATTCAGCATCTATAGAAAATATATGACTTTCCTCTTTGGATCTACCAATAAGATGAGGTAGAGTAACAATTTTCCTCATATGGAACCAGTTTTCTTAAATTTATTTTTTAGCTGTAGTTGGATATAATACCTTTATTTTATTTATTTATATGTAGTGCTGAGGGATCGAACCCAGGGCCTCACATGTGCTAGGTGAGCGTTCTACTACTGAGCCACAACCTCAGCCCTGGAACCATTCTTGTATTCCTAGAATAAACCCTGACTCATCAATTACTCTCTTTATATGTTCTGATATTGTCTGCAAATATCTTTGTGTGCTTTTTGTCTCCTCTAATATCTTATCAGGACTTCTGTATTGTTATTTATAAGTAAGATTAAAGTTTTGTTTTTATGATCTTGTCAAGTGGTATTAAGGTTCTACTCAATAAAAATAACTTCACGTTTTCTTTAAAAATAAATTAAAAAAAAATCCCAGGAACAGTTTAAATGACATTGGTATTACCTGTTCCTTAAAGGTTTGATAAAATTCTCCTGTGAAACTGTCAGGACTCATTGAAGGGACTAAAAAGAAAGAAATGATCCTTAATGGGGTTTGTGGTGGGGCTTAATCTTTGTAAAACTTTCTTTCTCTTTATGGGAATGAAGATAATTGATATTTTCTCTCTTCTAGGGTCACTTTTAACTAATTACTTTTTTCTGAGAAAATAATCCATTCATATCCAGCCTGAAATATATTTGCAAGGGTTCAGCTAAATTATTCCTTATTATTCCAGTTTGTTTCTCTGATTATTTTATTTTATTTTTGTTTGTTTCTCTGACTGTTTCCCTGTTTCTTATTTGGTATATTTGAACTCTCTCAACTCCATTATTTATTATGTTAGCTTACTGGTTTTTCTATATTTTTTCTTCAGAAAATAATTTGATTCTTTGTTGTTGCATTGTTTTTCAAAGCTCACTAATTTCTGCAATTCTTTTTTAAAAGTTAATTTATTTTAATTAGGTATGACAGCAGAATGCATTTTGATTTATTGTACACAACTGCAGCATACCTTTACATTTGTATAGTTGTACACAGTGTACTGTCACACCACATGTGCAGTCATACAAGTATCTAGACACCCTAGGTAATGATGTCCATCTCTTTCCACTGTTTTTCTGCCCCCATGCACTAAACCTTGTGGTTTTAAAATTTCTTTTTCTAAATTTCTGAATCACATTCTCAATTCTTTATTTTGTATCATTTTAGGTAAATAAGGCTGCACATATTTTTTCATTGGTTCTTTTAAGTTATCTGTAACATTAGGATTCATTTTCACATAATTATAAAAGCATGGAATATAGTTTGCTCTAATGCAGTCCCCAGTACTTCCCTTCCCATCCAATGTCTTACGGGTATACATGATGGTGAGATTTACTGCAACATATTCACATATGTACACAGGAAAGTTAGATCAGATTCATTGCAATGTTCCTCTCTTATCCCGTCCCTCCTCTCTCCCCTTTTGTCTACTCCATTGATCTCTCTTCTGTTTAGATGGAATACACACCCTCCTTATTTTGGACTGACCTCTGCATATCAGAAAATACTTGACTTTTGACTTTTTGGGTGTGACTTATTTCACTTAGCATAATTCCACCTATTTACCAGCAAATGGCTGAACATATTTTTGAGTATTGCTTTAGCTGCAGCCCTTGGATTCTGATAAGACATTTTCATTATTTTTTTTTCTAGAGACCTTTAAAAAATAGTTTTAGTAGTAGATGAACACAATACCTTTATTTATTTATTTTAATGTGGTCCTGAGGATCAAACCCAGTGCCTCACATGTGCTAGGCAAGAGCTCTACCATTAAGCCACAACCCCAGTCCCTAGAAAATTCTTTAATTTACATTTTGTTCATTTATGTTGTCTGAAAGATTAAAAATTTCCACGTGAAAAGGCCTTTTATATAACTTTATTATTAATTTCAATTTTATTCCTTTATGATCAGAGATTATTATTTGTATTATTTTCTACCTTTGGAAAGTTATTGAAGTTTTAATGATTAGTGATCAATTTTTTGTGTACAATGCTTCATGGTGCTTGAAAAGATGGCAGAGTTCACATTTTCAGGATATAGAATTTGATATATATAATAAACATATACACTTTAGTTAATTATGGTATTGATGCCCTCTATTCCCTAAATTCTTTGTCTGCCTAATATGAAATGGACAGAGAACTGAATTAAAGCCGTTTACAACATAATAAACTATAAACTTATTTCAAGGCTCTGATAAAATGTCTTAGTATCCCCCTCCCTGCTTACTGGGGACTGAATTCAAGCAGGAAGAGGAATATAGAACGTTAATAATTTTTACTTTTTAGTCATGGCATAAAGTTTCGCACAGAATGAGATAAAGAAAATTAGTATAAGTAATTTAAAATATTTAAGAATAAAAAGTTAAATAGCTACCAAAAATTATCTAAGAGGACACTTATAGAATAAATAGTGTTTTAAAAATAAATAAACATACTTTTAGAGGATTAAATTTGTCATTCTTTTAAAATGTTTAACATATTTGATTCCAGAAAGAAAAATTGCTCACTGAATCATAATCAATGCTGAGGCATTAATAAAGCTATATTGTGATTTAGTCTTTGTGGTGCAGAATGGATTCAATTACACATGAAATGTTGTTTCACCTACACATTTAAAAAATATTTCTGAAGTATTCAATTTTGCTGTAAGATTATTACTCTCTAAATATGTCTTACATGTCATAATAAGAATGCTATTTTTCTACTTTCAATGCAAACATTTCAGACAGCATTATTAGATATTCCTTTACTCATACAGGTATGTGCTATGAAGGAAATAAAGGTAAAGTAGAATTCTATCTCAGCCAACTATGAATTTTAGAGTCAATCTGTATTTCCTTACATGTATAATCTATATAAGATTTTCCAAGAAAAAAATGAATATGAGTATGGAAATAATACCATAATTAGATGAAATGATTTTAGTCCAATCCTTAGCCATATTAATAAGCACTTTTAAATACTTTGCTCAGAACATTGCACTAGATTTTTCTGTCTCTTGGGGAATCATTATTCCCTCACTAAATTGATTCATTTATGTTAATTTTAATTGATTGATTTATAGTGGTGCTGGGAATTGAATCAGAGGCACTCTATTATTGAGCTACATCCCCAGCCCTTTTTATTT
Organism: Marmota marmota marmota; assembly: GCF_001458135.2. Classification (NCBI taxonomy): domain Eukaryota; kingdom Metazoa; phylum Chordata; class Mammalia; order Rodentia; family Sciuridae; genus Marmota; species Marmota marmota. The sequence continues at coordinate 345,371 of NW_026000109.1, read as the reverse complement.
TGACATAGGGTCTCACTAAGTTGCTGAGGCTGGTCTCAAACTTGTGTTCCTCTTGTCTCAGCCTCCCAAGTCACTGGGATTACTGGTGTAGGCCACTGTGCCTAGCTATATATGTGAATTTTATAACACAGTTTTGTAATAACATTCTAACTGCCATTCTTTTGCAAGTTATAACTACAATGATCATTAAATTTCAGGTTAAAAATCAAGTAATTCTTAGAAGATACTGAAATATTTTATAGAAATCTTAACGATTTGAGTTTCTCTAAATGAGAAAAAATTACGATCCTCTCAATAGTTTAAATAATCATTTTAAAACATTTGATGACATGATAAAACATTAGAATATCATTACAATTTTATAACAGAGATGTTCAAAATATAAGCAGGGATTACTCCCAGAATATTTGAAACATATAGTAATTTGTTTTTGTGCAACGAAATCAGGAGGGTATATCCTATTTAGCCTTCAGTCCTCTAAAACTAATTATTTATATGATTTTTCAGCTAAGTGGATCATGTTGGCATTTTAATTTTCAATACGATAATTACTTATTTAGTTGATGGTTTCATTAGCAAAGCAACATTTCTGCTTTGGGTTGACAATCAACTTATATTAAGATTCCAACTGCAAAGCATATAAAACACTCCAATTCTTACCTTAGCACACTGCATGTGATTGCAGCCTTCATTCTTCTGTATCGGAGACTTACAATTAGCACAAGGTTTGGAGTTAGTTAACAACCAGAGACAATTGGCAGCATCCTCATAAGCTTCACTAACTCCCACAACTTTGGGATATTAAGCACAAACATACAAAGAAATGATTTTGTGTACAACTTCACAGAGGAAAAAACCCACACTTTACTTCCAGGTTAACTCTCCATTTTAATCGTATATTTATTTTCCTATTACGGTTTATGGCAACATTTTTTAAGTTGCTTCATTTTGATTGGCATAATTATAAAGATAAAAAGCTTTATCCCAAAAGTCCTATTTATCAATTCTAGTTTGAAGTTTTTTTTTTTTCCCTTATAAACTTGTATCCAAATAAACTGGAAAGAAAAGAACCAAAGAATGATTGCTGTAGACAATAATTACTTAAATCCAGTTGCAAACATAATTATCAGAAATTCTTCATTATAGTGAAAGTATTAAATATCAATTTTTTTGTTATCCATAATTATTTTGGATAAACTTAAAATGAATCCAATGTGACATGTCTAAAAGTAAACTTAACCATTTTTCCCAAACATGTTCTTTTTTCTAGCTTTTGTATAGATAAATAATGCCTGCCCAGAGTCAATCCAGGAGGAATATAATCTTCAATATTTTCCTCTTACTCTTCCTCTGGGCATCCTAATGATTCAACTTCTTTTTCCTTCATATCTGTTTCCTCTCCACTCCCACTTTTTACTGCTTTAGCTAGAATCTTACATACCCCTTGCCTAGACAATGGAAGTATAGAAAACCAACCTATATCCCCAGTTCCCTCTCTGTCCCACTCCTAACTGCCTATATAATGACCTTTTTAAAATAAAATATGCTTAAAATTTCTCAATTGTTCCTCACTGACTACAAGATAAATTCAAATTGCTTTAGCAAAGAATACAAATTTTTTTTTATCATCTGGTCATCTACTCGGCCACCATTGCTCACTCAATATCCCCACACCGTTTCAACATTAGAGTACTTAAACTCCATTTATGATATTATAATTTGGGATCTGTAAACTTCAGGAATGACATGATTTTTAAAGGTTTTAAACTTATAAGCCCCCCCCCCCAACAGAGTTAGAGACAAACAATTTAAATTTTTTTTCCAAGTAAGAATGTCAATAATCTAGCAGGTTTTCTTTTCTTTTCTAGCTCTTAAGTACACTGAGAAGTCCTTCCTTTCCATTAGTGACAAAGATGTCAGAAAATCATGTTAGAATCATGGAGGATGGCCCACTTAATAAAGGCTTTAATTATATGCAGACACTTTGAAAAGGGTGTTGGGCTAAGTGTTTAGCTCTACTATAAATCAGGGGAGAAACCAGACCCTTTGAATTTGAAGTTTAAAAGGAAAAATTACCTCTCCCCACCCCCTCCACAGATATAAGTCCCTGGAAAGGGAAAGTGGACAAAAGTTTGGGCTGACTGTGATCTAGGAAGTGGCTTTGTATATGAATTGGAGGGACTGAGCACTATAAGCAGTCCTTAGATGGGACCTAGCAGTAAAGGAGTGGGGCTTTCTTGCAATAGCAACACAATAGCACCTACTGTTGGACTGATTTTTAATTCCACATAGCAAAGAAAAACAACAGAAGCAGTGTAGTGACAAGACTTCACTCCGGTTCTAAATTCACTTGGTAGAAGATGGGTCAACGAGGGTGCTGGCAGATAGAATTCTCAGAATAATTTGGTGGGGACAGGAGTTTCAGAAAAAACTTAGTATACTTATGGTTAATATGGTCAAGCTGATGGCAATGCTGTTTACAAAAGGCATTTCTAAAAAACCTATGAACTAAGTAAACGCTGCATTTAAAACATATATTTTTTTAAATAGTGGTGTTTCTCTCTTCAGAATCAATGTTATTTTAGCTCAGAGGCTCTAACATATTCTTATGACCCTATTGTCCATTGTTATAGTAAATAAAGCACAAAGCCATTAAAACAAAGAGGCTGTGTGGCCTGCAACATAACATTTTTTTCTCTTACCCTTGGAGAGAACCCTATCTCCCAACTGTATTCTAACGGATTACATGACATAAATCACATTCAGGAAACAACTATTACTGTAACAAAAAATTATGTTGGAAAAAAATGCCTTCACTTTTTCACCAATTCTTTGAACATGCTTATTTCAGACATTGTTTATTTGTATATATACTGTTCTTAATACCTCCAATACCTTATCTATCTCCAAGCTCTGTGGTAAATCTTCATTACCCCTACTGACTTTCAAACTCTTCCCCTCACTTCAGTTGCATGTTCATAGACTATATTTTTAAATAGACAATTTGAATTAAATTCCACAACCATTTACTGAATATGTACTATGAAAAATTGTAAATTATATAAATTAACATCATTTCACAGAAAATACAATCATTACTTCTTCTTGCTTTGATTAAACACAATAGAGTCAATTTCAGTGCTCAAAAAACTATTTGAATTTTCATATGGAATTCAAGTGGATTTTACATATTTTCTTAATATCTTTTCTCATTAATGAAGATTTTGGTGCTTTTTAGTTTCATCATTCAGGGGCTTTGGAAAACTGGGAATAAGAGAGGAAATTGTCCCAAGAATCTACAAGTTTAGTTAAAAACGCCTATGTGAGTTGGGTGTAGTAGGATGTACCTATAATCTCAGCTATTCAGGAGGTTGAACAGAAGGATCATGAGTTCAAGATCAGCCTGGGTCAACACAGTGAGACCCGACCATTCAGAGAAAAAAATAAAAGCTTCTGCCATTTTTTTTTTGCATAATATGCAAAGAAAACAGGCTGGGGATGTGGCTCAAGCGGTAGCGCGCTCGCCTGGCATGCGTGCGGCCCGGGTTTGATCCTCAGCACCACATACAAACAAAGATGTTGTGTCCGCTGATACTTGAAAAATAAATATTAAAAAATTAAAAAATAATAATAATAATAATATGCAAAGAAAAAATGCTTATGATTCAAAGTAATATGTAACTTAAAATAGCATTCAGCCATACTTTTCTTTTTTGGAATATCATTTTTTATGTATTTAATGATGACGTTCTACTTTAGTATTACAGTTGGCCTATTATTATTTGCTTTATGTTTCATGATAAATTTCATAAGCTTAAGTGGTCATTAATAGTAGACTAGTAGGCCACCATCTTTCAGTGTGGAGAACACACATCAACATAGAGAAAATACCTACTTTTTTTTTGGCAATTTGGCAACTTTTAACTTTTTTTTTCACTGTCATAGCTTTGGTTTTCTCTGGTAGAACATTTCTCAGGTGTCCTCAGACTCTTGTCTCTTATCCTATTTTCTAATGTTTCTTCATCTTTCTGAATCAAAATCCCATTTGGGCTCTTCAAGAATGACCTTTAGTTTTTTTTGTGTGTGTGTGTGTGTGGTACCAGGGATTAAAGACAGGGGCACTTAACCACTGAACCACATCCCCAGCCTTTTTATATTTTATTTAGAGACTGGGTCTCACTAAGTTGCTCAGGCCTAGTTAAGTTGCTGAGGTTAGCTTTGAATTCATGATCCTCCTGCCTCAGTCTCCCAAGCCACTGAGATTACAGGTGTACACCACAGCACCTGGCTATCTTCATTTTTTAATTTGTGGTCTCCCTATCTCTGGTCAAATTGGTAATCATATATAAATAGTATGTATACCATTTTCTAGTTCTCCTATTTCTTTTCTTATAACCAGGATCATTATCATGTGCAAGATTATTCTTTCACAATCCCACCAATATCTATTCTCTCCTTCCTTTGCAAAAACTTATCTATGAGTGATCCAATTTTAAAACGATAAAGGGTAACTAAAAACAATTAACAATCAAAATACTTGCTTTATATCTTAGATACTTTTGGACATTTTCTACTCAAGAATTAAATAGTATGCTACACTACTTCTTGTGCATTGTATCTTCTAGGCAACTAAAAAGCATACTTGATTACAACTAAATACAATTACATCTTCTTCATTCTCCTGCATATACCCCCTGCCTCATCTGAATTGCCCGTCTTGTTTAAGCCCTCATAGCCTCTCACTGGTCATTCTGAAATTGTCTCAGATAAGGTGTTCTTGCCTGGTGTTTTAATACTTTCTGATTTACCATCCCTACTTCTGCTTGAGTGTCTTTCTAAGCAAAGATCTTCATTCATCACTCTCCTACTAAAAACTCCTTTTCATTGTCTCAAGTCAGACTTCCTTGCATTGTGTACAACACCCTATCTGTACCCAATGTCGGATTTGTACCCCTGCCTGAGTAGTTTCATTTGTTACTACGCCTTACTGCACCACTGCATTGGTGTACTGAATTTGTAGTCCTTGAATAGGCCATGTTGTTTCACATGTAAAACTTCATCCTATTTTTGAAATGCCCTTCCTATTATGGCTCATGTGAAGAACATCTATCATTTTCAAGATGCATCTTAAGAAGCATCAATTCTTTTATAATTATGTGTTTCCTTTACCTTCTTTACCACAGGAACAATTTTCTCAACATTTACTACAATATCCTCTCTAAAATAAGAATTTCAAGAGCATATAAGTTATCTTATTTTTGTCTTCTAACATACAACATCACTCAAAAATGTTAAATAAAAAATGAATATACCATTTGAAGTCAACAAATCATTCCTAATTTTTGTTCATATTCTATTTCCCTTAGAAGATTCTAGGTTATTCTTCCTACCCTCAACCTGAATTAGTTGTTCTTATTTCTGCACTCTCATTGTTACTCTACTGTATCAGTTATCATGTAATACTGTAATTATCTGACTGCTTATCCTTTAATCTCTGCACTCCCTGAAGGCTGGCATCATTTTTCTTTTGTTTTTGTTTATGGTACTAGGGATTGGACCTAGGGGTGCTTTATGACTGAGCTAAATTCCCAGCCCTTTTTAATTATTTTTTAAAATTTTGAGACAGGGTCTCACTAAGTTGCTGAGGCTGGCCTTGAACTTGTGATCCTTCTGCCCTAGTCTCCCAAACTGCTGGGATTATAGGCGTGAGCCACCATGACTGGTTGGCATCATCTTTATTATGTGCTTTGAACATAAGTATAGATTCAGTGACTAAATTCTTGATCCTGATTTGCAACACATCAGAGTAACTCCACTACTTAAAAATAAAAAAAAAAACTTTAAAAAGACCCAAACTAAATTAATTTACATTTATATTAATTTGAAAGAAAATATTGTCAGAAACACTTTAGGAGTAGGGAAAATAATGCAAAGTAGATATATTTATTTGTTAATGTGGGAATTGATACTGGGAAGGATTTAAAAAGGCGTCCCCTTAGAGTTCAATCCATTTCATCATTAGGCACATGCTGTGTCACTCAGTACAACCTAGATATTAGTTTCCTCTGTAAAACATGATTACTAACATCACCTCACAGCATTTCTTTGACCACTCTCCCTTTAAGAGATAATCTATTTATAGAAGTCTCAGTGACAACTGTTACAGATGTGGTATTTAATTAAGTAAATACATAGAACCACAAGAAATTCACTTGTTCTTCACTGGAAGTTGCTTCTCACTATGGATCATATACTATTTCTCAAAAAGTACAGAAAAGTTGGTTGGCTCATTCTAGGATAAAATAAAGAAGGGCTATATGGGGAAGATTAAATGTGACCTCCCCACATGTCCTATTTATCTTAGGCTATAAATTCTTATTAGAAACACGGGGCCTGTCTAATGATTCCTCCTTGCAAAAAGTTCGATCTCCAAAAGGGTATTATTAATCAGGGGGGCAATGTTAAACATGGGAGCTCTATCAGTAACAAATATGAAAACCTCTTAAATGAGATTATAAGAAATATGACATTATATTTTGAATGGTATTGGAAATACATAGCACAGCTATCTAAGATTCTTCTTACGTTCTTCAGGTTTCATTTCAGTTATTTTTTGTAGCCAGTTTTTCCATGTTTGGCAGTCACAAGGCTCATGTGCTTCACCAAGGCACTCCCTAAGGAAAAAAACAGAAAAGACTATTTAAAAATATTTGTCAATATCAAGGTGAAGCTGAATGCAGTGGCACATACCTATAATCCCAGTGGCCTGGGAGGCAGAGGCAGGAGGATTGCAAGTTTAAAGCCAACCTCAGCAACTCAGACTCTGTGCCAAAATTAAAAATAAAAAAAGGGGGGGGGGCTGGGGATAAGCTCAGTGGTAAGGTATCCCTGGGTTCAATCCCCAGTACCAAAAAAAAAAAGAGTGAAAAAGTATAGGTGAGATATTCTTGTTCAATTTTAAAATTAAAAAACTAAGGCAGAGCAACTAATAAGACATGAAATATTTTTATAGAAAACTTGAAAATCCAAAGCTTGATACTATCATATCAGCTTTTTAAGAAAATAAATACATTCAATTTATAAATTTTGAAGTTCGAATATATTACCTAATATTTATAACGTAGTTTATTTTTATTTATTTATTGCTTTTTTAGTTATACATGACAGTAGAATCCATTTTAACATAATTATACAAACATGGAATATATCTCGTTCTAATTCAGACCACAGTGCCACTCTATAATTTTGCATGCCTTCAGAGGTGTAAAACATTTTTGTCAGGGGCTGGGGCTGGGGCTCAGTGGTAGCACACTTGCTTGGCATGTGTGAGGCACTGGGTTCAATTCTTAGCACCACATTAAATAAATAAATAAATAAATAAAGGTGTTCAGTCCATCTACAACTAAAAAAATATATATAAAAAGAAGACCCTTTAAATAATTTTTATCAATTAGGTTTCATTCTTATTAATATTTTAAATGCTCCTTACTCAAGGTATGTTCGTTCCTCTGGTTAGCAGCATTACTATTACTTAGGTTTTGTTAGCAAGCAGAAGAGCAGGCCCCAAAAGACCTAGAGATTAGAATCTGCGTTTAATCAAAATTACCACAATTCTTCACTTTAAAGTTTGAGAAGCACTGTTTTAAATCACATTCTTACAGTTATTTTTTAACTTCAAATTCCCAGATAATTGCTAGGACAATCTAAGATATTTTTATAGGAATTTGGCAAATTTTGGTTTAAGTATGAAACCATCAATTTATCATTGGCAACTCAATTTCACATTTTTTATGGCTATGTAAGAAGTCAAACAGTAAAAAGAGTTTAAAGTCTTTATGAATTGCTCATTTTGATTCAATATGATGCTGTATTGTATAATATGAAGATCATATTAAGAAGCAAAAGTCAAATTACAGTTAATAACAATATTATTTTGGAGAGAGAAAAACTCAATTGGGAGATGATATCATCATAATCATCATCACTGTTATCTTAAAGATCTTATTTGCAAAGGTTGTTTGCTAAGAAGACATACCAACTAAGAGGTGACATTTCACTGTATTACAAATGTACCAATCCTACTTCATACTCTTTAGGATTTAAAAAAAATATTTTTTAGTTGTAGATGGACACAGTATCTTTATTTATTTATTTTTATGTGGTGCTGAGAATGGAGCCCAGTACCTCATATATACAAGGCAAGTGATCTACCACTAAGCCACAGCCCCAGCCCCCTCTTCAGGACTTCTTTTTATAAACATTTGTTTTAGTTGTCAATGGATCTTTAATTATTCATTTATATGTGGTGCTGATAATTGAATCCAGTGCCTTACACATGCTAGGTAAGTGCTCTACCATTGAGCCACAACCCCAGGCCCTAAGATGTTCTTGTTATACCCTAGAAATGAAGATTTTCAAAAATTAAAACCCTGTGTACTACTGGTAAAATAGAAGTGCTGATGTAACTAGTTGCTATGAAAAAGTTTGGTGAATCCTTATAAAATTAAGTATAAAATTACCATATGAGTCAATAATTCCATCCACAGGTATATATCTAAAAGAACTGAAAACAAAGACTCAGACTTGAACACTCCAATGTTCACAGCAGCATATAATAGCCACACTGTGGAAACAACCAAAGTGTGTCTGTATACTGAGGGATAAACTATGGTGTATATACACACAATGGTAAAGGAATAGTATGGGGGGGGGGGG
>NW_026000109.1:303989-336103 GCF_001458135.2 Marmota marmota marmota | reverse complement strand
GGGGGGGGGGGGAGATTGTAGAGCTGCCTATCTAGCATGCTTGAAGCCCAGGATTTGATCTCCAGCATTGAAAGGAAAAAAAAAAAAAGATATCCTGACACATGTTAAAAAATGAGCCTTCATTTTATTAAGTGAATTAAACTAGACATAAAAAGATAAAAATTGTAAGGTTCCACTTAAATATTAATTATCTGGAGTAGGCTAATTCACAGATACAGAAAGTAGGATGTTGACTATCAGTGGCTGGGGAGGGCAAGATGAGGAAATACTGCTTACTGGTCACAGTCTCTTGGGATCATGAAAAAGTTCTAAAAATGGATGGGTGGTTGTTGCATTGTGAATGCAATAATGCCACTCAAGTGCATACTTAAAAATAGTTAATTTTTTAAAATGCATCAATTACCTTGAAAGGGTAATTTAATTTACTTACTTTCTTGACTTATCTCCTAACATGACATTTGGGAAAATTTTCCATATAGAGCTCCTAGTACCTTAGCAGTAACTTAACAGATACTCAAAGAATATTAACTTGTTTAAAAATTGAGGTGGATATATTTTATTCATTTAAGTGCACATCAAAATCAATTCTTTCCATAAAATGGCTATCTGTAATAAGAACAAATCTTTATTTGGCACACATACTAACACACATAGGAGTAAGAAATGATAAGAAATAATGCCATAGTTCTAGGAACAGTGTTTCCATATGGTGCTTCAGAAGACATATGGGAATGCAGATCTACATTTCTCATGACTCATTAAAAAGGAAAAAGTCTATTTTGTTCATTATACCTCAATAAAGCTGAGAAAAAAAGAAGTCTTGAGATGCAAAGTTCCCTTATACATCTGCAATATCTAAAACAAACAAATGAAGTCAATGAAAATAAATTACTTCCATTAAGTTTAAGACTTTTTTCTACTGGGGATTAAAGAGCATATTTAATTTTTTCCCCCTCCTTGAAGAGTCAATACTGGTATACTAGTTCTGCTATCAGAACATTTTCATCAAGGGGGAAAAAGCCCAATGCTACAAATAAATTCTTAAAAAACCTCCAACACTTTATCAAAAGGCCAAAATTGCTTATCAGTGTGCTTGGCTTTCTGAGACTGTGTGTATTAGATAATAACAGAAGATTTTCCTTTCCAGAACCTCACAGGAGGACAGACTGCCTGCTTCTTCAAGTGTTAGCCCAATCAGTGGGATCTCTTGGGAATGTCATACAGTTTCTACTCATTTCCAATGCAATATTAAGAGTGAGTATAAAAGGGAGAAGTTTATAAATAAAGAAGACATTATAGGGATGGAGTTGTGGCTCAGCAGTAGAGTGCTCGCCTAGCATGTGCAAGGCCCTGGGTTCGATCCTCAGCACCACATAAAAATAAATAAATAAAATAAAGATTTTGTGGCTAATTACAACTAAAAAATAAAGAAATAAAAAAAGAAGACACTACAGCAATGACTGAAATTAATTACTGAAAATTAGAAAGATAGCCAGAGTTTTCCATTTAATACAATTAACTATTTTTGAGCACTAAGGCATCTAGGAAAATAAGCTCCGACTTTTCCAAAGTACTAAAATAACTGTACCAGACATAATAGGTGACTGATAATCTAGATTATAAATGTAGTCCAGTAGACACTAGAAAGCTAATTCCTGAAGACAGTTTTTATAAATGACGATGACAAGTATTCTGAAGTATACTTGTTATTAAAACTGTATATCTAAAGTTAAGTAAAATGTGTATAGGGAAGAGAATTTGGCATATAGGAGACTGAATCTTGGCTACAGACATCAACGGAGTAGGTCTCTTCTAGAAAAAAAAGTGTCTTGGTAGAAGATTATAAAGATAAAAGTAGCTGCCTAATCTCAAGTCTTCAACCCCATCCACATATGGCTGGATGGTAATGTAAGACCAACAGATCAGCAAATGGCTTTTTCCTTGAAAATGCGTCAGTACACACAACTGTTGGCAGGAAAATACAGTGGCTCCGAGTGCTCTGGAAAAGAAAAGATCTATTAAAAGTTTCAAGCATCATCATTTGATGGAAGAAATTGCTATCAAAAAGTTGGCAATTCCAGTTCAATGTTAGTTTAGAACTTAATCATCAAGACTGTGAATTCAGTTAGAAATCCTCATTTTTAGAATCATCCCTTTAGAGAACAACATTTTTTTAAGTCTACCAGGCAATGTTCTAAACTCATTATACCAACATGTTGAAATTGGTTTATTCCCATTTTAAATGCACAGAGGGGTCCAGTAATCTGCCAAAGTAAATGAAATAAAATTTGAACTAAATGTTTGGCTTTGGAACTCTTCAAGTTGTCTGCATCAGATAAGAAGACATCTATTTTCTTACTGCATTACAAAAGAGAATGATCACCAAGTCACACAGCTAAGTAGTGGTAGAGCTGTCTCAAATGCAGGTTCTATGTCCCCTAGAATAATATCAATCTGTGCTTTACTGAAATTTGATAAATTGAACTTTCAAGCAACATTTATTTAGGTATATTATTTTGTATAGGATGTATATAATATTTAAACAAGGTCTTATGATTGAACTCTTGCCAAATAAAGCAAATACTGCTTTTATTTCTGGGTTGTGAAGAGCTAAGGCATCTTTTGCTAGTTGGCAAGACTGTGATTCTTTTTTTTTTTAAATTTTTTTTTATTGGTTGTTCAAAACATTACATAGCTCTTGACATATCATATTTCATACTTTAGATTCAAGTGTGTTATGAACTCCCATTTTTACCCCGTATACAGACTGCAGAATTAAATAGCTAGATGCTGCTAACCTGAAAAAAACATCTTTCTTTTTCACGTAACTAGAGCCATTAAACTAAGGGTCTGACACTGATTTTGCCAGAAATGACAAAATGCAACTATTAGGTCCACAAATAAGGATAACTTCATCTATTTTCCCCAGGGCACTCTCAGAGAGTCTCTTTGCCTGTGAAGTCTGTGGAAAGGCAGATAAAGCATGAAACTACTGCTTTACCTCAATTAAGATCCACAATCCTAAGAAGGGAGTAAGTGAAGTGTTACCAAAATTCTTTTGTGACTTTGGAGAAAATGGGCATTGAATGAATTGACAATTTTAATGCAAAGACATTCACTTTTGGAGTTTTCCCAGAATATATGACAAATTTGCACACTATACTCTGATTTACAGGAAACTCAAGAGGGCTACAAGCTGATACTGCTTTATCTTAACCGATGCATCACTATGATTCAAACTTTCCTATCAGAGGTTTAAATTTGTTTCTTGGTGATTCTATTTTGAAAGATGCATTGCCTTCAAAATAGCTGTTGTTCTAGTACCTAAATGCTCTATTGCTGAGTGATAAATTAAGAGCTCAACCATATTATTATTTATAATATTCCTGCTAGTTAATTTGAGCAAACAACTCTAAAATACATTTAACTGTTTATGGGTTTAGAAGAGGAATTCCAAGTAAGTTTCAGTTTCCAATGGAGATACTACTGATTAAAATTAAAGACCAGCAATATAGGAGAGAAATAACCTACTCTCTAGGTTAAACTTAAGCTTTTCTCTGGACAGACAAGATTTTGGTGACTAAGAAATACTTCAGACAATGAATCTTTAAGAGGGACTTTGTGTTAGTTTAGAGGGCAGAGAAGTTAAACAGTAGAATATTCTACTTATTATAAAAACAAATGGGGAAAGGTCATTGGCTCAAGTCAAAGTCCTTCCAGGTTTTAAATACCATCTGCAAATAATTTTGTCCAGATTAGAAAAACTCCCGTTATAAAGGCTAGGAGGAGGGTTGGGGAGGTTGCTCAGAGGAATAACACTCACCTAGCATGTGTGGGGCCCTGGGTTTGATCCTCAGCATCATATAAATAAATAAATAAAATAAAGATATTGTGTCTGAATACAACTAAAAAAGAAATGTAAAAAAAAAAAAAAGGCTAGGAGGAAAAAGCATCCTACGTTTAGTTACAGAGGGCAGAGAACTTGTTGGTGAATAAGCTATCCTGTGGTAGGAAGAGAAAATGCCTTCTATTACCTTATCTCCCAACAACACATATATTCAATTATATTCAAGCAGACATCTCTTGGGTATGGCTCAACTGATTCAGTCACATGGCGCTATTAAGAAGAAAAAATTATTATTGCCATTTTTTGGTTTCTGTAATCATCTTTTAAAAAACATTTCTGAGGTTTCTGAGGAAAGCAAAGGAAGCAAAAACAGAGTCACATGGCTTTATTTTGTGAAGATCTATTGTAGAGATGCCTTTTGCAAAAGATTTGGCTTCTCACTGAAATAAGAGATAAAGGTGGCAGAAAATGTGACCATTTCTATTTGTAATTTCTGATCATAGTTAGAGCTCTTACACCATATGAAAAAGAGTAAGAGATTAAGAACGTAAAAACAAAAATAAACAGCTCATACTAAAAAAATGTATAAACAAGGGGTGTAAATTAATGCCTAGAGAAGTGAAGAAGGCAATACACAAATCCTAGACAATCTATCTCACAATCTTATAGCTTAATGAATATCATAACTGAAAGGCAACAAGATTAAGTTCAAGAACTTAAATCAGAATTTGTCCTTCACATAACCTATTTTTATCTCATTCAAGTTCCTTCAGGTGCTGTGCCCAGAAAATGATGATTCTATTTGCTAAAATCTCTACTACCCTTACGAATAGGAGGAAAAGCAAATAAAATGGCAAATATGACCTCAGTCCATGTGCTCATTCTCAGATACTTTTAACTGGGTTGAAATTCAAATCACATTGGCCTGAGATCTTGGCACACAAGTCTCCAGCGTTTGAATAAAACCAACTTCATATTTTAGGGTAAGAGAAAGACTAAGGTGAAAATTTCTCCAAATGTTGGACAAGATATATAGTTTATAGCATTTTACACACACACACACACACAGAGTTTTAAAAATCTATTTATTTGGGTAGGTGTACTTGTTTTGAGTTAAACCAAACTTATTACTTGGAGAATACAAAAATAATAAGAAAGAAAATAAGAAAGTAAAACCTAAACTATGATGAAAACTAGTAAAAGCTAGACCAAAGAAACCACAAAGTTTAAGGCAATGCTAATCACAGGTTTTCTTTTTCCTTAAGACTTTTCTCTGATTTTAGCAAATGCTATCTTCTTATTTATCTTCTAGATATTTTACTAATTTTTTTCCTTTGTAGCATCTTCAACTAACACTTTAAAACCCAGCTTTCCTCCAACAAGGATTCCTCATAAAATGAACTCAACCAGAAAACTAAAATGATCTATGTGATAATTTTTGTCACTTTTCCCTATGACTTCCTATCAGTACCATTTTAGAGGCATAGGATGCATATAAATGGTGTCTGAAGGCACTGGAGTTTGATTTTCTCAAGAAACCTAATATTGGCTGAGAAGAGAAAGGTCCTTTATTACTTTAGTATTCTTACTTTACAGCAAAATAGGTTCATATTCATCTAAATTCCCTTTATTGGCCAACCAAGTTTCTGTGCATTTAATGCCCATCTTATTCTATAGTTTCACTCTTATGTCTCATGGTTAGTGAGGGAGTTAGTAAACCAATTATGAATAATAAAAGTGCAAAACTTTAATGTTGGCAAGGATGTGGGGGAAAAGGCACACTCATACATTGCTAGTGGAGTGCAAATTGGTGCAACCAATCTGAAAGCAGTATGGAGATTCCTTAGAAAATTTGGAATGGAACCATCATTTGACCCAGCTATCCCACTCCTGGGTCTAAACCCTAAAGACTTAAAAACAGCATAATACAGTGACGCAGTCACTTCAATGTTTATAGCAACACAATTAACAGTTGCTAAACTGTGGAACCAATCTAGATGCTCTTCAATAGATGAATGGATAAAGAAACTGTGGTACATATACACAATGGAATATTACTCAGCATTAAAAGAGAATAAAATCATGGCATTTGCAGGTAAATGGATGGAGTTGGAGAATATCATGCTAAGTGAAGTAAGCCAATCTCAAAAAACCAAGGGCTGAATGTTTTCTCTAATAAGTAGATGCTAATCCATAATGGGGTGGGGCATGGGATGAGTGGAGGAACTTTGGATGGGGCAAAGGGGAGGGGGAAGGGGCAAAAAGGTAGAAAACATCGTGGAATGAGACATACAGCATTATTCTAGGTACATGTCTGACTGCAAGAAAGGTGTGACTCCATGTATAACCAGAGAAGTGAAAAATTCTGCTCCATTTGTGTGCAAGGAATCAAAGAGCTTTCTACTGTCATGTGTACTGGTTAGAAATAATTTTGAAAGTTTTAAAAAAGTGCAAAACTTTTAAAGACTAAAATGTTTTCTTTTAAATGTTTTGAATAACTACTTAAGGCATATGCGTATAACCTATTATTCAGCATTTTGTGGCTAATATTTTACTTGCATAGACTGATTTAGCCATGAAAATAGTAAAGACGAAAGTTTTCTTTTCATCAATCACTATATCCAAGCACCTAGTGCAAGGTTCAACAAAATTTTTCTGTAAAGGGCTAACGAGTAAATATTTAGGTTTTTGTTGGCCATACAGTTTCTGTTCCAACTACACAATTCTGCTGCCATGGCCCCAAAGCAGACCCATACAACACATAAATATGAAAGTGTGTGTCGGTGTTCCAATAAAACTTCATTTTCAAAGACAGGTATGGATGCTAGTTTGCTGACCCTGACCTAGAGGTTGGTATTATATATATTGGCTGGTAGGTCAGTAAATATTTTTATCTCATGTTGATGAGAAAGGTAAAAAACAGACCTGCCAGGATAGGAATAATTATATTTCAATTAAGTAAAACAAAACAGCTAATTGGATTTACTTTGAATAAGCAGAATGTTGATGGCTGACAAATATAGTCAAATGAGCATACAAAGTTATATATCTTTGTGAAGTACTTACCAGGTAATGGAAACTAAATAAAACACATGAAATAAAAAGCCTATAGTCATTGGTTCTTAACTAGGACTATGCTTTAGAATAACCTGAATTTTTTTTTTTATTTTTCTGTGGTTTTTGTTGTTGTTGTTGTTTGTTTTTTGGAGCACCACTCAAAAAAAAAAAAAAAAAAAAAACTATTAAATCAAAATCTTACTTGTCATGGCCAAGGACAAAAATCTGGAAAAGATCCCTTAGCAATTCTGAGCATAACTGGTTAAGAATCACTGCTAAAGATTTATATATTAAGAAGAAAAGTTAAAATGGTAAACATTTTCTAATCTACAGTTAGCATTGGGCTTTGGAATCAAACATATCTGGGCTCAAACCCTTTTCTACCATTTCCTAGCTATATAACCCTGGGAAACATCTCTGTGGTTGAATTTCCTTATCTGTAAAATGAACATAATATCAGCATTCAATGCAGAGCATCACTGGAAGAATCTCATACTTAAAAATATTTGGCATAGTGCTTGATATTTATCAACACATGATAAATATCAACTATTACTATTTACTATATTTTTTTAATTAATAAGAATAATATCAAGTATACTACAATGTAAAGGCCGAGAGAGAACATTTCTTTAAAAACTGTTAGAAAGGCTGATGTCATCTTGTCACGTACTAACCAGCAGAAGAGATGTCCTTTCCCACAATCCACAGCTGGAGCTCTCAGCAGTGGGAAACTGAGTGTATCAGATCCAGATGTATTTGACCCTTGTTTTGTTAGTCTGACTGCTCTTTCACAGCCTGCAGTAGGGCACCACTTAATGGCAGGATTATTTTCAACAAAGGCCTGTTTAAATAGTAATAACAAAAAACAATTTAACTCTAAATTCTAACATAAAGAGTACCTCCACAGTAATTTGAAGTTAAAAAAAATGAAAATATAAGAAATTATCAGTCTCAAAACACTTAAAATTAGAAAGCATTAAAAAAAAAGGAAAAATGACATTTTTACCTTAGTAATAACATGACTTAAAAATTTTGTTTTCGTTAATCTAAAAAATAGGTAAATGAAATAAAGTAAAAATGCAATTATTTACTCAGAAAATGTGTAATTTAAAAATGTTTTTTCATACAATGTGCTACTTTTCTGATAAAATATAAGTAGAATTTTGCATATAATTACTAGTGTATTAGAACAGTTAATTTTTTAAATGGCATCATTATAACACATAAAAATCAATTTATGGGGCTAGGGTTGTAGCTCAGTGGTAGAGTGCTTGCCTAGAATGTGTGAGGCACTGGGTTCAATCCCAGGCACCACATAAAAACAAAAACAAATAAAGGTATTTTGTCCATCTATAACTAAATATATATACATATATATATTAAAAAATCAATTTATAATGATGCTTTTTATTTTATAAAAGCAGGACTTTTCTTTTAAAAGTCCATTAATTGCACAAAGCAATTAAAATTTAACTTTTAAATTCCACAAAAAAGAGAGTAACCTACATATACTTCTGAATAACTCCTGAATGAAAATAAACACTGGGGGAAAAAAGTTGAAATGTTATGATATTTATATGAAACTATTACTGCAATTAAAAAAAATTGTAAGTTTCCAAGTTAAAAATACTAAATATTTATCTTAAAATAATTTATTGCTATATCTAAATTTCTATTTCTAAATATTTATTTGTAGGAACATCAAATGTTTTGGAAAATTTAAAGCAGGTACTATCTGCTTTGAACATCATCTTAGCCAATTAGTTATAGAAGTATAATATGCAAATTAGTAAATACCTCTGAGCTATAACAATTTTTTTGGTAAACTATTATGCCAGGCTTTCATTTTTTCTTTTCTTTTATAAAATAATGCTTTGGCTTAAAACTTTAATGCCACCCATTCCTTTATGTAATATTTCTGAGAAACGTACATTAGAAGCCATTATTCTATATTTTCAAAAATAAAATGAAAACAAATAATATGTTATATAGGTTTAATAAAATTGAAATTATGGAAATCAGACAAATAATTGGCAGCATACCTTAATATCAAATTGTAGGTATCGTTTGTCCATCTCCTTAGAAACTACGCTTTCTATGATGTCCACAGGTACAAGTTGAAAGCAATCATATGCAGGGCAGAAAATGTTGTGAGCTTCACCCTCCTGAATTTTCAGATTCAAAAACCTGTTAAAGCAGCAATTGACAGAAAAAGGGCAACAATGTAAGTTACTTTTAAGAATTTTTCTTTATTCTGAATTTTCTGTTAAGAGTATAATTAAGCTAATACTAACATGGGATGGAGGTGTAGCTTAGTAGTAGACTGTGTGCTAGCATGCACTAGACTTGAGTTTAGTGTCCAGTGCATGAGCAAACATACGCTCACCGACTAGATTGTGGAATATCAACTCTAACACTTATTAATTGTCCAGCCATTTATTTTATGAGCATATATGTAGACATGTAGACACACATATACACACACACTTGAGTATTTCAGTTATTTTTATGTTTCCATTTTGCTTTATTATCTCTAAAAATCTGAAACTCTTTTATTTAACACTAAAAATTCAGAAATGAGTGGCTTAGAAAGGACATATTCAATTCTCAATATCTTTAAGCAAATGAACCAAAGATAATTAAAGATATTTGAGGGTGGCACTAGAATCCAGGGCTTTTCTTTTTAAAAGAAAATGGTTTCTCCTTATATATCATTTTGATAAATACTAAAATGAGTTCTATGTCCTGCTCTGTTGTTGAGTTAGTAAGGAAAGGCATCCTGTAAAGTGGGAGGAATCTAGCCCAAGGTGAATTAATCATTAAGAGCAAGATTCTAAATTAAAAAATTTTAGGTTTTCAGCTTAATAATCTTAAGCAATTTGGTTAACTGTTCTGAAAAATAGGGATAATAAGGGCTGGGGCTGTAGCTCAATGGCAGAGCACTTGCCTAGCATGTGTGAAGCACTGGGTTCGATCCTTAGCACCACATAAAAAAAAATAAACATATAAAATAAAAAGCATGCTGTCCATATACAACTACAAAAATGTTTTAAAAAATAGAAATAATAATATTATTATTATCCTCAGGTCTGTTATGCAAATTATACACATGAAATATATATATAATGCCTGACACTGAAGAATTCACAAATTTTAGCAAGGATTATTGCTGTTATATTTAATACTGCCTGTGGAGAAGCAAGAAACAAACTTTTGATTCTGTCTGACTATATGGGACTTAAGATTTTGTTAAACAGAGAAATTCAATGGAAAACAGGACAAATGAATCAAACCTCTTCTACTTATCACTATCAATAGTTTGATTATTCTAATTATAATATCTTTTCCCTTTTCTTCTCAGTCTCTTAATTCCATTGTACTTAAAAGAAAAAAAAAAAATCAACCTTACTGAGACCTCAATGGACCTGCTCCCTTTCTCCATCTCCTTCTACCTCCACAACCCTCATCCTGGCACTTCACAGAAGTTTTCCAACAGGTAGCCCTCTCCCCTCAAACCTAGCTCTAATATATATAGATATTTATATTTTAAAGCTATCTTTGCCTTTGTGAAAGAAATCTGGAGCAAATTCTACCAATATTTTTAATCTTGTGTATCACCTTCAAGATGCTATCATACAGATAGGCTCTTTGCTTATTAAAATGCTTAGGAAGATGATTACATATGCCCTGTTCCAAGCACTTTATATATACTGTTACTTAATAAATTAATCCTATGAAGTACTTACTATTTACATCATTTTATAAATTAGAAAACTGAGGTACAGACAGGTTACCATTTACCTAAATCAACAATTAATAAATAGCAGAGCTGAAATCCACAACCTAGAAGCCTATTATATCTAGAACCTGAGCTCTTATCCTTATATCAGGCAGTAAGTTCTAGCCTGGGTGGCAAGTAATAATTCTCTTTTTTCAAGCCCTTGGCATAGATCTGGCTGGACTGAGAAGATAGGGGCACTGGGAAGAGTAGGATAGAGGAGCTTTCAAAATTATTTGAAGACCTTTAAAAACTCTTCCTCATTTTTAGATAGGATTTTTTTATAAGCCTGTGTAAAGTTTGCAATTAATTTAAAAGTGATTTTATCAACATGAATCACTTAACATGGAACTTGCTTTACTGATGTTTTATTTGACAAGATCTACAGGGAAAGGGCACAGAAACCTAGGTAGGATGGTAAGATACTTTGGAAAACAATAATTAGATCTTTCAAATATGAATCTTGCCATAAACTCTCATGGCTAGTCTGTGATGAGTATAAGAGATGGTTCCCATGAGAAAGATCAAAGAAGCTCAAAAAATTCAAGTAATTCCTGGATGAGCTGTTTTCACATATGAACCAAAGACAAAAGCTGCAAACCTGGTAAAACCCAGGTAATACATCCTACTACATTATAGTTAACAATTTTAAGCTAAATAAAGTACTGTACATTCAGCCTCCAGAGATAAATGAAAGACTGCTTTAGACTGTGAATTTTGGCCTTTGTAAATTAATTATCTATTAAACTCAGAGTAAAGTCTAGCTTGTGTTTTCAAAAGAATAAATAGATACTCTTACTTATTCTGACTTTTGAAAAGTAGTAGCTTCCCCCCGCTGCCCCCCAAAAAAACCTTTGCCACATAATTCCATTTTGGAAAACAGGAAAAAAAAAAGATGTATTCGAAATGAAACCAGAACCACAGGCCAGTAAACCTATAGCTTTGGGTGGTGGGAGGCAGAATGAGAAGGGCATGAGGGATTCAAGAGGAAATGAATATATTTATATTTATTGATATATTTATTATCTTGATTGTGGTGATGGTTTCACAGGTGTATATATACACGTTAAAGTTTATCAAATTATTTATTTTAAACATGTGGTTTGATGTATGAAAACTATACCCCAACAGAGCTGTTAAAAATAAAACAGAACAAAAACCAAAAAAATTGCTCAAATTTCTTCTTGTTCTCTTACCCACCTGGTATTCCCCAGATCTCTACATTTAAGTGCAACCTCAAAGCAGTTAATGGATAATAAGAAAATATAAATCTCAGCAAGGTAATGAGAAGGAAAATAGAGATAAACATGAGAAACAAAATACATTTTCCACCTCAGCCATATCTAGCAGAAACATTTAACTTTGAATAGACTAAAAAGGAATTTTAAACATCCACATTTTTACAGACTTTCAAGGTTATTCATCAACAAAAATTAAGAGAAAGCACAAAAACAAATGATTAGAATTCTTAGGACTAAGGCAGAAACTGATTCTTGAAATTTAGGTAGAGGCCTGGCATTTACATTAGATGTTATATACATTAAAATACTAAGAAAAATTATTTAGAATAGTTGTTTGTTTCCTAAAGTACATTATATTAAGCTAAACAGCAATAACTAAAGTAGCTGGAAAGATGACAAAATAAGAAAAATAATTCTTCTTTAATAATTAAGTACAATAAATTTCAGGGTAACTCTGAAACGAATATAAATAATCCATAGAAGTAATGAAAGCAAACAATTTTATTACCAAATCAGAATGCTACCATGCAGTAAGAGATACTAAGCTGCTCATATACTCACGACTCCCAACATCCTCTACAAAAGTCATGTCCACAGGGCATATCCACTGGATCTTCAAATACAGAGATACTGCACATACAAATGTCACACTGGAGATGGAGAAGAACAATGACTTCAACAGTCATATTTTGGAGAGAGTAAAAACATTCATTTTGGGCATTAATATTTTTGCTTTGTTCATTATTTAAAAGTAAAAATACTGGAATGGTAATCATAAATTTTAACAATAGGTGTTCCCAAGTTATAAGGGCAGTTAGAGTGCCTATCTTTGAATAACATACAATTTCTATCTCACTATAAACTATTGTACAACTTAAATACTTTAATGCAAAAGTGAAACGCTTAATTTCATGTATTTATCAGCATCTGTGCAATGTGGAAAAGGAAGTGCAAGAAAAAAAATCATTATAATCTATTCAGGTCAAGATCAAATTGCATGCTGCAAAATAACCACTCAGTATCATGTCCTTCAACCTGTACTTAACTTGGACAATCTATAAAACCAGAGTTATCTTTGTGCTTTTAACACAGCAACTCAGGATATTAAGAGTAGCAATTTAAAGCTTTCTAAGCAAGGAACCCTGCTATAAAACTATATATCTTCTCACAATGACTTACTAGAAGCAAACTTTATCTTGTGATAGTTGAGAATTAATTGAAAGTACGATTCTGTTTTCCAAAATGGGTTAGATGAAACAAGGAGTGCTTTCATATTAATCACAAAGTTTGAGTGGTTGAACCATTCAAGAAACATCAAAATTTCCTATATAGCATACCAATGATATGCCAATCTAAAAATCCACAAAGGGCAATACTGTACCTTAATAAAGAGGAAATATTTATTATGGAAATGCATCTGGATGACAAACTCCAGAAGCTTTGCTGAAATAAATATATGACCATCAATATACTGAAAATGTTTAAAAATTAGTAGCTTTCAAGAAATCATAGAAATGTTTTTTGCATTTTTGGTTTAAAGTACATACCACAAATTCAGTTTTCAATATTTTAGTATCTGAAGCTTTTAAGTGAAAATAGAGAGTACATGGTTTCTCCAAACTATTATGTTTTGATCTATAGTTTACAGATCACAAAAATATTCTGTGATAATAAGCATTTACTAAAGCATGAAAATAATGGAACCTTTAAAGAAGGGTATAGGATTCAATTACAAGAACACAACTAGACATTCCATGGAATAACATTAAATAATTTAAAAGTTAAAAGACTAAGAACAAAGCTATGGGAAGTATACTATAGCCACCCTACACCATACTATACTAAACCGTAGTACACTAAACCATACCAAACTGGTGTCTAAATCTCCAGGCGATAAACTTATTTCATCTGGACTGGTGACAGAAGAGCGTGTAGTCCTTGGAGTTCTTGGAGAAGGGAGCGTGTCCCAGGCATTATACCCGCTTGGTGGTGGAGTTGGCATTTGAACACCTGATCGTTGGCAACAGTTCTCTGGGTTGGACATCCAAGCTTCAAGTAATTTCTCCCTGTCCCAGTCTTTAAGAAAAATGAAATGGATCTCTCTCAAAATGCAGAAACTATAGTAATGTTTTAAAAGCTACACAACAGTGAAAGAAACAGTCTGGATAAATTAAAAAGATATTGGTCACCTAAGGAAAAAAAGTAGTATTTATGTACAAGCAGTAACAGCAAATGATTATCTGGCTATGTTAAATTTATTGATATTTTAAAGCAGAATTTAAATTCCCTTATAACCTACTGTGGCTTACCAGTGTGTCAATATCTAACAATCTCTTAATTTCTACTAATAAAAGATGATACACATCACTTTTAGAATTTACTAAATTTTTAGCCTCTTTTACTCTTTCAATATGCAATTTTGTAAATGGCCTCATTAGCGTGAAGTTGTAAAATGATTATCTAGTTACCCCAAGCATGTCAATACCAGTATCAGGTCCTAAAAATCACTTGACAAATAGCTTGAGAACAGAAGGAACTTCCCAAGGGTTATAAAGAAAGTTTTAGTGAATTAGGTATAAATTTTGTCTTAAGTGAGCTCAAATCTGGCTTCACTATAAAAAAAGTTTTGTCTTTCTACGCTGAACATTTATAAAATGGCCAAGTGAAACACATTATGATAAAGTCCCAGAGCCATAAAAACCTAACCCTTTAAAAACAATAAATTAATATATTTATTTTATACATACTATTTAATTTTTCCCTCCCAGCAAACTTTTCAATTATTATTTAATGACTGAAATAATTATTTAATGAAGAAAACAATACTCAGGATAGTTAGTTAATGTAACTTGTCCGCGCTCACATGGATAGATACTTGACAAGTATTCTGTGATCCCAAAGCTATGTCATTTCCACTACCACATACTATTTTACAAGTATATTAAAAGGGTGAACTTAAAGGCTGGGGATGCAACTCAATGGAAGACTCCTTGTCTTGTAGGTACAATGCTGGGGGTTTGATTGCCAGCATCCTCCCCACCCTAAAAAAGTCAAAAAGGACAACTTATTCACTGTAGGTCCATTCTATAAAATTTTACAGCTCAAATACAAATAACTGTGGAAATTTTCTACACAAGAATTTTTCAATCATATTAAGCTAATGCATTTGGCAATTTAACAGGATAAGTACCATTCAAACATGCAATGAGAATTGAGGAAGTGTATTTCCAGCTGAGGAAACCAAAAATACAGAAGCACAGAAGTTAACTGTAAGACTTAAAACAGTTCTGCAGTATAGGAAGTCCTAGTTTGGGAAGACTGGGAGAAAGAAGCAAAATAGGAGTCAAATTACACAGGAGGGAAAAAACCCCTAACAACTGAAAAAACTACATGTGAGTACATTTCAAGAAAAGGTGCTAGATGGAATCAGTGTTTTGATAGGTTATTACTAACTATAGGTTATTACTCTGATCATTGCCTGTATGCAACATTTGACTTTCTTGTGGGTCCTGTAGACCGTCCTCTAAATTTTGCATATTTAAAATACTGCAGTATAAACCTAAATTTTCTACTTGTATGGAAAGTTTATATGTATATATAAAATAGGCATTTATATTTCTCAGTTATGAATTTTGTTTCTAAAACATATGGCATAAAATTTAGCAATCTACTAATTTTATTAGTAGAAACTTATTTTAACATATAAAAATCCTTTAATTGAATAGATATTTATGGAGAAATTTTTAGAGATAAGAGTACTAAATGTTTTATCTTCCTAGTTTTCTCATAAGAATCTTTCTTTCTTTTTAAACCTGACCACTCTTAATTCTTGCAACATCATATAATACATCATGATGGTTTCTTTCTTTTTTTGGTGCTGGGGACTAAATCCAGGGCCTCAGGCATGGCAGGCAAACACTCTACCACTGAGTCACATTCCTAGCCCCTAATGCTGGTTTCTTTAAACTTGACTGATGTGTTAATATTTAAGAGGTGATACTGACTGGTATAAAGATATCCTTTCCTTCCTTTTTAGCAGCTATAGGGATTTGTAGTTACATTAGGAAAAACCAATCTTCCATGTCTGTTTTATTAACTCTCATCAATTTCAAAAGAAAGTGGTAAGCAAGTACTTAACCTCTTTGTATCTAAGTGTCTTACATGTTAACTGGGACTAATTAGTATCTACCCTATTGGTTTCATGAACATTAACTGAATATACATAATATGCTTTAAGTAATGGCTGGCAGATGGTAACATCAATAAATTTAGGCTATAATTAATTATTATCATTATTTCAGGACTTATCACACAACTTGTGATGACCACAAGACATTTGGATCATAGTCTTGGAAGAGAATTGAGGGTTTTATCCAGAGAACTATATTGAAGAAGTTATGAACTTACTTTGGAAACTTAAGGAATAGAGTTAAGAAATAGATAAAATAATGCTGAGGTATACACAGTTTATCCAGGCTTAAAAACAAAACAAAACAAAACAAAAAAACTTTATCTTGTCTTTTAAAATAAGACTTTGGCTGGTAGGTTTAAAAGAGAATGTGAGGAAAAGAGACAGACGGCATTATCTCTTTACAGAATGATAGATTAAACTTTAAAACATGAAATTAGCACAACTATATGTTAAAGTGAGGCATAATTTAAGTGCACATTAGTCTACTAAAAACAGACTGGTAACTGAAAAATCTGGTTAAAAGTTACAATTGTAAATGATGGCAAAACATCTCATTAAAATACCTTGTTTGGATTTTCCTTTCTTAATTTACAAATTATAAATAATATATTGACTAAAACATACTTTTAAAAACATACTGAAAGATTTTATATTAAAGCAATTAAGGGGCTAGGGTTGTGGCTCAGCAGTAGAGCGCTTGCCTAGCGTGTGTAAGGCCCTGGGTTGGATCCTCAGCATCATAAAAAGTAAGTATTTTTTTAAAAAAAGCAATTAAAAAGAAAAACTAAAAGAGGCTATGAGAATTGATGAATACACTCATTAGTTTAAAATATTTTAAAAAATTTTATAACATTAAATTATTTTATATTTAAATCTACCTGAAAAAAATTTCTTAAAATATTTATCAAATACTTTGTAAAACATATGTATATTATGAATAAAGATACACATAGTATATCATATATGCTATTTTTAGAGCAGAAGCTTTTGTTTTTTTACTTGTTTCTCCTTGTTCTCTACTTTCCCTCTTTGTCAGTAATACATATGAGAAACAAAATATTTCTCCTTCCATGTTTTTTTCCATGCTAATATAATTATATGTAAACTCTTATATACATACATGAAGGTTTTCAGATTATTTTACATAAGTTTAATCTAAACTTTATTTCCTTTTCTACTAATCAACCTCCTAAAAACTCTCCAAGTTGAACATTATTTTCTTTTTAATAACTGAATCCACCTTGTGAAACAATTTGTGTACCATGATTTACTTAAGTATTTCCTGCTTTGTTTAGTTATTTTTTGCCACAACAATAAAGCTGTACTACACATCATGCTTCTAATTCTTTGGGATAAATTCCCTGGAATAGGGCCAAACACTCATATTCCCATATATCTGCAAACAACAGAGGACTTAACCAGTTTCCTCTGCAGTAATGTTATAGTTCCTTTAGATATTTATGAAGTGGCACTGTTATTTTTTACAAAAATATTTTTTAGTTGCAGATGGCCATAATAAATTTTTTGTAATGTGGTGCTGAGGATCGAACCCAGTGCCTCACGTGTGAGAAGCAAGCGTTCTACCACTGAGCTACAACTCCAGCTGATATTGTTATTTTAACTTACTTTTCTGACAGCTAATGAATTCAAATATCTTTTCATATGTTTGTCGGCCATTAACATTTGTCCTTCTGTGAATTACCTACCCACATCCTTTCATCAGTTTTTTATTGGGTTATTTACCAATGTCTTTTAACAACAAAAATTTAAAATGTCAATATTCTTTAGCCTATCTTTTCTTTAGCTTCTTGGTTGCTTGTCTGAGAAAGTCAGTCTACTAGACCTTCTCCTAAGATTGATGGATTGATTTTATGTCTTCCCTCCATTTCTGATATGAATTTTCTTTATTTTTTAAATATTCCAATTTAATTTCACTCCAGCTGTCCAGCCAGTCATATTACACTTATTTATTGACTATTGTCTTCTTACTAAGCTAGCATATCTTAACTATAAATTAAATCCCCAAATATTTTAAATTGGGCTTGCTATTCCATTTCAATGGTCTATTTGTCTAGATTTGTTCAGGTGCCATATTGACTGAATTATAGTGGCTAATAGTATGTTTTATTTTCTGGTGAGGCTAGTTCTCTTCACTGGAACCAATGGAGTGCCCCTGAGGTAGGGTCAGAGAGCAAAAAGACAGCTGCAGAAAAGGTGTTGCTGTAGCAAAGAAAAACAACATGTGAAAATCAAATAGAACATTTAACAAATAAAATAAGAAGCTCTTAGAGGAAGCATGAGAAACAACAAATAAAATATTAATAAGAACATTAGTAAGAATCAAAATTATCATAAAAGACTTCTTGGGACAAAACAGTTATAAGTTAAAAAAAAAAAAAAGCATCATTGGCCAAATAAGGAAAATGAGACCAAATTGGTATTCTTCAAGAACAAAGATGAAGAAATCCTTTGAAACAAAAACAAAGAATACTTAAATAATAAAAAAATCATTTTAAATTGAAAAATGCAAAAAGCTAAATAACTAAGCCAATACTGTTGTAGTCCAAAAAAACTCAGTACATACACATTTCAATTGAAAATGAAATACAGCAAGATGTTGAGAGAAAATGACAAGAACTGCAGGAAAATGTAGTGTTTTTCAAACTATAAACTTATAGAAGGGGAGAGATGGTAACTATATTGCTAATCTATTTTATCTCCACTGCTCAACCCAAGGTCTAGATCAAAGTATGTATTCAATAAAAATCTGATGACGAAACAAATAAACATAAAATAACATACCAATATTATTAAAATCTGCATGAAGTTTGACAGTACTCTAGAAAATTGCAAATGACTAACACTGAAGAATGCATGAAGAGGTAGTAAACCTACAGACTAAAAATTATGGAAGAAACTGGGAAGTACAGTAATTGTTTCTTTAAAAAATATAAGACATAAGCAAAATTTTCCAAAATTTTATGTAACAATTCTTGGGATTTTTAAAAGGCTGTCATAAAAACTCCAAATGCCAAAACTCAATTTTACATAAACCAAGTCTTCTTTATATTAGCAAGTATAATTGGTCAGTTAAAATGTAGAATTACAAAAATAATTATACACACATATTGCAAACTTTAAAAAAAATTTTTTTTTAGTTGTGGTTGAATACAATATCTTTATTTATTATTTATGCAGTGCTGAGGATCGAACCCAGTGCCTCACACGTGCTCTACCACTGAGCTTCAGTCCCAACCCATCAAACTTTTAATAAAAGCATATACATTAATTTTCTAATCGTTTTTATGTAGGGCCAAGGCTTTTTCTTTGACTTTCATTCTACTTCTATTTCCTATTTCTTGCCTAAACTGCCCCATAAAACATGTATACAAGTTTTCAGCATCATTTCTTTACAATGAGATTTAAAATACATCCGGTAGTAATCTGAATGTAAAGGCCTAGATTTTTATGATCTCCCTCTTCTTTTTTCACTTATTTCACTCACACATAATAAAACAGCAATTTAAAAAGTAACTTACTTTATCAAGGCTTTCCAAGGTAATCAATTTTAATTTCAGAAAAATAATAATTTTTTAAACTAATATTTTATCAGTATGATTCATTATATTATACAATCACAACTAGGATAATCAGATTTGGTAACCAAAGCTTGGTAAGCACACAATTCAAGTCAACCACAGGAGAATTCTGAAAAGAAATCTCCTAGCCAACAATACTCTCAGTCTACTTGGCAAAAAAAAAGTCCTTACTTGACAAAGTCAAGTTAAACTGATGCTAGTTAAAAGAGTATTTATTATACTATAATGCCAAAATCTAAATAAAATATTAGGAAACCAAATAGAGCATGATATAAACCCCAAGATCAAATGTCTTAACTTTCTAATATAAAAATACTTGAGTGTTATGAAAGATAAAAATAGTATTATAATTTCTTTTAAGATGTGGAAAAAGTCAAACAAACTTAAAAATTATTCCTGATTTTTTAAAAAGAAAGCTTTTAAATAGCAAGAAAAAGATACTTCAAAAACATGATAAGGGGCTGGGGCTGGGATTGTGGCTTAGTGGTATAGTGCTTGCCTGGCATGCATGAGGCATTGGGTTCAATTCTCAACACCACATATTAATAAATAAATTAAATAAAGGTTCACTGACAACTAAAAAAAATATTTAAAAACAACATGATGAGGAGAATCTGATTCAAACCAAAAGCCTATTCATTTTTTTGGTAATGGGGACTGAAACCAGAAGGGCTTAACCACTGAGCAACATGCCCAACCCTTTTTTAATATTTTATTTTAGAGATAGGGTCTTGCTAAAATGTAGTGTAGGGCTTAACTAAGTTGCTGAGGCTGGTTATGAACTTGTAATCCTCATGCCTCAGCCTCCTGAGCCACTGGGATTACAGGAGTGCATCACTGCATCTGGCTCAGCCTATTTCTTTTTTTTCTTTCTTTTTTGGTACCGGGAATTGAACTCAGGGACAAGCGACCACTGAGCGACATCCCCAACACTACTTTGTATTTTATTTAGAGATTGCTTAGTATTTTATTTAGAGTTGCTTAGTGCCTTGGCATTGCTGAGGCTGGCTTTGAACTCGCAATCCTCCTGCATCAGCCTCCTGAGCTGCTGGGATTATAGGTGTGAGCCACCATGCCTGGCTCAGTGACTATTTCTTACTTTAAAAAACTAGAGGCATTCTCAGGATTTCTTTCTTTCTTTCTTTCTTTTTTTCCCTGGTTGTATACAAAGTATATTTACACCAATTCATGTCTCAGGATTAATTATCACCTATTCACTGATAAATTTCCTACCCAAATGATTATGAGGTCTAGACAATTTCTCAAAGTCTACTGCTTGCCACACAGTAAAGAACAAATTAGTGACTGAATTTTCACGTAAGCCAAGCAAGTGGTAAGAATCACTATACCAAGGGTTACACAGGAAAGCTAGCCAATAACCAGATAAGCCAGATAAACCAGATAAACCAGACAAAAGATAAGGAAAAGGTGGGAGCAGAATGACCATGACTTAGAAATGATATAACTGTCTTCCTTATAATCCTTAAAAAACATGAGGAATGCTTTGAATGTAATAAGTACTGTTCCATTTCTGGTAAAAGTAAAGTAATTCCCTCCTATCAGACCAACCTTCCTACAATAACAATGATAAATGTTAGACAAAATACCAATCACAACTAAAGACAGTACTGTCTAAAGATAATAGTGAACAATCAAAAAAGAAGTGGAGTTGTCACTTGGCCAAACTGAAATAGCACTGTATGAGTGTTTTAAGTTTTTGCCTGTGGGAAGACTCCATGTAGCACAAGAATGGTAACCTGAAATTTTATTAGCCTGAAGAAGTGAGATTAGATTCAGGGTTACCAGAGCACCTAGAAAAGGAGGGAGAATATTCTAAAAAATAAAAATAAAAATAAAAAGCCACAGATATGTTGAATGTAGACTCTCCAAATCTCTGATTTGGACCTGAATTGTGCATGGTTTTCATTGGTGATATGGAACAGATTCCAGGCAGTTAAAACAAGTCAACAAAGATTCAGCCGCTGCCCACTGCAAGAAAATGGGAGTCTGAAGTATAATGTTAACAAACAAACATCAACACTCAGAGGATTATTACAGAATTCAGAATCTCTACAATATATCTTTGTGTTTTCTTTGTGTGTGGATAGTTCTAGAGATGGAACCTAGGACCTTGTGCCTGCTACGTAAGCACAATATCACTGAGTCACTGAGCTCTTGTCTAGTGCTCCATATATCATTTTGATGGTTTGTTTTTCTGGAGTGCTGGGGATCAAATTCAGGGCATTCTGCATGGTAGGCAAGTGTTCTTCCACTGAACTAAACTCCAGACCCTCCAATAAGTCATTTTAAATGTCTAAGCTGCAAGCCCAAACTACTAGATGTATGGAAAAAGGAAAATGTAAGAAAATGCAATCAATGGAGATCAACCCTGAGGTGATGTGATTCACATGTTAGAATAATGATTATTAAGGACTTAAATGATAACTTTTTGCTAAAGGTCATAAATAAAAAAATGTGTAAATATCACCAATGGAAACTTAGTAAAGGAAAAGGACCAAATGGGAATTTTAGAACCAAAAAGTACAGTATCTGAAAAGGGAAGAAAAAAAAAAATCACTGGGTTAACTTTGGTTTAGAGATGAAAGAGATCAAAGGTAAAATCGGGTGAAACAGATAATAACAGATCAGTAGAAATGATCCAACCTAAAGAATAGGAAAAAAATGTTTATTTAAAATATGATTGTTTGAAGCAAACATTTTAACAATGTTGTGAAATTTATAATGTATGTAATATGATATTCATAACACAAAGGATGGAACAATAGATCCACATTTTATGTGAAATGGTACCACATTAACTTTAAGTAGACTGTAAAAAGATAAGTATACAGGAGATCAGAGAGAAAGCATTTTTTAAAAGATGCAAACAAGAATAACCTAAAACCCAAGAGATAATTAAAGTCAAATTCTAAAATCATTCAATTAATTTGAAAGACAGCAGGGAAAAAAGGAACAGAGGAACAAAACACAGAAAAGACAAAAAACATATAGTGAAATGAAAGGATAAAAATGAGTGATAGGAAAGATAAAAAGGGACATTTCATGATAAAAGTCAGACATAGTCATAAATGTGTATGAGACTGGGATCAGAGCTTCAAAATATACTAAGAGACTGACAGCATTAAGAACATTTACACAGGGGTTGGGGTTATAGCTCAGTGGTAGAGCACTTGCCTAGCCTGGGTTTGATCCTCAGCACTACATAAAAACAAATAAATAAAAAATAGAATTCATTAATAGGAAGGAATTTTTTTTATTGAGTGGGGGTACAGGGGATTAAATTCAGGGGCACTCAACCACTAAGCCATATCCCTAATCCTATTTTCTACTTAAAAAAATTTTTTTTTAAATGTTTTTTAGTTATAGTTGGACACAATACCTTTATTTTATTTATTTATTTTTACGTGATACTGAGGACCAAACCCAGTGCCCCGCATGTGCTAGGCGAGCGCTCTACCACTAAGCCACAAACTCAGCCCCCCTATTTTGTATTTCATTTAGAGACAGGGTCTCACTGAGTTGCTTAGTGCCTCGCTGTTGCTGAGGATGGCTTCGAACTCATAATTCTCCTGCCTCAGCCTACCAAGCTGCTGGGATTACAGGTGTGCATGCGCCAATGTGCCCAGTCCATAAATGGGAATTTTAACATCCCTTTGTTAGCAACCAATAGAACTAGATAATAAAAATTAGTAATGACACTGAAAATTTGCATAATACATTGATGTTAACAGAACTCTATACTAAACAATTGCAGAATAGATTCTTTTCAAGTACACATGGGAAAGTTATCAAGATAGACTATGTATTAGGCCATTAAACAAGTCACAACAAATTACAAAAGAATGAAATCCTAGTGGACAAAAGTTTAAATAGTTAATAGGATATCCAGAAAAATTTCAAATATTTAGAAGGCATATCCTTCTAAATAACAGAGTCAAAGAAGGGAAAATTTAAACACTTTCAAAAGAATGATAATGAAAATATAACACACAATTTTTTGGCTCTACCAGAAAAAAATAGTACAAGAGATCACAAAAGAAATCACAATAAAAAAAATACAAATATCCAATAAACATGTAATTTTATTATATGCTGCCATTAAAGACTGTAATAGTATAAACAACTATTGAAAAATGTTTGTGATGTACTGAGAAAATTGCAATAAAAATGAATTGGTATCATGTAAAATATATTAATATATCAAATTGTGAGGCATATAAAGAAAAAATAATTTTCTTAGGATAATATAATCCCTTTATAAAAATTTTTATTATAAGCCAGACCTCATTTGTAATTAAGAATTGCAAAGTTTTGATGAAGAGTATATTCTTTAAATCGTAGTTTTACTTGTAAGAACTTATCCTTTTTTTTTAATTTAAGCAAATATAGTTTTATTAAATTATCTCCAGAGAAAGAATTGAAAACAAGGTAGCAAGTGCCTCGTTTAAGTAAACTTGCTTATTTTTTTCTAATCAGTTTCAGATTTGGGGTATATACATTTCATGTCCCCACAAATGATTAAAAATTTAATGACCTCTTAATGAAGTAATGGCTCAGCTTAGAAATTGAATAAACTTATTAGACATATCTCTGTTTTATATCTAAGATAATTCTGAAGTGTAAGTAAATTCTTCTAGATAACTAAAAAAAAAATTCACTTAAGATTGGTGAAAAAGGTAACCACAATGAAATATTTTTTTCAGCATCACTGGCTGAAGACTTCCAAAGTTTTTCTGGCTAAATGCACTACTAAAACAACCAACTCTGAATATAAATGATTCCAAGTACATAAATATACCTCCAAAATATGAACAAATTGTATCTAAAAGTGTTATACAGTTCTACAATTTCCATCTGTTATGGCTTGGATTCTAAATGCCTCCAAAGGTTCACGTGTTCAAGGCTTGGTCCCAAGCTGATGGCATATGGAACCTTTAGAAAATGGTGCCTCTTGGACTTAGAATCATAAGACTCTTTCTACCATTCAGATATAATGCCATTTACCTATGAACACCTCAGGAAGTACTGATTCATCTCTAAACATATTACAAAATTATTGAAAGAAAAATCTCTAGATTTTATTAAATTATGTGATCAACACTTTCAGCATTGAAAATAATTTTAAAAGTAAGTGTAAATTACAACTTTAAAATGATAGAAATTATGTCTACCTATCATTTGTGGTCTTCTCCTAGCATTCTATGATCAACATTCTATGTGTCCTGGGATCTGGGGCAATCCTCTCTGGAGGGTCACTACAAATGCTTTGCTTTTTTTTTTTTTTTTTAAAGTAAGAACTTATCCTAATTCAGTAAATGAAAAGGTGTACAGTATTTATAACTGCAATAAAGAAAACAATGATACAAATAAAGAGTATTTTTATATGATTGCAAGATCATGAAGCCATATATTTACTAACATGGAAAGCGTATGTCATGTATTAATTCTAAAAAGCATAATCATATGTAGACATACTATTGTAAAAAACAATGTTCATTTCCCTGTGTCCCATTCAATTTTTATTTACATAGATTATATTATTGTGTCCATCTACAACATGTTAAAATATTTTTTAGTTGTAGATGGACACAATACCTTTATTTTATTTATTTATTTTTATGTGGTGCTGAGGATCAAACCCAGTGCCTCACATGTGCTAGGCAAGTGTTCTACCACTGAGCTACAACCTCAACCTGATTATGTCATTTTTTAAAAAACATTTACTTATTTAATTTAGTTGTAGGTAGACACAATAACTTTATTTTATTTTTATGTGGTGCTGAGGATGGAACTCAGTGCCTCAAGCATAAGAGTCAAGCGCTCTGAGCACCTCTGAGCCACAACCCCAGCCCTTAAGTCACTTCAAAAAAAATTTTTTTTTTTTAGTTGTTGATGGACTTTTATTTTATTTATTTATATGTGGTGCTGAGAATCAAACCCAGTCCCTCACACATGCTAGGCAAGCTCTACCAATGAACTACAACCCCAGCCCACCTTGTCACTTTTTAATAAAGAAAAAAATTACTATAATGTATAAACAGATTAAATATGCTAAATTTTAATCCTACCTACTATAAATATTTTTCAGCTCAATTTCTACCTTGATCCTATCACATCAGTCATTTAGCAAGTATACTGTGCATATTTTCTATGTGCCATGTTCTATATCAATTAGTGAAGAATAGTAGAAAAACCAGATATAATCCCTATCTTCATAGTATTTCCAGTTGTAAGAAGAAAGACATTAATAAAATAATGTTTTATACACACTCACACCAATAACCAGTCAGAATCACATGAAGAAGAGCTGGATAACTTCAGGTAAGGGAGGTAAGACAAGGTGATCTGGGGAAAATGGCAGAGAGGACATCTAAATAATAAGCAGGAGTTAACCAGATGAAAGGAGAAGAAAAGACATTCTCAAGAGAGGAAACAACATATTCAAAAGCTTCTGGCAGGAGAAGGTGGCTGCCTTGTGAAATTAAAAAGGTCAATATAGCTGAAGCAAGGAGACCAGAGGGAAGATTTCTGTGAGATGGGGCTTGACAAATTGACTGGGGCTCAGTGTTGAAGAACTTTGTTTACAAATATCTCTACCTTCAGTTTAGTAGTGATATAAAGTCAATGAAAAGTTGGGAATGGGGACAGAAAGGACAAGCTGCCATGATTAGATATAAAAATATTAATATGACATATAGAAAAAAATCAGACAGGGCATAAGTACACTAGGAAGTTGCTACTGTATGTGACAGAGAACAGGGATAAGCGGTGGTAACAGAAATAACACAAAGAGCCTGGTGTGGTGTTGCATACCTGTAATCCCAGCGGCTAGGGAGGCTGAGGAAGGAGGATGGCGAATTCAAAGCCAGCCTCAGCAAAGCAAGGTGCTAAGAAACCCAGTGAGACCCTTTCTTTAACTAAAATACAAAATAGGGCTGAGGATGTAGCTCAGTGGCCAAGTGCCCCTGGGTTCAATCCCCAGTGACCCCATTCCTCCCAAAACACACACACACACACACACACACACACACAAAGAAAAAAAGCTTAGGAGGTGAAACTGACAATTCAATAATGATAGGACGCAGAGTCTGAGGGAGGGGGAAATGTCAAATTTGGTGTCCCAAGTTTCTGCCTTGAATATCCAGTTGGTTGGCTGGTGCTCCTACAGACATAGGTAACATCAGAGAACCAGGTGCAGTTGGAAGAGCATGATTTTAGTTTTAGACATGATGAGTTTAAGGTGTTTTTGAGGTATGCTGGAGGGGTTTTCAAAAAGACAGTTATAATAAAGCTCCTTTTCAACATCTTTGTCAATATCTTCAACGTAGTCACCTCTTTCCAACTTGTTCCTAGAGAAAAATCTGAAAAGTCATTTACGTAAGGGAATGACTGAATTACTATATTTTAGGTAATTTTTCTTTTGAAATAAAATCCCTATCTAAAAAAAGATAGCTATATGTAAGGTATCTAGCACAAAAGGAAGATGTAATCCAGAGGGAAAAAAATTATGTTCATAAAGGACTTGGGAAAAGATATCATTACCTAGGAAAAGAGAAATTGAGATGCAGACCACCAATGTTTAATTGCCCATAGTTAAAAATGATGCTTCAATAAATTTATTCTAAGCACAAATAAATAAGCATTGGTCTCATATTCTGTAAATTTTATTTATCTTTTCATGAGGTAATACTCAATTATATGTTACTTTTATTACTGAGAGAAATTCAAGAGGATGAACTTTGTATGTCTAATATAGTTCTCATTAAAATTCAATTAGTTAGAACCTTACCCTGAGTAAACACAAATTAAGGTATTTTGTATTTCTGAAGAAATTTTTGTATCTTGATTGTAAGAATTATTACCCGGCTAAAAAGAAAACATTCTGCCTTTAAATTATGATTTTAAAAGCTATTCTGAATTATAACATTTCAGGTATCTTATTTATTCATTCCTCAACTATTTTCTGTGAGATCAATATATGTTAGGTATTGTGGAAAGAAACTAAACATTAAAACCTAGCCTTAAGGAGCTCTCAGGTTAATAAAGAGAAAAAGCAAATAAAGAAACTGAAATATTATATTCTAAGTGTGTATCATATATGCATGGGATACAATGGGAATACAAAGGAAGGATACCAACAGAGACTTGGGAAGACATACTCAGAGGTTTCCTAGATTTTTAAGAACAATTGGAGTGGGTCAGGTCAAGAACTGGAGACACAATCTAGGCAAAGAAGCCTGTATCATAAAGTCTACTAAAAAAATTTGGATGCTTTTAAGTTTGTGAAGAGTCAGTGAAGAGTCTTCAGCAGGGAGTGACATGCTCCAACTGACATTTTAAAAGGACACCTACTGGTAATATGAAAAATTAATTGGACTTGGGCACTACAGTTTAGATGAAAAATAATGAGAGCCTGAATTTAAGTGATAATGGGAAGACCTAGAGAAGGTAGGCAGAGGCTGAGAGATATTTGAGAAGTGGAATGATGGAACTAAAGCTAGAGATGGAGGAATAAAGTATGATTTTCAAGTTTCTGGCTAGCTAATTAGGTAAAGGTAGATGCCCACTCATGAGTTTAGCTGTGGACATTCTTAGGTTGAGGAGAAAATGATAAGTAGGCATTTAGAAATACAATCTAGAATACTTAAATTTAAAGTCAGATTGTAGATAAAGTCTTTACTGTTTAGGTGGTTTTTGAAACTACTGCTTTCATTAAAAAAATGAGCTTAGCAATGTTTCTAAGTAATCTAGTTAGTAAGTTTGTTTATAATGCATTTTTATACCTAACTGCACACCTAATGTCTTCATAGTCAGCAATCTATGTTTAGTTTCCCAGTGCATTCTTTTGTATACTAAAATTTAAGAGCCATTGATATATGAAATAGGAAAACAATGTCAATTGTACAATCCTAGAAACATCAATATTGAAGGAAACAATTCTGGAAGCTTATAACAAAATATTAACAGTGGTGATCAATGGATGATGAAATATAGAGTTTAAATTTTCTTCTTATCAAAACATTACTGGGTTTGATTCTCAACACCATATATGAACAAATAAATAAATAAAGATTCATCAACAACTAATAAAAATGTAAAAGATTACATAAACATTTTGGAAGGTGGAGATAGAGATTTCTAGTTAAAACAGAAAGCTAGAACCTCAAAATAAGTGGAATAGTCATTTACCTTAATTTTTGTTTTTATTTTTAAAATTTCAACATTTACCTTTAAAGAGAGGTAAATATTAAATATTTTTAAATTAAAAGAACCCTTAAAAGTGATGTATATGCTTGAGTTTTTAAGATCATTTTATACATTTCATGGTGAGAAACAGCTTTTTCTGAAACACAACCATCAAAACTAATAACAAATTCTAAGGTATTTATAAATGAAGTACTACAATTTTATAAGTGAATGACTTCAGCAAAAAAAATGTTAAAATGAGGACTAGCACAATGGATTCCAACACCTAATCACACTCAAATCAGATATATTTCTAAAATGACACTGTAAGTTGATTTAGTATCTCAATTTTAAAAAAGAAATGCCTAATTTCCCCCTTTGATTCAATATAGCCATTTTATGCTTCAAAATACAAAATGTCATGAGGATGATGACTAATGCAGTAACCATGATGCAAAAAACAAGTTAGGCTTGTTTAAGAAACTGTTTTATGGGGCTGGGGTTGTGGCTCAGTGGTAGAGCACTTGCTAGCACATGTGAGAGGTACTGGGTTTGATCCTAAGTACCTCAGAAAAATAAATACAAGTATTAAAAAAAAACTGTTTTGTTTTATATTAAAAGACAAAAATACTGATCTTTTAACCCTGAAAAGTTTCAAAAAACACCAGTATGATCAGAAGCATGACATTTCTTTCATTACCATGGGCTCGAAGTAAAGCTTCAGCAGTAAATAGAGGAGCCTGAAGCATGTCTGCAGTTTCCACAATAAGCATATCTTTCAATCTGCGAAGATCCTGAGGCCTTAATCCTTCATATGGCTTTGAAAAGAAGAGAAATTAGAAATTAGAAGTTAGATTGGCCATGATACTTAGGAATTATCAAAATATATATAAACAAATACATAAGATTATCATTTATTAAATCTTTCAGCTTCAATTTGATTATAGAAGTTCAAATGGTATTTTTAGGTTCTAATGTCACAGACTTCAAACTACCCTTTCACAAGTCCCTTTTAAGCTGGAAAGCAGATGCTGGGGCTCACGCAACTCAACATTCTAAAAACAAAAGTATTAAAACTATAGTGGCAAAACCATCATACCTTACAGTTTTGCAAATCTGGATTATATACCAAAAAAAGCCTTAGAAATAAAAACTTATAATCATATGAATAAGCAATAATCACTATTAAAGGTCTCATGTATTTTTATCCAGTTCTTTCTGCAAACCAACTGTATATAAATACATGTATGTTCACTTAAGGCAGTTTCAGTCACTGAATCACTGAATAGTAACCAATGCATTGTAGTAAACAAGAATTAAAAATTAGCTTAAAAAGCAGTAGAGATTCCCAAATATTTATTAGAAAAACAACCATTCAGATGTCCTCTGGTAGTATCTATCACAGTTCTTAAAGAGCTCTAGGCAGGAACAAATCTCACCCAGTGTATTTGATTTACAAATATTTTAGAATTAGATGTTATTTTTATTTCTTGCTTGGTTTTTTTAGTATCATGGTAATTATTTCATCAATTCTTACTTAACTTCATGTGACTAGGACTATTCACCAAGGCTAATTTTTCTGAGTTGACAGGATTAACTTTCTTATTCTTAGATATCTTCTGGCAGGGACAAATAAAAAGCAATGAGTATATTAATGACAGAGAAGACTGACACACTTAACCCCATAAAAATCTGCCAAGATTTAAACAAACAAACCAAAAAAGGCGTATTACATTTAATATATAGAAATTCTGTCATCATAAGTAAGTTTTTTTTAAAAAAAATTATAAAACATAAACAGCCTTAAAGATACAAATTCTTTCTCCAGCAAAGGCCAAGGTTACAAAAAAAAAAAAAAAAAAAAAAATACAACACAGTATTGGCAAAGTTGCAGTGAGCATCAGCAACATTATAGATGAAAATGAAAATCAGTGTATCATTTAACAACCTACCATAATCTATCATGAACCCTTAAAATATTCATCTTTTAACCTATTAATTTGACTTGTATGAATGTATTTCAAGATAGAATTGCAAATGTGGACAGAACTGGTTATTTGTAATGTTATTTGAAAAGAGAAAAAAAAAAGTAAATAATTCAGATCTACACTAAGGGAATTATGGTACAATCACATTAGAATATGCATGTGAAATGATTTTCATCATGATAATTTTCATGATGAGTTCGTAAAAATCCAGCAGTGTTAGGAATTAAAAAAAATATTTAAAAAAGCATGTTCTATGGAAAAAATGTAATTGAAAAATAAAAGAAAAATCACTTGGGATGTAAAACAGCTACCAGGAGTAGCAGTGTACATTCAATCTTTAGTGTTTCTGCTATTAAAAATTATGGGGTAGACTTAACATTATATACATTCCACATCACACAGTATTATAGCCTACTTCATATGTATCCATTCAGCTACAACGCCATGAATGCCTACATATACAGGTATTCCATGAACTTAACTAGAAAATAAATGGAAAATTAACACTATTCTATATAGAAATATAATTAAATAAAAATGAAAGAAGCACTTCAATTTAATCCTAAGTATCCTTAGAAAAAAGTCTTAATTGTATAATGCTTCCTTTCAAGCTAACTGTGAAACACATTTTCTCCTAAAAAAAATCCTAGTACATCTTTTAATAGTTAAATTTGTAGTATTCATTTTATTATGTAAGTATATACTATGTATCACATTGTTTCTAGAAAATGTATTTCAAGTCCAGGTTTGGGGTTGGAGTAACTTTCTTTGCCTCAATAATTAGAGTATTTCTTGATATTCCCAGGGGTAGCAATTGTGTATTTCCTGAACTCATTTCCTAAATATTCTTTTTCAGATTAGCCATCATTCTACCTCATCAATGTTGAACCAATTAAGCAGGGAGAAAATGGTTAATTTAATTATGACTTTATAGATTATTATCAAGAAACCAGCCAGGCACAGTGGTGCATGCCTGTATTCCCAGTGACTCGGGAGGCTGAGGCAGGAGGATCTCGAGTTCAAAGCCAGACTCAGCAAAAAGTGAGGCACTGAGCAACTCAGTGAGACCCTGTCTCTAAATAAAATACAAAATTGGGCTGGGGATGTAGCTCAGTGGTCACATGCCCCTGAGTTCAATCCCAGTACCCTCTGCACCCCCGCCCCCAAAAGAAACCAATAGTACAGATAAACTAACGGGGGGG
>NW_026000109.1:274548-303967 GCF_001458135.2 Marmota marmota marmota | reverse complement strand
GGGGGGGGGGGGGGAATCACCTTTCCTTGCAATTCTGATATAATGTACTGAAAGATTTTTTTTAATTTTAGACATATTAAGAAGGAAAGGATACTATAAAACAATCAGCATGAATTAAGTTTTTTTTAAATGCATGCAGTTTTAAATTGAGAAAGACAACAATGGAAGAAAAACAGTTGTTGAAGGACAAAAACATATTGCCTGCATAAACATGTAACATATTCATTCTGAATTTCTGTAGGAGAATTGTAATTAGGTCATGTGAAGCATTTCAATACATTGCTCAGTCCCAAGTGGGCATTAACTAGCTCTTTCTTCTGTAGGAAAGATTAAAATTAAGGCGCCTTTCTTTTTCCTGCTGCCAGGATAAACTGCTTCTACTTTCAGATTAAACACAAACCAGCAATAACCTTCAAAGGAGTCAGTACAGATATAAAAAAAGAAAAAGGAAACTAAATTAAAAAGACACAGTGAATAAAAGTACCTCTACTGTATCAGTGCATACTACTGCTACCAAGAGACCACTCAAGAAATGAGAAAACCTAACACAAAAATGGCACTATTTTTATACCATGTTAAAAAAAAAGGCAGTTTCTTCAAAAATAGTTTCAGAAAGACTCTGACATAAATTAATTGAAGGGCATATTTGTTTTTGTTAAATTTTTCCACAATGAAAACAGCACCCTGCTATGAATGTGAAACATGTGAAACGTTGTTTTTTTTTTTAGTTTAAGGATAGCATTTTTTTACTCCAATATATTGGTAACTTAAAAATTTTTAAATGTGAAATACACTCAGGAGAGTGTATTTCCAATTCCCCTTAATACCAATTTTCATTTTGCTGATCCATGAGCTTATTTTAAGAGGTAGAGGGGGAAAAAAGCAGCCAGAGAAATAGGCAATATCCTCTCTCCCTATGCAGCTGTTATTGCCTGGGCATTAAGACCTAGACTATTTTCACCTATACCTCCACTTAAAAGTATACTATAGAGCAGAGGAGGTTAAATGTGCTAACAAGAGTAGTTGCCTAAGGCAATGCCCAACATGTGGGTTCCCTGCTAGACAGAACCTTGAAGGGGCTCAGGGGTAGAGCGCTCGCCTAGCATGTGTGCGGCACTGGATTCAATCCTCAGCACCACATAAAGAAATAAATAAAGATATTGTGTCAAACTACAACTAAAAAAAAATTAAACAACCACAAAAGGAACTTGAGCCTTCCTGATTTGTAGAATGGTGGAAAGAGAGAATTCTTAATTTTTTTTTCTTTTTTTATGAAGGCCTTTTATACAGCATGTGCACTTTTCATTTATTCAGAAGAAAACTTAGAATGTTTCTAGGCAGCCATAACTATAGTTTTTATTTTTATTTTTTTTCTTATCTGCGTTCCTATTGTCTCCAGGCACTTAAAACAGTGTCTGGCAGAGCAGCAACTCAGAGTTTTGCTGAATGATGGGATAAGAAATGGATTTCACCCATTTATAAACTAATTATTTTATTATTTATAAACTAATTAATTACAACGTGTCAAGAAGATAAAGGATATCTTATACACCATCTAGATCATTAACTGAATCAAAAACAACTCAGTCAGAAATGTAAAAATATCTAAATTACTTAAATATTCATCAATAAACAAATGGTTAAGATATGCAGATTAGGTAGCTCAGTGGTAAAGCCTTGGCCTAGCATGCCTAGGCCCTGGTTCAATCCTCAGCACAGGGGTAGGGGGTGTCATGGGGAGGGGGCGGTGGCAAGGGGAGAGTCTCTCAAACACAGATTATATATTCTGACTTGGGAAAATGTTCAAGATATATTGTAAAGTTCAAAAAAAATTATTAGGACTCAATACATGATGATCTTTTATGTTAAAAACTCAATATGTATATATGTTTTTGCTTAAGTCTAATAATATAAGAAACTTAATACGAAACGGGTAGCATCAGGACAGAGAACATTTTTTAGCAATAAATATTCATTATAAATTTCAGAAAATGCATGAAAATAGAAAAGTAAGAAAAGCAAAGGAAATTTCCCATGACCACAATTATTATTTTATATACTTCAATCTTCTTTCTTTATATAGGTTTTCTTCTATATTATTAGAATCAAACTATTATATATTTAAAGTTAATCTAATAGTTTATTACAGTTATACTAAGTTCATTTAGGTCATTCATCTGTTAATGAGTTCTACTGATTTATTTTATTTATTTAAAATTTTTTTTTGTCCCCCAAGTAGTTCTAAGTTCTATTAGTTTCTAAACACCAAATTCTACTAATTTCATATTTAACTAGGAATTAAATTACGGTACCTTGGAGAAAAGATTAAATACATAATCACAAATGACTTTCAATTTAATCACATCAATATTATTTCTGGAGTACTACTGCTGAAATGTTATCTTCTGACTAAATAATTATATTAATAATTTATGCTTGACTCAAAATCATGGATTGTCAAAAGGGAAGTAGTATGGCAAACAGAAGAATCAAGTTCATTTCACTGTGATCCTGGAAAGTATTTTCTGGTTTATCTTTCTTATTAAAAAGGGAGGTGGAGGGGCTGGGGGTGTGGCTTAGCAGTAGAGCACTCGCCTACTAGCACATGTGAGACTCTGGGTTCAATCCTCATCACCACATAGAAATGAATAAAATAAAGGTGTTGTGTACAACTACAACTAAAAAGTAAATACTAAAAAAAAAAAAAAAGT
Organism: Marmota marmota marmota; assembly: GCF_001458135.2. Lineage (NCBI taxonomy): Eukaryota > Metazoa > Chordata > Mammalia > Rodentia > Sciuridae > Marmota > Marmota marmota. The sequence goes on along the minus strand of NW_026000109.1, from coordinate 301,256 downwards.
GAGGAAGGGGACACAAATATCACTCAAAATTCCTGTGTGGATTCAATAACCATGTGAAAAGGCCAGCAAAATCTTTAGGACATAGGCCCTTTCTATATGTACTTAAACTTAATAAGTATGTCTATAATATAACCTAAATAAAGAAACAAAAATGCAAAGAAATACAAATATTAATTCTAAGAAACTCAACTCTTTTGGCCTTTAAGAGAGTATAAAAACTCAAAATATTTTTGTTGACAATTTCATAGGAAAAATAAAACAAACAATATGACTGGATGATACACATAGAAACCAATAGTGATACAATACCTTTAGAATCAAGTTAGTACTGAACAATGAAGAATCAGAATCATTTTGGGAGGAAAAATTGTGTTATAATTTCTTTAAGCAATATCAATGGATGCATACTCTGTAAGCAGAGTGTTAGGCACTGAAAATACTCTGTTGAATAAGGCAGATGAAGCTCTAGATTTATTGTAGTTGACAATCTAATAAGAGAGAAAGGCAATAATCAAATAAATACACAAAATAATTATAGCATCTGATAGGTCTTATGAGAAATAAATGGGGGCACAAAGTTTCAGGTAGACAGGAAGAATAGATATTGAGGTCTACTGCACAATAGCGGAAAGACTAGAGTCAGAATAAAAATGTACTGTGTATTTCAAAATAACTAAGAGCAATTTTCAAATATATCACCATAAAAAAATGATAGAGCACCACTGGGGAGACCATATTTAGAAAGATTTTCTCTCTGAACCTAAAAGGAAACAACTGGGAGAAGATTTCAGACATAAAGCAAATGGAAAAGCCTTGGATTAGTCTAGGTATTGTGCTGGGGAAGTAAATTTTGAGATGAAGATGGAAAGAGAAGTAGTAGTAAGATCATAAAAGGGCTTTCATCTGAGCAAACAATTCAGATTTTATTCAAGTACAATGACAAGTCACTCATATTGTTTGAATATGTTTAAATGTGCCCTTCCCCACCTGTTTTCCTGTCAAAGATTCCTGTGCTAAAAGCTTGGTTCTCACTGTGGCAATGATGGTGTGGAATTTTTAAGAGATATGGCCTATGAATGGCAGGTCCTCAATTAGGGGCATACCCTAGGAAGGCACTGTGGGACCCCAGTCTTCCTCTGGTTTCTTGTTTCAAGATCACTCCCATAAATACTCTCCACTATTTGCCATGGGGCCCTTATCAGAACCTGCCGTTTAGACTTTCAGCTTCCAAAACCAGAGCTACGTAAACTTCTTTTCTTTATAAAGTTAGCTCATCTCAGGTATTTCATTATAACAACATAAAATGGACCAATATGGTCACTAATTCATTTAAATGATATGAAGTGATTTAAGTTTAAAAATGCACCACTCTGACTCCTATGTACAAAACATATTCTAAAGGTACCAGATTGGAGGTAAGGAAAATATAACAATAGCTAAGAAGTGAGTATGGTGAGGGCCTGGAGATGGAGAGTAGAAGTAAAGACTGAAGAGCATATAGATTTAGGTAAAATTAACAGGACACACTGATTGTTTGGATGTGATGGTTAAGGAGATGTGAGGAATCAAGAATGCCTGCCATATTTATTATGCTTGAGCAAATCAGTTAGCTATGGAGATGACAGGATATTTAGCATATTGCAAAGATGACCATACAAACCAAGCTCTAAAGAAAAAAAAATTTCTAATTTAATATAAAATGTAAAATTATTGTTACATAATTTTTTATTAAAAACAACAACAACAAAAAGCACCTTACCTCTCGTTTGTCTAATGCAGCATATTCAGCTTCTATTTCTTCAGCCTCAGGATCCTGTGAAAATACCATTTGGGATTCCAGATTGAGGGCCAAATCTTTGTGGTGTTGTTTTTCAGCACAATCACAAGGAGTATCTTTATTTTCATTCTCAGCAAACAAGTCTCCTCCATGTTTTACTAAAAGCTAAGAAAGATTTTTTTTGAAAAGTTGCAACCAGATTTACATGAAAAGTTACTGCAACCTACTGATTTTTAAAAAATACAATAGGATTAGCGTAACAAAAATGCAACAGTATGTATAGTGTATATTTGAACTAATAATAAAATGTATTTTAGATATCTGTGGCTTCTAATTTTTAAGGCTAGAAATTATTCTTTTTTAATAATAAGATGAATTCCTTTGATTATAAACAATAATAAACATTTTACTTGTATCATTCATTATCCTGTGAAATACTAAAATGAAATTAGGATGACCAAGTCACTGAGGCAAAGCTGTTTCTAATATTCCTCAAAATAAGTGATGGGATGAGCTACTGATGGACAAGTTGGGAAGATCCTCTATCATACAATCTCTCTTTGGTCCAAAGAAATCCATCTCTAAAAAGACATAAAATAATGTTGTAACTTGCATACTACTGAGGTTTCTGCTGGTTTTGCAGAAGTTAAATATGTAATTTCTAAGAGCTATAGGTTCCAGATTCTGATTGTGTTCATGGAGATGTTAAGGACATAAAAATCTTCAAAAAACCCTTCAACTTTGAAGGGCATTCTGACAATTAAGCATGAAGATTCTTATACAGGATTCAGTCATACTCAGTATAGTAACAGTCACTACGTATTGCCTTCTAAGCACAGCATAGTGCTTAGCATTAAATATACATTCTCATTTAATATTATACACGCCTGTGACAGAAGTGTCTCAGAAAAGGAACTTGACCAAAGTTACCTAGCTAGTCAGACACAAGTGTGATCAAGTTTTTAACTGTGCTTGGCTATTCTGCTGACTCATGTTGCAGGATGATCACACAAACTGAAGAAGGCAAATGCAACCTGAGTCAATCCTCAAGTTCTGCCCAGGCTCTTATGTAAATCTAAATATGAATACTTTTGTAGAGGCTTTCACTTTATATGAGGGTTAATCATAAATGGCTCTTTTCATTTTCTTTCAAATAATTTTATCCTCCTCTTTGCTCACCAGCAAACACTGACCTTCTTGCAAAGTTCTTCTGATTGGAATTCTTTTTTTTTTGTACCAGGAATTGAACCCAGAGCACTTAACCACTAAGCAACATCCCCAGCCCCTTTTATTTTGAGACAGGGTCTCACTTAGGGCCTTGCTAAATTGCTGAGGCTGGCTTTGAACTTGGTATCCTCCTGCCTCAGCCTCCTGAGCCACTGATCTGATTTAAATTCTTATGTTTCCTCTACAGTCATACCAAGATATATCAAATCATCACTATTTCAACACATCTTTTCTTCAATTCTGCCTTTCTTCCTGTTTACAATTCCAGAGGTGGGGTAACCAATAACATTCAAAACAAATCCCATACCATTCTTCTGATCCATAATATAAAATGTTGGGAACTCTTGGCAAGTCATTTAACTCTTTCAAGTCACAGTTTACATAGGCCCATTAGAAAAAGAGACATGTAATTTTGAAAAAAAGGTGTAAAACAAGATGATTCCTAAAGTCTGTTCTAATTGTAAGATTACCATTTCACTATCTCTGTGTACTGGACTTCATTACTTTCTCCATCTCTACTATGACTTCCTTTAGCTCCTGGCACAGAATCCCTTTAACTTAATCCTGCTATCCTTCTAGTTACTTTCCTAATACTGTAACGGGCGGGATAATGACATTTTGGTGTGCATATAAGAAGAAGATGTAGTGAGATAATAGAGCTGAAAAATTATTATTATTGCCTTAGTGGTGTTGTGACTATCCTAAATTTGTAGAACACCACCTTATTCATAGTTTGTGGTGATACTGGTGTAAACAAACCTATTATGCTGCTAGTCATATAAAAATTACATACATAAGGCTTTCATTTTATATGAGGGTTATTATGTAAATCTAAATGTGAATACTTTTGTAGAGGCTTTCACTTTATATGAGGGTTAATCATAAATGGCTCTTTTCATTTTCTTTCAAATAATTTTATCCTCCTCTTTGCTCACCAGCAAACACTGACCTTCTTGCAAAGTTGAAAAGGAGGGAAAGGTATGTAGCAGGCTTTAACATCAAGGTTTATGTACGTACATGTTATTATGTTCATACAATGGTGAAACCACCTAACTATGCATTTCTCAGAATGTATTTCCATTGTTAAGGAATGCATGTCTGTCTGTTCCTGTTGTCCTCAGCCACGTTTCTCAAAAATATTCACTCTCTCTCCATTTTCTCAGCAAATGACTCAATTACTCCTAGTTATCTTCTACCTTATTTTATGGAAACAATATTCCTGAAAGTCATTAATACCTCTTAACTCTCAATCCAACAGTCTTTCTCAGTCCTCCAATTCCTTTACCTTGCTGCAACATGTCACATGACTGAGTACCCTCTGTTTTAATCAGCTTTTTCACTAAAAGATTTGACCAGAACAACTATAGAGGAGGAGAAGTTTATTTGAGGGCTCAGGATTTCTAAGGTTATTAGTCCACAAAGGTCATCTCCATTCCTTAGCGCTCTAGTGAGGCAGAACATCATGGCAGAAAAGGGTGGCAAAGGGAAGCAAGCAGCTCACATGATGTTTAGGAAGCAGAGAGAAACTCCACTTTCCAGATACAAAATATATACCCCATAGCCCCATACCCAATGAACCACTTCCTCCAGCCACACCCCACCTGCCTCTCTAGTTACCACTCAGTTAATCCCACCAGGGATTAATTCACTGATTAGGTTAAGCGTATAGCCCAATCATTTCTCCTCCAAACCTTGCACTGTCTTATACATGAGCTTTTGGGGGACACCACATCTAAACCATAACACCCTTTCTCTTGGGAATTCTTCTCTTGGCATCCTTGACATTGTATCACTATGCCACCGTATTTTTCTACTTTTTCTGTTTCAGACATAGGCTTTACCTCTTGTTCTTACCATCTTCAAATGTAAGCATTCTCTAAATTGACGTTGTCACTTTAACTAGACTTTCCCCTGGATCTCCCATCTTTCCATTGTCTTGTTTGTAGCTGTCAATCATGTAGCTCATAATTCCAAATCTATACTCTTTAGTCCCAAACATTTGGTCCTAATTTTCAGTAGTCTGTCTACTATTTCTTGTGGAGAATCTAAGACCTGAATATCCATCCTTCTAAATAAAAGGCTACTTTCCCTTCTTTTCAACCCATTCCTTCCTTATCTTACTTTTTGAGAGGCTGATAATTGTTGGCAAGCCTCAAATTTACTTAGATTTAAAACCATATTCATTTTTCTTAAAGTTAATTTAATTTAAGGAGATAAGAGTAGATTATTATAGAAAATGTAAAAAAAAAAAAATCAGAAAATGTCATCCCAAGATAGTTCATCATAGTCAATATTAAAAATTTAAAGCCTCCATCATTTTAAACCTTTTTCTCCCTTGCTTTTTTTCTTAGTTTTTATTTTTTTGTTCTATTAAGTTATGCATGATAGTAGAATGCATTTCGACACAGCATACACAAATGGAGTATAACTTCTCATTCTTTTGGTTGTAAATGATGTAAAGTTACACTGTTCAAGTAATCATATATGCACATGGGGTAATAATGTTCAATCATTCTACTATCATTCCTAATCCCAAATCCCCTCGCCTCCTTTCACTTCCCCTCTGTCTAATCCAAAATACCTCTATTCTTCCCTAGCCCCACCCCCTTAATGTGAATTAGCATCCACATACTAGAGAAAACATTCAGCCTTTGGTTCTTTGTTTCCCTTCTTTTTCATGTCACTAAATGCTACCAGTTCTTCATAATATCCCATATATCTGCTTCATTCTTTCCATCCCTAATGCCACCACAAAAGCCAAGCTCTTTATCAGTTTACACAAGATTAATCCAATAATTTCACTACGACTCCTCCATCTAGTACAATGGTTTTCAACCTTGGCTACACACTGAAGCCATCTGGAGAACTTTAAAAATAACAATGTGTGGGATCTACATTTAGAGCTTATGATTGTATTAGTATGAGGTTTCTATACAGTAATGGTTAGAACCAGTGTCCTGATACAAGGTTTTCAAATGGTTTAACAATCATCTGGGGAGCTTCATAGTCTTATAAAATGGATTTGGAGTGGAAAGTGCAATCAATTTATTTTTATAGGTGATTAAAATATAAGTGGCCCAAAGACCTCACTGTAAATAGGGATTTTCAATCTTCAATGGGAATATGATTAAGATTGGGGTTTTACTAGAGTACAGATTCAGTTTCAGCTGGGCCTAAAATTTGGTCTGAATTTCTTTATTTGTAACAAGTTCCCAGATGATCAATGCTAATACCATTCTGAGGACCAATCTCTGAGTACCAAGTCTCTTAATAAATACTGCTTTACAATTATCCCATTAAAATCTATTCCACATTCCAACCATTAGGCTAATCTTTTTGTTTTACCTTTTAAGATACTACTTTTTCAATCACAGTGTTTCATTGGCTTAATTTTCTGCAAAAGAACTCCCAAATCTTTGACCCTGGCACTCAGTAGTTTCTGTTTGGTATCGTCTCTATTTTCAAGTCACTTATTATTTCTCCACCAAAAAAACTTCAATCTGCAAATGTTTGAGACCTAGGACAGTGCTTCTCAAACTCTACCATGCAAAAGAATCAGCAGAAGAACCTACCAAAACATTCCTGGAATCCTAGAAATTTTGCTTTGGAATTTGGAGGTTCAAGAAATTGTATTTATCATACGATCAGAGTAGTTACTGATGCTGCAGGTCTGACATTTACATTTTGAATAGCTTCCTCCAAATACTTAATCTGAAATCTTACCCTCTCAAATCTTACTACTACAATGAACCCCTTCCAGGTGTGTGTAATGCCTTTAATAGTCACTGTCTTAATATAGCCCTTAGCACATCATAATATTTGGGAACAATGATGAGATCATAACTCTTGAAAAAAAATGAGAAAACTTGAGACTCAAACAGATAGTTACTGAGTTACAGAGCTGGGACTACAATTCTTGCGTTCTTTTCAGTTTTAAAACTCCAGGTGCTAATAAAAAAACACAAAATAATTAGCTAAACTCTTCAGTCAGTTCTGTAAATGGTTATTATGGCTTTTCAGTGAACCGGTGAAACACTCTGATAGCTGCCCAAGTGTCAAACAGGCTCTCTGCCTATGGAAGGGAAAGTATGCCTTACCACCTTTGTTTTTCTAGTAACCTCTATTTGATCTAAGCAGCTATACTTACAGCTCCCAAAATAAGCAATTAGGGAATGTATCAGAAATATATAAAGTAACACTCATTTTTAAACATGCTTTATAGATAGAGTGAAGCACTATCAAAAGCAAAAATCTGTTATAGTCACCAACTACTGAAGTGTTGAGTCATCTTGCCTTATGCAGGGGCCAGTCCGCTGCCTGTTTCTGTATAGCCCATGAATTAAAAATGGCTTTTCCATTTTTTAATGGTTGAAAATGAGTCAAAACAAATATTTCAGGATATGTGCAAATAATCAGAAATTCAAATAAAATTATTTACTATCTAGGTTTTCAGAGGGGAGGAAAAAAAAAACCAGCTTACAAACCCCTGAATTCTTCTTTGGTATATGAAAAATCAGAATTAGAGGAATTTATTTTTAGTTTATCCTTAGTAAATGTTTATTATGTAAGCATTTCCAGTTTTCAAACCATTTAAAACTACCACAACTTTTTGATTACTTTTAACTCATAAATAATTTTAAAGAATGAGTATTTGTGAAACACCAGATTTTCCTGTTTAAGCAGTTCTAAAAAATACACCAAAGTGAAGATTTAACACAAATCACTTGGTATTAGAGAGTGAACATAGAGATAAAAAGAAGGTGCTGGCTGAAAGAAACAAGAGGTCTACTCTGTCAGTGAATCATACTGGTTTGGTGCAGGCAGTGGGGGTTGGGGGTTGCTGCAAGGAGAAAGAGAAAGAAAATAAAGAACAGACCAAGGTAAGTCCAGGTATTATCAAGACTGGTTGGTTATTGGGGAGATTAAGAGAAATAAAAAGTTAAGAGGAGAAGCTAGTAGGTAGACAGTGCAGCTTCAAAAATGTAAAATTTGAGAAACTGTTGGAACAGCTATATCAGGAAGTCAACCAGGCAGCAATAGCACATGAGAAACTTCAGAAAAATCAGGGTTGGCCATCAGAGACACTGATATGTGACACTATATACATCCAGTGATACCTTCATACCTAGGGGTTCCCAAAGAACTCTATAATTAAGAGATTTCAATTTTATTTGTACGTGTGAGGAGGCTATTATGGACCACAATTATTATAGAAAGGAGGAGTTTTAAAATAAATAATTCATTTCCATGGTTCAAAATGGTGAGGCACAGAAAACTTTATATTATAAATGCATCTATGAAATTGTCAAATACTAACTTTATCAAAGCTGTTCTTAAATAAACATACAAAAACATTTCAACAACTAGAAAAGATATATTTTCATAAATATAAAAATATAAGTCTGTACATTTTAAAAAGGGGTTGGTCTTAACCTTGGGAAAAAAATAATCTCCTAATTGTAATGCCTAGACACCAAAAATGGGAAATATTTTACTACAGTCATGATCTAACAGAAAATTAGTTATAAAAGGGGTATTTGAAGTAATTTTAAAATTATTTACCCCAACCAGCCAAGAGGCAACTATCACAGAGATTGAGTGACTCACACAGTCTCATAGTTACTATACCAAGATTAGATACCAGTGCTTTCACCACAAGGTAATACTTTAGTTTCATGAAAAATTAATAAATATCTGGTGACACTATTTCACTCAACTCCAACTTTTATATCATGCTTAATTAACAATGAGCGCTATGAAAATTAAAAAGCATCATACAAATGTTAGTTATTATCACTATTTTTCTTATAGTTAAAGACTAACAGATGTATAGAAAGAAGTTTAGAAAAAAATATTTAAAGTACCCTTCATAGTAAATTTTTTAAGAGAAATCTAAACCTTTCCTGTGTCATCAAAATAGTGCAACATTACCTGAAGACTAATATTCTAAAGAATTATAGTTCATAGTAGGTTACATATTACAATGTATTTATTTTATGCACTTACACAAGAAAACACAATAGGAACTCAGGAGATTAGTTAATCAAAAGTAAGTAAGGGCCTAAGTCTGGGCAAGGAGAGTATAGTCAAATAATGTAAATTAAAGATAAGCTTTATATGGGCAAAATAACATCTGAAATGAGTACTAGAATGAATGTAGGATATTCATAAAACTATATTTGGAATATTTTATATTAAGTCAAAAGAATTCTTCAGAATACAGAAAAATGAAAACAGTCATCAAATGCTGGTGTGGCTTATGCAATGATATGATCAAAGAGTTAAAATATATATTCTCTCTCTCTCTCTCTCTCACACACACACACACACACACACACACATCAAAATAAACCTCACACTAATTTTCCTTAATAAACAAAAAATAAAGGTGGTAAAGGTACATCATTGTAAAAATACTTCAAAATCAACAACTACTAAAGCAATGATATTGACAAATTTTGGAAGCAAGATACTAAAACAGCCTTTTAAAAGCATTATTATTACTATCAAGAATAAGCTATTTTCTACCCAAGTCCATTTGAGAAATATGATGCAGATAAATCAATAATGGTGAATCACTACAGCAGGGATTCTTTCATAGGAGATAAATATGAGAACAATATCTACAAGGCTTGAGCAAAAAAAAATTCTGCTATTAGCCACTCCCTGCAAAAAATCCAGGATATCCTTCCACTACACTGAATCAATATTAGCACTGCTTGAAAGAATAATCTCAAGTTAATGACTGTCACTCACTAACTAGTGAGCAAAGGTGACATAAACACAAGAAATAAAATGATGAAGATTTTAAAAGATTAACAAGTATCACAACAGCAGTAAATAAAAGACAAGTTTATAAGAGTGCTATTAGTGAAAAGAACTGCCTCTTCAGATATACTACAGGAATTGTATAAGTGGCTGTAATTCTTTAACAGAATACATTCAATATTTTTGATATATTAATCAATTTAGAAGTATAATGTTAAAGAAACATTAAATTTAAAATATCCAGATATACATAATTTAATCCCATTAGGATCAATGCTTTTCCAATAAAGACACACATTTTTAGAAATGAAAATACTCTGATCCAACCTAAAATGCTCCTCCATCATAAAACAACTTTATGAGCTATACATGGAATGACATGAATGGTGGTAACTGAGAAAAATCTGTTCTGATGTATGTATAGTAGTGATATCATAAAAGTAATGGTTTCTTAGGTTTAGCTAAGATCCCATGTATATAGACGATTGTATCTAAACATATTGTTAGATATTTTATATATATTAGTAACATATATTAGGTATATATATATTAAATACATGTTAAAAACTCAAATGTAATGTACTTAAGAGCACTTTAATGCAGACCAAATATAAAAAAGTTTAAAAACAACAAGTGCTTTTAAAGATTCAATAAAAGCATTTATTCATGTTTATTTATTATTTGTTCATGTTTATCCCTTGCTTATTAACTGATCGATTCTAGAAAAAAATACCTATAGAGCCTACTTCTCAATACTGCCATATCTGACACGTATAAATTTCATAAATTGGCTACAAAAAAAAAATCAGCAAAAAATCAGAATGCATCTTGACTAAAATTATTACTCTCAATATGACAGTGCTTAATTGATGACTACTTTTATTGGTAAATTTTTAATTATTCTTGATTCTAGTTTATTTAAAGGGTTGACTATTTAGCTGTGGGTTTTTCCCTGGTAAAACAACATTAAAATAAAGTTAAAGATGATTTTTTAACTTTAAAGGGCCCTGATTCTTTCAGAATGAAAAAAGGGACAAAAATGGCTAGTTTAAATATTGTTACCACAAACAAAACAAACCCTTATTGTTAAATATTAACAAGATACAAATTTTATAATTCAGAATATTAAAAGAAAACAAGTTTTACCTCTACACAGGCTTTCATCCCTGAGGCAGCAGCATAGTGAAGGGGTGTGTTTTTCTTGTTATCAACAGCATCGATAGCTGCTCGCTCATATTCGCCTTGATCAAGTTTTGCCCCTTTCCATCTTAAGATCATCTGCAGACAATCTGCTCTTCTGAAATCATCTTCCACGGGGCGTGCTAAGCGCGGATGAAGGGCTCCTTCAGATATCATAATTTGAGGTCCCATACACAACAAATGCATAGATGTTTCATTGTGGACATTCCTTTTATTTGGATTTCCATCTCTACCAAAAAGAAAAGTCCTAAAATGGAAGGAAGAATGAAAACCACCTGAAATATATAAGAAATCACTAATTTAACAGATAAGCTCAAAATCCTTTTTTTTTTTTTTTTTTTTTGATATTGGGGATTGAACTCAGGGGCACTCAACCACTAAGCCACATCCCAGGCCCTATTTTGTATTTTATTTAGAGACAGAGTCTCATTGAGTTGCTTAGTGCCTTGCCTCACTTTTGCTAAGGCTGGCTTTGAACTTGCCATCCTCCTGCCTCAGCCTTCCAAGCCACTGGGATTACAGGCGTGTCCACTGTACCTAGCTCAAAATCCAATTTTTGAAGTGTCTGGTTCACAATAAGTTGAAGGACTGATTCTTACAATTTCAAAAATCTTCATTCTAGAACAATAATACTAAAATTAAAAAAAAAAAGAATATATAGTGCTTGCTAATAAAAAGAGAAGGAAAGGGAAAATGAAGGGGTAGTGGATAAAAAGGAAAAGAAAGAAGAAAGCAAAGGGGCAATTAATGTCAATTACATAAATGTCTTAGAGTGCCTTAAGAAACTATATATATATATACACACACACACACACACACACACACACACACATTTTTTTTTTGCTGCCCTCCCCTATCACACGTATTTACTTAACAATCATGGTGACAACTAATATTAAAAACACAAAATCTATAAGTCTTAAGACTAAATTTTTAAATCTAGGAAAAATTTTCTCTACCTGAGGGTCATCAAACTAACCTTTGGAATAAGGGAGCACATATTTCCAAAGTATCTAAATTTGCCTGAGCTGCTGTAACAAAAATACCATAAACTATATGGCTTATAAACAACGAGCATTTATTTCTCACAGTTGTAGAGATTGGAAAATCCATGATTAAGGTGTCAGCAGTGTCTGGTAAGGGCTTATTTCTCAGAGAAGTTTTTTTGCTGTGTTCTCACGCAGTAGGAGGGGCAAAGCAGCTGTCTGGGGCCTCTTTCATTTGGGCACTAATCCTAACCTCATGACCTAGTCATTTCCCAAAAGCCCCAATACTGTCACCTCAGGGGTTAGGAGGCAAAAAGACAACAGCACATGGTATAATACTTCTGATGAGAATTAACTTGTAGTTGTTTCTCAAAGACCAACATCTAATTTGATGGTGGGAGATTTTACCAAAGACAGGTCTGAGTAAGCTGCCTTAACTACTGTCAAACTTGGATCTACAAGTTATGCCTCATTCCTAATTTATTCATAAACTAGGGTCCTAAGACTAATAATTGAGCCAATTTGGTGGCTATAATAGGATACTGGAAAATGGGTTGGAAAAGACTTGCTATAATATAGGCAGCCTATAAATTTACTCTGAAATGGGTATACAAAGTCCCACATCTGAAGATAAATGCCTGCATTTACTGTCTCCACTGACCAAGACTACCTAAAAGCAAACCCAACCTTACTTAGAAGTTTCTTTTTTACAATAGGTTGTCTTTCCCTAGTTGAGATCATTAGGCTCCTCTTATCCAAGTCCAGAACAGCAAAGGGAAGGGAAAAGAACTAAATCCTGAATCCATTACATTTGAATTGCTTTTAGGATAGTCTAGCAAATACATTGCTCTGACAGGGGAAAAAAAAAAAACCTGACCATAAAGGAACAGGCATACTACTCGATTAGTAGTAGTTAGCCAAGTTGGAAAGCTCTTGGGGGCGGGGGGGACTGAATAAGAGGTCCAGTCTCAAGCAGAATGACCCAGACAACTTACTGAATAACTCTGAATATGTCAGCTTTACCATTCAAAACCCTAGAGAGCTCATCAGTGTGGTCCTTTAAAACTAACAGGGTTTTTAAAAACTGCATTTATTAGCTTGTCCTGAAAGTAGGCACGAGTTCTCTGGAGCAGGAAAAAAATGAATTATTACTACACTTGTAAGAATCATGTCAAATTCCTCATATCCCAATTTTCCCACTGGTGCAATGCAAAAAGACAGATAAGATGCCACCTTGCATGTACTAGGATTTGCCTTATAGGTGAGTGTGGCAGGATAATGCCTCTACCTCAAAGATATCCACTTTCTAATCCTAGGAACCTGTAAATATGTTACCTGAAATGATAAAAAGGAACTCTGCAGATATAATTAAATAACCAATTTGAGATGAAGAAATTATTCTAGATTATCCAATGGGCCCAATGTAATAAAGCATTCTTATAAAAGAGAGAGACAGAAAGGTGTATGCTTCTAACTTTAAAGATGGACGAAGGGAACATGAGCCAATAAATGTAGGCAGCTTGTGGAATCTGGAAAAGGCAAGGGAAGGGCATAAATTTCATTCACAAGGCCTCCAACATTATATCTAATCACCTCCCAAAGGCTCCATCTCCTAATATCTTGGGGTTCAGGATTTAAAACACAAATTTTAGAAGGACACAAAAGGAATACAGCCCTGACAACCTAGAGTTTAGTCCAGTGGAACCATTCTGACCTTTATATCTCTAATGTAATAAAATTTTGTTGTTTTAAGCCATTATATTTGAGGCAATTATGACAGTGGCAATAGGAAACTAATACAGTAGGAAGCACTGAAAATAAAAATCTGGGAGGTTATATAGTAACATCTGTATAGCAGACCTCCTCCCCTCTGGAGATGCAGAGAATTCAACCTATCCCTCAGCATAAAGAATGTCTTAGGGGACAGACCCTGAGCTGTGACCCTCTAGATTGTAAAATATGTCTCTAAGGGAAAGGAAAGATCAATAATTTGATTTTTACAATTTAGGGAATATTTCCATGATCTCAGTTCTCATCTACTCCTCAACCTCTTTCAAATATAAGTATCCTTTGGGAGATAAATCTCTCTGGAGTTCTCAGTCTCTATTCAGTCATGATGCTTCCAAGGCTCAGCTTTTAGCCTAGGTCCAAAGTTTCAGTGAAATTTGCTCAGATTTTCTCTCCATGCATATTTTCCCCCACAGCTCCACACAGCATTTATAGCCTTTCAGGCACTCATAGTATTCTACAATGCTTGTTTTGCTGTTTCCTAGGAATTGACCAAGACTACCTAAAAGCAAACCCAACCTTGCTTAGAAGTTTCTTTTTTACAATAGGTTGTCTTCCCCTAGTTGAGTTGACTACTTTCTTTTTTGTCCTCACATAGCATCCTCATTGCATAACTCACTTCATTCTATTGTAGTTACTATTTTTATATATCTGTTCTCTTCTTTCACTTAGTTTATAGGCATGTAAGGCTGAGCCTATATCCTGCTCTTTCTTGAATCACTAGCAGTGTCACACCTATAGTAATTTCATGATATAATTTTGACAGATAAACAGAATGCATATTAAATTTCCATGATCCAGATCAGGGACATGGGGTTGGAGAGCTCTCAAGTTGGCAGTATATAAAACTGATTAAGAACACAGTATCTAGTACCAGACTACTATATTTTAATCATAGCTCTATTGATTTCTTTGTGTGAGCCTCAGCAAGTGACATAATAGCTCCTAACAAGTAATATATGATTCAGATTCTTTGAGTAAACCTACTCCTGGAAATGTATCTTAAATAATTTAAAGAAGTAAAAATCTAGGAACACTGAAGATTCAATAGTATTATTCTGAATAGAAAATCTGGGAAATACTTAAATATGTGACAAAAGGAAAAACAGGAAATGAAAATCAAGGTATTGCCTACCCAATGGAAAATTAAAGTTGCTAAAAAGTCTACCCCAAAACACTTATAGCTAAATGAAAGTATAAATAAATAATTTCAGTTTCCATCACAATTCCCTGAATATTTATGGATAAAAAGTAGAAGAGAACATAGAATAATAAACAGTTGTTTAAAGGAAAAAGAAACATGGATAATTTGTCTTATTATGCTACTATAATGTTGCTCAGTAGTTAAAAAATATTGTTCCTTATACCAATAGCTAATGATGAAATTTCCATATCTCCTTGTATTTATGATGATTATAGTAACTAAAATTAAAACCATAATCTCAAAATAAATACCTCTTCTAGGAGGTATTGCCATCAACAAAAAACATCCACTTTCTTAAAAATTTAATTTAGAAATTATTAAAATTCATATTCTACAAAAAATTTGAACACATTTATCTCTCCTTTTCTATTCCCTTTTCCAATATATCAGTTATTCTTTAAGTTTTCTTTTGAAAGAAATCAGGTTATTATCACCATGAAATTGAACATAAGTTGGAAGAATGTCAGTCAATATGTAAGCTTCAGATACACTCCTTTCTGTAACCATGTTGGTAGTTATGAAGTGTTTCCTATCACTTGACTATAAGGTTAATTCTGGAAGAGAGTTAGGAGATGATTAATAGAAAGGTGCACTGAGTAAAACACTAACCTGGAAAAAAAATTCCTTTCACTTGACTTAATAACCCATCTAGAAGACATAGGCTTTTCTAGATTCCTTCAATGTTAATTCTCAAAGTCAGTTAATAACTGTTACCTCTATTTATTTTACATTAATTCTTAACTTCAAAATGACTCTATTCTTATCACTTTACTGAAATTTTATTCTCTCATACTACCAGGAATTTCCTAAAAGTTAAATTCTTTGTCCTTGTCCTTAATTTTACTTCTAAACCTGAAATTCTTCTTATTACCTTGCTTTCCATAACCACACATCTTTCAATAATACTCAATTTTTTTTTTTCAGCACAACTTTACTTTTACCCTTGGCATTGGCTCCACTTCCAATCCCTGCTTGAAGAAAATAAGACATTTTTTTACTCCATTTTCTTCTCCAAATAAATTCAAAGAGTACAACCACTTTCAGAGCCATTTAACCTTCAATGGCTAAATACCCTTTTTGAATTAAGTTTGGTCAGAACTCAAATGATAGCAGTGGTGGCAGAAACATACTTTCTCTCAAAAGGTTTTTACTATTATTTCTGTGGTAATTTTTAATGTTCTGTCATCCTATATGACTTTTCTTCTGACCTCTAAGCCATGTTCTAATTTCTTATATGCACTTTCTCTTGCATATTTTGCTATCATTTTATATTTAACTGAGCTTCCTTCAAAATCAGTTTTCTCCTTCACAGCCTCACATTTCTTGCAATAATCCCATTTTCACAGTCAATAATGTATATTTACACCTTCAAATCCTTTTAAATCTCCTCTTTTGTACAACAATGATTGAGTATTCATTATTTGCCAGGTACTATTCTAGAAATTAAGCATATTATAAAGAAAACATAGTAAGGTCTTACCCTTAGGGATATGCATGCAAACTAGGGGGTAGGAGAGGAGGCTTGTATTTTAATTCATGTAAAAATAACTTAATAACTCCTTAAACATAAAAGAGTTTAAAAATATAGAAATCATTAATTGGAAAGTATATTTTAATGACTCCTCAAAGCTATAGACCTTGATATTAATATATGCTTAGTAAAAACAGACTCTATTGAAGACTTCATATTTTATGAATACCCAAAGACAGGTCTCTTTTATTTCCAAAGAAGCTGTTCTATAGAAGACACAATAATGAATCACATACCCAACTTAGAACACAATGGCACCGAAGTCCATGCATGGCCTTTTGCTACATTAAGCAGTAACTTTGAGTATGAATTTATTTCCCATAAAAAAGGCAGGGTGGTGTAGTATGATGTAAACATACAACATTTGGGTACAGAGAAAAATAGGTGCAAACTAGCTACTGAACTGTAAATTCCTCTTTTTGCCATATTATTCTGCCTAAGAAGAGAACAAAGAGATGAATGCTACTGCATGTACCATAATCCTAAAGGAAGTGTGGATAAAAATCAAGCACTTATCCCAAATTAGTGTGGCTAAAAATCCTTGGATAGGTCTATCTTTGTCTACATATATGTGTCATGGTTAGGTAGAACTCTAGCCAAGATAAGCAAGAGTTTACATTGAAGTAGCAGGCAAGCACACTAGATTATATGAGGCAGCATGAGAAAATAAATGCTATCAACTTGTTAGAAAGTTAAGCAAGGTTAAATCCAGTGCAGTATTTGAAGCTACTTAATATACAAATAATTAAAAGAGTTGCTATTTTATTTAATGCTGAAGAACACATGCTCTTTAGCCTCATTCTACATGACATAAAAGTATTAAGAAGAGTTAATTCCTTATTCTGAAAGCAATCATTTACAATAATAATATGAAAAATTAAAAAGCAATCTATGGAATGGGAAAAAATATTTGCAAGCCATATATCTGATAAAGGGTTAAAATCCAAAATATATAAGTAACTCCTACAACTCAAGAGCTAAAACCGACCTGATGTTTAAAAATGGACAAAGGGCCTAAACAACATGTTTTAAAGAAGACATACAAATGGCCAACAGGTGCATGAAAAAATGCTCATTATCACTAATCATCAGGGAAATGCAAGTCAAAATTACGATGAGGTGTCACTTTATGCCTATTAGAAAGGCTATTAACAAAAAGTCAAAATGTAAGTGTTCGTACGATATGGAAAACAGATGTACACTGCTGGGAATGTAAAATGGTATAGTCAGTATGGAAAACAGTATGAAAGTTCCTCAAAAATTTAAAAATAGAACTTTATGATCCAGTAGTCATACTTCTCAAAGAGGTATACGCATTCCTGGGCTAACTTTAGTATTTTTCACAACAGCCAAAAAACAACCTAAATAGCCATAAAGGATGAATGGACAGACTATACATCCTCTGTAAATATATACATACATATCTACCTGTATGCTGGCTGATCAGGAGGTTGAGGCAGGAGGATCACAAGTTTTAGGCCAGTCTAAGCAACTTAGCGAGACTTTCTCAAAAGAAAATAAGAAAACTGATGAAAAAGTAGTTCAGAGGTGGAGCATTTGCCTCGAATGCACCAGGATCTCAGTTCAATCCCCAGTACCAGGGGAAAGAAAACAAAAGAATAAAATCCTGCCATTTACAATAACATGAATGAACCTTGAGGATATTTTGCTAAGTGAAATGAACCAGATATAGAAAAATAAATGTTATACAATCCCACTTACATATAGAATCTAAAAAATGCAAATGCAGAGACATAGAGAATAAAATGGTGGCTACCGGAGGTCAGAGGTAGAAGAAATGGAGAGAGGATGGTCAAAGGGCATAAACTTTCAGTTCTAAAATGAATTAAGTTCTGGAGACCTAATGTACAGCTTGGTGTCTATGGTTAATAATTATGTATTAAATAGGTGAAATTTGCTTTAAGAATAGATCTTGAGTACTCTCACCATACCTATAAAAAAAACGTTATTAGTGTGAAGAGATTGATAATAATTTGATTTGTAACTGATGATTCCATACATCAAAACTTCATGTATATTTTAATATTTTTTTGTTAATTTGTGAATATACATACATACAGTAGAATATGATTCAGTCTTTAAAGAGAATGAGTTTTTATTTGTCAAATATACTCTAATAAAACTGGAAAAAAATTGATTCGTATTTCTGAACAATCTAAATAAATTTCCAAAAACAAAAGGACACATAAATTAAAGAAGTAGGGTTGTTTATTCTTAGGAAAGAACAGAAATAAAATAATCTCTGATTCTAGTACAGTATGCTAAAAAAGCTAAAACAAAGAAATTACCAGTTAGTGTTCTTCAAACAATTAAGGAAAGAAAAAACATTTTAGGACTGGAGACTGAAGATGTAAAAATTTTAAGTACAATGTTAAGTATAAAGTATATGGTCAAATCATAAAAGTAATCCAGACTGGTAACTAAAAGAGAATATATAATCATGTTTACTGTAGGTTTTTAAATTTTCATTTAATAGAATGAAAACCAATAATAGGGTTAGACAGATATTCCTGCTTAGAAAGGAAACAAGAATATCAACTAGAAGAGCAAGTCTTAAAATTGGGTTCACAAGATTCTTTTATAATTTTAAAAAAATTACCGCTGGTTCCTGAGAGCTTGATTGTGGGTTATTTATTAATTTAAAAAAATCCATTACACATTAACTATATATAACACTTTAAAACAAAAAAAATAACTAAAAAAATAAATCAAAGAGTGACATTATGTGTTTATAAATTTCTTTTAAAGTCTGGTTCAGTAGAAGACAGCTGGATTTTCAAAGAATTCAATCTCTTGTAATATGTTAATTTGATTCAAGTACAGTATTTGCAGAAAATTCAGACTTTATACAGTTAGAAAAGAATTTTAAAAGTTGTCTCTTCAAATAACTATGAACATTTGTTTTTGATACTCCAAAAATTCAACGAGTCATATTACCATTGCCTTGATTCATCTAAAAGCACAAGCAGTTTTAACCCTCCATTTTTGCATTATCACTGCAAATGTCAACACAGTGAAAAAGACAAATCACATCTTAATATTATAAAAATGTTCTTGACTTCACATTCCTTTGAAAGAGCCTCAGGATACAGGAGTCCTAACAACACATTTTAAGAATCACCAGACTAAATGAGTATCTTTCATATAAACTAATAATTAAGAGCAGTGGCCTTCCTTCTCTCCTTCCTTCCAAATGGGAATCTCACTATGTTGCCTAGGCTGGTCTCAAACTTGTATACTCAAGTAAGCCTCCTGCCTCAGCCTCCCAAGTAACTGGGATTATAAGCATGCACCACCATACTTGGCTTTACATGATTTTCTTATATAATGTTTTCCAATTTATAATGTAAATCTGTACATTATACTACAAATGGTCAAAAAATATTTTGCTACTTGGTTTCTTCTGTGTTAAAATAGACACATTAACTCAGTAATAATAATATTTAAATATGTTTTACATTGGGACTATAAATAAATTTTAATTGTAGATAAGACCTGATGTTAAACATTACTAGAATATTTAATATTAGTGGGCTAAATCAATAGTTTTTTAATTTCACTGAAAATACTCAACAAAAATGTCATGTTAGAATGCCTTAGTAGATTAAGCAACTAATTGTTAAATTATTGAAAACAACACTAAGTGTTTACCATTGTATTTATGGTATTTACAATCTAGCAAAGAGGAGCTTACTAATGATAGTATGGTTTTAAATGCGAATTTCAAAGAATAAAAAGTATATTTCAGGTTCAAGTAGTTGGGATGAATTAAAATATAAGGCAGAAACCAAGTTAGAACTTAAAGGACAGTAATTAGAGAAGAAAGAACACATTTTAGAATCAAAAAGCAACAGGAACAAAGTTAAGGGTGGGGCAGTATAATTCCTAAAGCAGAAGGAATCAAATTGACAGTCAAGATCCTGTTAGAGAGTAATGAGAGATTAGATTAACTGGGTAGAATGAAGGCAGAAGTAGGGAGTGTTCTGGAAGGCAAACAGAATAATGAAGACAATAGGGCATTGTTATAACTTTCTCATAAGAAAAAGAACACTGAAAGGAAGACTAATCTGGAAATGAGATTATAAAAGAGACAGACTTGCAAAAAGATCATTTAAGTCAGATACCTTAAGTATTGAGAGAAAGGATTAATAAGGATGAACCAAGTTTGAGGCAATAAAAATGGAAAGAAGTAATCCCAGGAGATAAACTTAGTGAACCTGGTACTAGTACCATGTTAGGTTAAGTAAATTAAAGATGATTTTAAGATATTTAGGATTATGTAAATGAAATACTATATTTCATTCATCCTATGAAATCTGCCAAGGATCAAAATATCTTTATAGCAACAAGAATATATGAACCAACCTCACTATTTAAACTTCTGGTTTAAGTTAGATATAATCTTTCAGTTTTAATTTAGGTATGATAAAAAAAATCACAAATAATTTAGGCATATTCAGTTTTAGAAAGTTAAACCCACTGAAATACCAAAAAACATGCACATACCTGTATATATTTTCAATGATTACAGTTGCTTTCCCCTTTCACCAATTTGTTATCAATTGGTTTATAGTAATACTTACCCTAATATTCTATTCATTCCATGTCTAGCAGCATAGTGCAATGGAGTATTGTGCTGGTAGGGCTCCCCATAAGATGTATTTGGATCAAGGGATTCTTTTAACTGAGGATTGTTTTCATATATTTGGCAGGCCAGGTTTTCATCACCATTGATGAGAGCTTTACGGAATTTGGTAGTTGTATTTCCCATGTTTTGATTTGTTTTCTTTTCTAATAAGCAGTGGCACTTTTTTCTTTTCTCCGTCAGCCACTTCTTGAATGCTTCTGCAACATGATTCACATCCTAATGAAGGAAAAGTTATTCAAATTAGATTATAAAACAGTAATCACAAGCAGCATCTTAAAAAAAGTAAAAAAAACTTTGAGAAGCATATGTAAATGGCAAAAACAATGCTCCGTTTTATGAACTTTATCTCGGCTAAAAAAATCTCAAATTTTTAACACCGCCCAAATTAGCTTCTTTTTAAACTACAACATTTTCTCACAGAGACTGTTATGATTTGACAGACTGTACTATATAAGTTATCTATATATACAAGCTTTTCATGTTTCTTCTTCACATGGGCAGGAAATCAGCTTGACTGAGTTTTATGGTTGAATACACTTAAGTTTCCATATAAATCCTACTCAACCAATTTGTGGAAGAGTAAATATAAGAAATTTTGTTCAAGTAAGAATTACAAAATAGGTCTTAAGTTACAGTAAAGGAAAACAAACCATTCAGTGCTTATAATAACATCAAAGAAAGCTTTTTAAATGCAAATATAAGACTATACACTTACTGAAACTCAGATAATAACAGGAAACTAATAAAACTGATTATAGAAAGAACAAAATATTATTCTATCTTTATGATTAGTAAATATATTTCTTTCTACTATGAAGAATTCAAAACAAGCCTAAAAACATCAGATACTTATGCACTGTATTCGGAAAGAAGTTATAATAAAGATCATATGGGCATGTACTGCCAAAGCAACGTGAGGTGGGTGGTGTAAGGTCACGGAAACAAATACTGGAATTGAGATATAAAATACTATATTTGCCTACAATGTGTGATTTTAAGCAAGTTATTTACCCTCTAAAAGCCTCATATTCCCATTTATACAGCAAATAAATGACTGTTTATTAGGCATGACTACAAGGATTACAAGAATAACTTTATGTATTGTACGTAAGAGTTCTTGGTTAGTGTGTTCAATAAATGCCAGTTTTATTCCATTCCAATAAATCTTATTTCTAAATCTATTATTGAACAATGATTACTATAGTTTGAATATATCAAAAGACTCATTTAAAAAATATTTATATATGCATATATATTTTAAGTTGTCAATGGACCTTTATTTTATTTATTTATATGTGGTGCTGAGGATCAAACCCAGTGCCTCACAGATGCTAGGCAAGTGCTCTACCACTGAGCTACAACTCCAACCCCACAAAGACTTATTTGTTGAAGGTTTGGTCCCCAGCCAGTGGCACTACTGGAAGGTGATAGAAACTCCAAGACAGGGTGGATAGTGGGAGGAAATTGGGTCCCTAGGGGTATGACCTTGAAGTGGATATTGGGACCCCAGCTCCTTCCTCACTCTTTTTTTGCTTTCCCAGCATCATGAGCTGAACAGGACTCCTGCCACATGATCCCACCATGATGTACTATGTATGCCACCACAGGCCCAACACAACAGGACCAAGTAACTATGGACTAAAACCTTAGAAAAGCCAAACCAAAATAAACCTCTCCTCCTTTTAAATTGACTGCCACAGGTTTTTGTCACAGCAACAGAAGTTAACACATGATCAAAACTAGTGACCTGTATAAGCAAAAGGCAGGTATGAAAAAAAAAAACTATATGCAAAAATGGTGAGTATGGGGGCTGTGGCTGTAGCTCAGTGGTACAAAGCTTGCCTCGCATGTATGAGGTACTGGGTTCAATCCTCAGCATCATAAATAGATAGACAGACAGATAGATAGATAGATAGATAAATAAATTGTGTCCATCTACAACTAAAACAATTTTTTTAAATGGTGAATATGCATGGAGTTCAGTGTCTCCAGCACTGAATGAACAGGAGATAAAACTGAGGGTAGTTTAGGCCAGATAACCTGAAAAAAACAGATAAGTAAAACTTTTATGCAGGGTAAGGATATAATTATTTTATACTTAGAAAATTAACTACAGTGACAATGTAAAAGATGAAATGGATGGAATGGAGGGAAAAAAAACTTAAGAGACAGAGAATATAAGAGTCTACCATGTTACCCAATTAATATAACACTGGACACTAAAACACAACTTCAAAAAGTAAAAATAATATGTCAACACAATATTTGTATAGAGTAGTAACAATGTCAACAAAATGCAATTGAAAAAACAGAAAAAAAAACAAATGAGTTGTTTCTTTCAGTTTCTTATAAAATTATAACTCTCAACCTTGGCTGTGCATTCTAATAATCAGGAGAAACTCATAGTATTCTACTGCCTAACCTATATCCCAGACTAGTTAAACCACAGTCTCTAGGGGTGGTCCCCATGCATTGGTATTTAAGTTCCTTGGGTGATTTAAGTTCCTTGGGTACTGATTTTTAAATTTTAAACCTACAAATACATATGCATAATAAAATATTCTGAAACTACAAATAAAGAAAAAGGACCAAAGGCCCCTCAGTGTATTTACTGGAAGATAACCAGTTAGCATTGACAAATAATCACCCTATTTATCTCTGTGTGTATATTTATGTGTGTGTGTGTGTGTGTGTACACACACACACACATCAATTGGCTCATACTACATAACTTTAATTTTGTATTTAATCTTTCAGAGGATTACTAAAACTTTAACGTCCTACTCCTTTATTGTCTCATCTTGAATCAGAGGAGCAAATCCTTCCCTCCTACACCCTATACTTATCACAATGTACTACAGATACTTCTGGGATTTTTCCAGGACAGCCTGTATTTTATTTTCTTCCTCTTTTTAAAAGAATCTCGGAGTGATGTATTTATTCTTAGTGAAATAACTTGTGTTTGTTGTATAGCTCTAAGCATTTAAGATTTTATTATTCTTAATAAGAATTCCAGCACACTATTTCTATCTATAAAAATATGAAGGACATCATGTGGGTTATGAAGGGTCTTTCTTAAGACTTTGGAAACTTTTAGAAACTTTCAGTTGTTTTGGTCTTATCTTCCCTGATAGAATGAAGCTCAAATTACAAACATCTTCAACATTCTGAGTTAGATTAATAAATAACAAACTTTCTTTGATCTATATTAGAGTATAACTTTAGGGAAATGTTCCATGGAAAAAAAAAGGAAAAATAATTTGTATCTAAGATGTTTAAAAAAATGTAAGAAAAAATAATAACATGGGGCACTTAAAGTAACTTGGTACTTCTTAATAAAAAATTAATACTCTAAATGTGTATTGAATATTGCTGTTACTCATGTTGAAAAGCCTAGTGGCATTTTAGAAGCTTTTTCTGTGGTCTTCAGTTATTTTCAAGTCTGTTTAATTTAAAAATTGTGACCAACAGGCCTGAAATACACCAAGAAACATTATTTAAGAGTTGTATTTATTCTCAGAAGTCTTGCTTAGAAATTTGCCAGATTTGTCTTTTACTTTTTTACACACAACTATTATTGCCTGAAATGACTGTTCCCTCTTTGTCTGAATCAAAATCCCTAAGTAATAATCTCTATGAAATGTTATATTATACATATATGTACTATTAGATTTATACTATATTTCTTTTGGAAGTGTAATTACAAATAATACTGTAAAAATCAAATTCTAGTATATACGAAAACAACTGAATTTGCATACTGACTTTCTATTCTGCGAACCTGCCACTTTCACTTACTAGTTATAGGAAGTGCAAAAAAAAAAAAACTATAGATTTTTTGGGGGATTGCCTAAATTAAATTCACATAACCTATAAACACAGTCTTAGTCTTGCTTTAACCTGTACTCTTTTTAATTTCTTTTTTTTGCCCTACTGCATTAACTAGATGGATTTTAAAATTAGTGGACCAAAGTTTGGGGAGAAATAGGATAACTGAAAATACTGATATTATCTCTCCCAAGATATTCAATATAAAGTGAAAAAAAGTAATTTTGCAGTGGAGAAAGATGTGATACCACCTAACCAAGTTATCAATTCTAATACCTCCTGCAACATACTGACATCATAGACTCTGATTTTGATGCACTAAAAAAGGCAACTAAATTCCAAAGTATTCTCGTCAAAGGAAAAAAAAAAAACATAACCTCCACCTAAGTATGAGAAAATATTACTCAAATTGAGAGACATTCTACAAAATAACTTGGCAGTTAACAGTCTTTAAAAGTGTTAAGACCATGAGAGACAAGAAAAGACAACAACTGTTCACGGATTAGTAGAGACTAATTATTGAGACATGACAACTAAAGGCCTTGTGGAATCCTAGATTAGAGTCTGAAATGTCGGCGGGGGGGTGGGGGTGGGCAACAGACAATAATGGAAAACTGATGAAATATAAATAAAATAAATATAGTCATTCCTTAGTATTTTTCAAGAAACTTATTCCAAGATATTCCATGGGCACCAAAATCCACTGATGTTCAAGTCTCCTATAGGAAATGGCTCAGCATTTGCATATCATCTATGCACATCCTCCAATAATCCTTCCTGTAAATCACCTCTAGATGACTAGATAACTGTTTAGATACCTAAAACAGTGTAGATGGTATGTAAATGGATGTTGTTTATGGAATACTGCCAAGGAAAGACTTCATGTAGTATAGACACAATTTTTTTCCAATATTTTTGATCCCTGGTTGGTGGAATCTAAAGTTGAAGAACCCACAAACAGAAAAGGACAACTGTAGTTTAGTCAATAATATACTAGTGTTAATTTCTCAGTTTCGATAACTGAACTATGGTTATTTAAGATGTTAACATTAGGAAAAACTAAGTAAAAGGTGGAATAACAAAGGGAATAAAAACGTCCTAAATTCACAAATCCTTGAAGAATATAATAATAATATAATAAGAATATATAATAATAATCCTTGAAAATATAATACTAAGTGAAGTTAGCCAATTCCAAAAAACCAGCTGTCCAACTCAAGGTAAACAGGCTGTTCCATGAAAACTCAATTGCTATTTACTATTATTTTTGGTACTAAACATCTAATCTCTATGCAATCTTTTAACCCAGGGTATTAAGCTATGTAAAAATCACAAGATATACTGGCTCCTTTAGAACAGATTTTTCTTATAAGAGACAAAGGAAGATGGGAAGAAAACAATGTCAAAAACAGCCGCCTGCACTCATACATTGCTGGTAGGACTGAAAAATGGTGAAGCCAATATAGAAAGCAATATGAAGATTCATTGGAAAACTTGGAATGGAACCATAATTTGACCCAGCTATCTCACTCCTTGGTCTATACCCAAAGGATTTAAAAACAGCATACTACAAGGACACAGCCACATCAATATTTATTGCAGCACAATTCACAATAGCTAAACTGTGGAGCCAACCTAGATGGCCTTCAATAGATGAATGAATAAAGAAAATGTGGTGTGTGTGTGTGTGTATATATATATATATATATATATATATATATATATATACA
>NW_026000109.1:267730-271931 GCF_001458135.2 Marmota marmota marmota | reverse complement strand
TATATATATATATATATATATATATTTCTTGTAAATTGTGGAAAATATGTATACATATTTTTCCACAATTTACAAGAAATAATTAGTGCAACATAACTTCTTCCATTTAAGATTATAAAGTCTACCAACCAATAAGACACAGCTTATACTTCTCTACATGAAAACTATTTGTTGCATAAAATTGTTAGTTCATAAAATCACAGGAATAGGGACTGGGGTTGTGGCTCAGCAGTAGAGTGCTCACCTCGCATGTGTGGGGCCCTGGGTTCGATCCTCAGCACCCACATAAAAATAAATGAAATAGAAGTATTGTGTTCAACTACAATTAAAAAAATATATATTTTTTTTAAATCATAGGAATAGAAAGGACTTAATTTAAATCTTCCCAGTTTGTGGCCAGGTGCTTATAATTTCAGTGACTCATGAGGATGAGGCAGGAGGATCCCAAATTCAAGGCCAGCTTCAGCAACCTTAAAGAGACCCTGTCTCAAAATAAAAAATAAAAAGGAATGGGGATGTAAATTAGTGATAAAGAGTTCCCATAACCAAAAATGAAATAAATCTCAGTCTGTATACCCATATTTAATCCATAAAAGCTCTTAACATGTATAGTTTATTGTAAGTAACTGCCTTCTACACTAGATACCTAACAAGCCTATAATCAATTAGGCCATGAAATGGTTTTTGAAATTCTTTATTAAAAGTATCTGGTGGCACATTCTGCTGTCATACATAACAAATGAGAATAAGTAAAATAAAGTTTCTGGTGGTTCTCTTCCAAATTTCATACAGAAGTTAAGAGTATCAAGGGCATTCAGTAAAGTACAAATTGCCCCCACCATGCCAAGAAAACATGAAATTTTTAAAGTTAAAATGATTTAATGTTATTTCCCCTCCTCTTTTTATTCTTTAAAGAACTGAGCTGTCAAAGATTAGAAAACTGCTATTTATAAAAGTCCATGAAGATCTTAGAAAAAACAACAATAAAAGCTTTATTAGAAAGTGCTACAGTCAGATGAAACTGGCGTAGTTCACTCAGAAAATGACATGAAATAAAAAGGCTGATCTGATCAACTCATGACAAAGAAAGCCTTTCAGAAATGTGATGGCAAATTGGCAAGAGTCTACTGAGAAATTTTACATCCCCCATAAAGTTATTCACTGTAATAGCCGGCCACTATGGATCTCTAACTCCCCAACACACCCCTTCTTTATCTTAATCTAATTAGTATGATAGATTTTAAAAATTTGACCTATACTATACCATGTTATAAACAAAAAGTTCTGCTCGCATGCAAACATTAATTAACACAATTGGAGGTATTTTGAATGTCATAAATTATACTATTGAAATATTAACTTGTATTTTCGAAAAATAAAATGAAAAATAAGAAAACCAATTTACACTTACAAGAAAACTGAAATATTTATGAGTATTCATTTTTAAATGAATTATGATACATAGACTCATAGAAGTACAAAGAATTATATTTATATAATTTCAGCTTATTTTTCCAAATCTAACACTAAATGCTTTTGTACATTCATGATCTGTGGTTAGTAAATACTTTGCTTCCCTCATTACATGATGGGAAATCTACTTTATTACTTTAAGCCTAGTGCTTCAGTAAGGATGAAACTCATATTAATGAATGCAAACTCTGTTCATAGAATCTCTAAAATTATGAATTTAGTAGAGGGATCAGAAAACTTTTTCTATAAAGGACCAGATAGTAAATATAGCGTTGTGAATCATATGATCTGTCACAACTACCTAACTCTGCTATTGTAACACCAAAGACAAGTAAGACCTTAAAAAAAATGAGCATAACCAGGTTCCAATAAAATGTTATTTACAAAAACAGTGGGAACAACTTGGACCATGGCCCAGAGTTTGCCAACCCCTGCTTTGGTGGAAGGAGCACAGCACAGTAAAAGAATCTGGATTGGAACCCCAAGTCTGCTTCCTAATTCTATCATAAATTATTTAACTTCTCTGTACCTTAATTTCCTCATTGGCAAAATGTGAGAATGATACCTAGTTTTAGGATTTTCATGCAATGTGTATGCAAAGATCATATTACAGTATCTAGCACACAGTAGGTACTCAATAAGTTTTTTTAAATTTTTTTATTGTTGGTTGTTCAAAACATTACATAGTTCTTGATATATCATATTTCACACTTTGATTCAAGTGGGTTATGAACTCCCATTTTTACCCCGTATACAAATTCAATAAGTTTTATATCACCTCTGCCATCAGGATTTGCACAGAAATGGTAAAGAGAGAGTTGATGCTTTCAAAGAACTCATTGTTTATTCCTTTTAAAAGACAATGAAATAAATGAGATGGGCTCAAACTAAAAAGTTTCTTCTCAGCAAAAGAAACAATATGTGAGGTGAATAGAGAGCCTACATCTTGGGAGCAAATCTTTACCCCTCACACATCAGATAGAGCACTAATCTCTAGGGTATATAAAGAACTCGAAAAGCTAAACACCAAAAAAACAAATAACCCAACCAATAAATGGGCCAAGGACCTGAAGAGACACTTCTCAAAAGATGACGTACAATCAATCAACAAATACATGAAACAATATTCATCATCACTAGCAATTAGAGAAATGCAAATCAAAACTACTCTAAGATTTCATCTCACTCCAGTCAGAATGGCAGCTACTATGCATACAAACAATAATAAGTGTTGGCGAGGATATGGGGAAAAAGGTACACTCATACACTGTTGGTGGGTGCAAACTGGTGCAGCCAATATGGAAAGCAGTATGGAGATTTCTTGGAAAATTGGGAATGGAACCACCATTTGACCCAGCTATACCTCTCCTTGGTCTATACCCAAAGGACTTAAAAACAGCATACTACATGGACACAGCCACATCAATGTTTATAGCAGCACAATTCACAATAGCTAAATTATGGTACCAATCTAGATACCCTTTTCAGCAGATGAATGGATAAAAAAAAAAAAAGTGGCATATATACACAATGGAATATTACTCAGCAATAAAAAAGAATAAAATCTTGGCATTTGCAGGTAAATGGATGGAATTGGAGAAGATAATGCTAAGTAAAGTTAGCCAATCCCCAAAAAACCAAATGCTGACTGTTTTCTTTTGATATTAGGAAACTGATTCATAGTGGGATAGGGAGAGGGAGCTTGGGAAGAATAGACGAACTCTAGATAGGGCAGAGGGGTTGGAGGGGAAGGGAGGGTGCATGGAGTTAGAAATGATAGTGGAAGGTGATGATCATTATTATTCAAAGCACATGTATGAAGACACAAATTGGTGTGAATATACTGTGTATACAACCAGAGATATGAAAAATTGTGCTCTATATATGTAATAAGAATTGTAATGCATTCATATATAAATTACTGTCATATATAAATTACTAAGTAAATATAAAAAAGATAAATATAAAAAAAAGACAATGAAGATGGCTGGGGTGTGGGTCAGCGACAGAGTGCTTGCCTCCAACGTGTGAGCAACTGGGTTCAATCCTCAGCACCACATAAAAGTAAATAAACAAAATAAAGATACTGCATCCATGTATAACTAAAAAATACTGAAAAAAAGGACAATGAAACATTAAGAAAAATGTCATATACTCTATGTTCTACATCAAGAATGATATATAACTGCTAGTCTAGAATTTATCATGTATTAGGTGTCCAATCTTTGGCAACTTAAAAAAGTATACATTTTTCAACTATATTCTGAACAAACATTAATAATAAATAATTTTCATTATTTTTCTAGGTAACTGGCAGTATTAGTAAAGATCTCTCTAGCAGTTCCCTAATCTTTGACAGCTCAATTCTCTAACTGTACTTTCAAATATTATGTGAAAGTGACAGACATTTGGTTGAGTACAAAGCCAGGAGCAAGAGACATACCTTGTAATGGAAGTATGTGAAAAATATACACATTGCTTTGACAGTGAGTAAAAAGGTCTTAGTCTATCTATGCCAAGTGTGGTGGCACACACCTGTAATCCCAGCAGCTTGGGAGGCTCAGACAGGAGGATAGAGTTCAAAACTAGCCTCAGCAACAGCCAAGATGCTAGGCAATTCAGTGAGACCCTGTCTCTAAATAAAATACAAAGTAGGACTGAAGATGTGGCTCAGTGGTCGAGTGCCTCTGCTCAATCCCTGGTACAAAAAAAAAAAAAAAAAAAGGTC
>NW_026000109.1:192786-267705 GCF_001458135.2 Marmota marmota marmota | reverse complement strand
AAAAAAAAAAAAAAAAAAAAAAGGTCTTAATCTAAAATGTTGTTAAAAATGAAGTTCAGTTTAAGAGATCTGGGGTTTCACCTGCCAAACTGTATACTAAATGAAGTAAAATGTGGCTTCATTCTTGTAGGCTTCCTGAAAGAAGTTCACAAATACCCACAGTCTTCCAAAAATTTTCTGAATATTAGAAAGAACTGTGAAAATGACTAGAGCTAAGGAAAATCTTTTAACAAAGAAAGTAAATTCGTGTAATGGCATTCCAGAATTAAAATTCATTTTGCTGTTATTCCAATATCTTAATATGACAGCATTCATAATAAAACGACAACATAAACACAAAACTATTATGGTAGTGATAAAAAATTAATGAATGTAACTGCATAAGTTTTCTCAGCAAGCAGGAAAAGAAGAAAATCGTATTCTGGTTCCTTTTGGATACCTTTTAGATCTACACAGCTTTCACAGTATGATAAAAGATGCTGCAATTACAAAAGGAAGAAATGAAAATAGCTGCAAAAGGAGGCAGCTGACTCCTGCTTTTCACCAAACTTACATATGAACACTGAAAATAGCTAACATGATGTCCAAAGGGGAAAACTGTAAAGTTGGGATACAACTACTGTATGAAACACCATTCTCTTCTATTTCCTATTAAAGCATTATTACCTATAATGATCAATAGCCCCTCACAAAATTTTTCAGATTAATTTTTTCTTAGGTAGTATTCTGCCTTCAAACATTTGACTTTTCAACCACCCAAAATGTTTTGTGTTATACTTTGACCCAAGAAGTATTTTTCCAATTTTTGAATTCAGAATTTCACAGTGACCCAAAAATAAATATTTCAAGCTCTAATGCTATGGTCCTGACAATGAGCAGTTTAATTTTAGCAATTTTGGCATCTCTGGCTACTCAGACTGTTTTGCTTTCATAATTTTTGAACATTATACTGTCCTTATTTTTAAAACATAAGTGAAAATGTCAAATTGGAAGTGTATATTTTGGAATTATTTAAGTCAAAGTCTCAAAATTGATACATTTTAGACAAAAATTATTTTTGCTCCAAAAGGCAAAACTTCAGCCCTTCCCTAAACGTCAATGTGTGGAAGTACAGATTTGTAGCCAAATGTTTTTAAAAGGAATCATTATTTTAATGTTCGCAAGCAACATTACATCCTTAAAAAATTTAAGAAGCAAACTATAATTGAGAATTTTATATTACACTTCAGAGAACTAAATTGCTCCCTAACATGAAAAGAGAATAACTCTATTTCTCATACTAACTATAAAGAACAAATACAGAATTGCTACAAAACTGTTTAGATTATCTTCATTGGAAAAACCCTCATTCCACCATCTACTGCTTACAGTGAGTCTTTCTAGCTTTGCTGTGTCCTTCAATGTAAGGCACTCTTTTAAAAATTATTATTGTCATGCAGAAAACCTGTGAAGTATTACACTGTGTCAGCATATAAACCATTTCATTTCTAGGAGCCTTGTTTTCTTATTCATTGTTATGCTAACATTAAATGAATTTATCAGGTTAAACTAAGTTTATTCAATATTATATTTTTACCATCATCTGTCTGTGGATATCTTACCATATTGTAGGGAAAATAGTTAATATAGTGGGCTTGGGACAATTATCCTTAGAAAAGTCTGCTTGTAAGACTGGTATCTGAGAACTTGGATTTCAGGAAGGTTCCCACCATTCCCTGACTGGAGTGGTTCCATGCACTTAAATTGTACAATGTAGTACATGTATTAAATGCCTGCTTTTTTCCTAAGAGTTCAGATTTTTGGTACATGCCTGACAGAAGGTGCCTACATGACCAGCGTTCAATAAAAACCCTGGGCGCTTAGTCTCTAATGAGATTCCTTGGTAAACAAAGTTTCACATGTGTTATCACAATTCAGTGCTGGAGGAATTAAGCATATCTTGTGTGATTCTGTAGGAAGAAGACTCTTGGAAACTTGTTCCTATTTTTCTCTGGGCCTTGCTCCATATACCTTTCTTCTCTGCTGATTTTGCTTCAAATTCTTTAATGTAATAAATTTTATTGTGGCCACAATTAATATACTGAGTCTTTAAGAGAATTGTTGAATGTGGGGGTGGTGTTCAGAATTGCTAAATACAATAGTGTCAGAAGTAGGATACCCCAGACCATTTCACTAAAATATGGCAACATTGTTTGGGAAAAGAAAGGATGAAGAGGTAGAATATGATGATCCTCTGAGTAGCTATATAGTTGACCTATAATAGAAAACGTAAGGGAGTTGCTTTCCATGATGAGATGTAGAAGTTGCCTATGAAATTTGAAAATGATAGATTGAACATCAGGAGAGCTAGCTTGCTAATAAATTCTCTTTGTCCTTTGGCTAAACTGATTAAAATTGGGGAGAGGATACTCTGGGTAATGTCTTTGATTTGTTTTTTCCCTGCAGGGTCCAAATATTCCCAAAATTGAACTCTGGGTGTGTCAAGTTTTTAAAAGTTTACAAAAGGTCAAATCAATTCCCAGGAATAAAGTAAAGCTTTAGATAAACTCAGAGGGAAACGTGGGGGCCAGGGGGTAGCGGGGTATGGATACCTTCCAACAGTATTGTTCAACATAGATGCTGCTGTACTAACTCCATCCCCTTTGTGTTCTAGCTAGAATATATACCAAACTTCAACCTTATCCATTACCCTTCATAGCTATAAATGCAAAATTTACTGCTAGGGACACTTCAATAAAATTGCAATGAGAAAAAAAGAAATTTTTAAAAAATTATTTTGTGGCTATTGCATCTGGATGGATGATAAAATTGATGTAAAATGTTATATATTTGTAATTTCACAAATGCTAAAAGAATCATTTCCTAATCAAAAAAAGTTTAAGAGGGCTGAGGTTGTGGCTCAGTGGTAGAGCCCTTGCCTAGCAAGTGTGAAGCACTGGGTTCGATCCTCAACACCACATAAAAATAAATAAATAAAATAAAAATATTGTGTCCATCTACAACTAAAGAAAATATTAAATTAAAAAAAAAACACTAAAAAAAAGCTGAAGAGAAAAAAAAAAGTTAATGGGACAAAACTCCTTTGGCTTTTGTTTTTCGTCAACAGATTGAAATCCAGACACTCTGAATATCAGAAAAAGATTAAGTCTTTATAACTAAATATTTTTGCCTATTGAAGCACCTACAAAAAAGAAGACAAAAAATGAGACAACTTCTAGATATATGTAGATACACTTTTGGAGTTTTAAAGCCAATCTTTAGTTGCTAATGAGCTCTTATGAAATCAGATGTCTGACCCTTAGACTGGTGATGTTTCAGCCAGATGTGCATATTTTTTTTTTTTGAGAGAGAGAGAGAGAATTTTAATATTTATTTTTAGTTTTCAGCAGACACAACATCTTTATTTATATGTGGTGCTAAGGATCAAACCCAGGCCGAACGAGTGCGCTACCACATCCCCACATCCCCAGCCCAGATGTGCATATTTTTGAGTAGGTCAATTTAGACTCTAGATTAAGATTAAAGAGTCTAAGCAAGTCTTGCTTATCACTTGAACTTGGATTACAGCTGCCTGGCATTGCAGTCTCTGCTTTGTTACTGAAAAAGACTAGCTGGTAGCTTTTTTGGAATTCTGAATTCATAGATCTTAATTGCTTAGGCCTGACTCTAAGCTAAAACCTGTATATCTGCTATGGGTATTTGGCCTCAGTATGAGCTTTGCTGAACTGAAATAGGCACAGGCTCATGAACACAACTTAGACTCTGGGAATGTTGCAGATTTAGGACACACCTCTGTGGGCCTTAAACTATGAAAAACATTAGTGGATGCCAGCTGGACTGTCTGGGTCATATCCAAGTGCCCACAGGAAAGGGCTTTTTCTCTGATGGGACAATCTGAAATTGGGCTGCTGATCAACTTTATTTCTGATGCAGTGTGGCCAATACATTCCTAATTTCTTATTCTTGAGCAAAGTTACAAGTTGCAGGAAGATATATCACAAGGAGCATGACTCCTCTACCTACCCCAGACAGCCTAGATTCTGGACTCCCTCTAGGGAATGTCTCATTCCTACTGACTTATGTTCAGGTTTCCTCATTAGCTGCAATTTACAAGAACAGACTCATAACCTGACTCTACTTCCCTTGCCTTTTTTCCTGAGGCATATACTTTAGTGAGGCAATCTGATTATTAAATGCAGCTTTCCCCGAAAGGGACTGATTTTTTTTTTTCCTACTCATTAGATAATTGGTCAGAGAACACTGGGGAAGGGGGTGATTATGTAAATCCATTATGAAAAGTTTTGAAAATTCAATTGTTCATCCTGTCCAATTCCTGAACTTGTTGAAATGTGTCTTTCTGATCAAATTACACAGGCACATACACACACACTCTCTGTCTCTTTGTCTCTCTGTGTGTCTCTCTCTCTCTCTCTCTCTCTCACACACACACACACACACACACACACACAGACATTTGCAATGCTGGGAATTAAACTCAGAGCCCCCCAAATGCTAGGCAAGCGCTCTACCACTGAGCTACACAAATAGTCCTTTTTTCTAATTTAAGTGAAAGATCATTTCACAATCATAGGCTTATGTGATGATAGCAATAGCTGTCTACTGAGAAGTAACTATAGCCTTCAACTTAAGGAAAGTGAGAATCTGGAGATACTTTATTATTTTCCTATCCCTCACTGCTATTCTATTGATTCAGTCTAAAAAAAAAGAATGAAACATGCTATTACAAAAGAGAATTCAGAAGAAAGTGAACTTATCCTAAAGGCATTTTATAATACTTTTAATTGTATTATAAATGAAATATATAATTTCTAATGTTCTTTGTGTTTCAAGTCAAGCATTAAGTGTCTGGAAAACATTGTGGCCCATTGCCATGTCTGCAAAGTATCTTCCTGTGATGAATAATTTATACTTTAGAGTAATGCCTTCCCCAAATGGTTGGTCAAAAGCTGTTCTAAAAAAAAAAAAAAAAAGGTATTTCTCCTTTAAATTCCTTGTACAAAAGCTACTGAACAAAAACTTAATGTTAGGTAAAGAAAGAGATGCAAGTTGAAAGAAAAATACTCACAATCCATGGAGGCAATGTTGCTTTAAAAGAACATGAATTAAACAGCTAAGACATTTAAAAATAATTTATAATATGATTGCATTTGCAATGTAAGGTGTTTTAATTCACTGATTTTGTAAAAAAAAAAAAATCAATCAGATTTCTTTAAAGGGATTATATTCCTCCATTATATTCCCAATATATCTGTATTTACCCAACAACTCTTACATCCTTCTCTGATAAGAGCAATTCAATTGTTCTGGAGAAACTCTCCCACCACAATCATGACATGGTTTAGAAGGATTGGTTACATTGAGGGTGGGGGGAATTAATTCAATGAAAAAAGGATACTTTTTTCAACAAATGGTGTTGAAACAACTAGACATCCGCATACAGAAAAAAAAGAAAAAAAAAAACATTCCCTGGGGCTAGGAGTATAGCTCAGTGGTACAGCATTGCCTAGTTTTATGCTAGGCCCACAAACTAACAAAAAACATTCCATCTTTGACCTAGCTTCTCAGGACTCACCCTTCTCTCATGAACAGAGAAGGAAAAAAAATTCCTTCATCTTCTCATATCAAGCTTACAGAAACTATCTTGCACCTAAACAATAATGCCTTCTCTATTTTTTCCTGTTACAATAAAAGTACATCAGTTGCAAAGCAAAGGCACATCTGCTATAAATCCCTTCCTTTTCAAGAACTTTTACTTCCTTTTCAAAAATAATGTTCTTTCTTTACCTTAACCTATTCCTAAGCTACTCCCTAGAATCCAGAGGATGATAAAGGCCTAAATCACCATTCATTGGCAAACATGTTCTATTATTTTCTATCTTTAGAAACTCCTCCCTTAAAAGATGATGTTCTCAAAAACATTTGGTCAATTGTATATCCCAATGGGAAAAAAAAAAAAAAAGATAATTTTTAACCCTACCTAAAACCCCCAAACCAACGTCAAATTCCAAATGCATTGCATATCTACATGTGAAAAGTAAAACAATACTACTTTTGGAAGAAAACACAGAGGACTATATCTTCAAGACCATAAGGTAAGTAAAGAGACCTTACACAAAGAAAAATCCTCTTAGAGATTTTCAGGAGTGTATATCTCATTAAGGAGCATGATAAAAGAAATTGGAACTCAAGTGTAAATCAGTATAGACACTTTGGAAAACTATTTGGCAGTACCAAATTAAGCACACACAAATCCTACCATCTGGCAATTTCACTCTTAGGTATACATCCCACAGGTATTTGTACATATATGTGTTTTTAAAAAGGTGCAAGAATATTCACAGGAGCATTATTGCTATATGAAAAAAACTGAACCAAATCCAAATATTTATCAATAGTAAAATGGATACATTGTGGTATATTCACAAATTGAAACAGTATTCAGCAATAAGAATAAATTGTGACTACATGCAACAATATGGAGAAATACATTTTGAGTAAAAAACAATAAACACATTAGCATATATTATGATTCAATTTATATAAAGAATAACAACAATAAAGGAAAAGCTATATTGTTGAAGTCAGTTACTTTTGAGAGGCATAATTTTGACCTCATGAGGGATGGGATGCATGAAGGAGGCTTCTGTAGTACTAGTTATACTCTTTCTATACCCCTAGGTATCTATCTACATAAATACTACACGTACATATATACACTGATGACTGCCAAATACTGATTTCTGTTTTGATGTCCAGATTCCTGCATCAATGCCTAGTTAATATCTTGTATCATAAAAAGAACTGGCCACCTCAAATGAGATTCTCTTTTGATCTTTCCCATCAATCTGTTTCTCCTCCATTTTTGCAGCACCAAATCCCACAAATAACATTACCATCTAGTCACTCAGTTCAGTAATAAAGGAAGTCATCCTTGAATCCTTTCTTATCATATTCAACCTAAGAGTAAGCATTCTTAGCACCATTCTGAAAATACATGCATTATGAATATGACCAAATCTCACCATTTCTTGGACAACCCCAGCTCTAGCCATCTTCACCTCATCCTTCAACAACTTCAACAACACCCTAACTGGTTTTCCATTTCTACTTTTGCCTTCCCACCTCAATAATCGATAATCTACACAGCAGCCAGAAGATTTTGTTTTGCTTTTTAACATAATTTGATGACATAAAGCTGCAAATGGAATAGAATCCACCCCTTGCTCAGTATGTTCCATCAACATTGGCCCCTTTTGAATATACCAACATTTTTTTTTCTTTTTCTCTTCCCTCTCCCTCCCCCACTCTCCTTTCCTCCCTTCCTCCCTCTCTTTAAATCTCAGGGCCTTTGCATATGTAGTTCTTCTACCTAAAACACTCAGCATTATTCCCTCCTCTATTAGTCTTAGGCTTAAACATCTTCTCATCTTCCCACTTTTGTCTTAAATATAATTTCTCCAAAGATACTTCTTTGAACACCATATCTAAATACCTCTTCCCTTCTGCCCTCACACTGTTATGATTTATTTTATGTATCCCTCAAATCATTTGCTGTTTGATTTATTTATATGTTTAATGTTGGTCTGCCCCACTAAAGTATAAACTTGCTGCAGACAGAGGCCTTGATTGTTTTATTCCCTGGTTAAAAAGCTAGCACTTAGCATTGTGGACATTAAAAATGCTTAATAAATATTTACTAAAAGGAGAGATTCCATACTAAAAGTATTCTCTTCCTCTTATCACTGAAAACATTAATCTACTTCATGTCTATAATGCTATTGTCTTTCTCCCACAAGTGTTTCAAACCTATTTTTTTAAATGTATAAAGTATAACTATATAAGGTATAGATAGCTAAGCCCACCCTAAAAGCTTCAATCCCTTTCTTTCCCCCTCTCTTCCTGAAATCTGAGGGTTTTTTTTTATGCAATCCACCTGTTCATTTGTAGAAGAGATGAAATAAGTGGCAGTTAACCATACAGAATACTAGTGCAATAGCTAAAACATCAAAAAAACTTACAT
Organism: Marmota marmota marmota; assembly: GCF_001458135.2. NCBI lineage: Eukaryota > Metazoa > Chordata > Mammalia > Rodentia > Sciuridae > Marmota > Marmota marmota. Next base: position 259,664 of record NW_026000109.1, on the reverse strand, counting down.
GCACATTGTTTAAAAGAAGGTTTTATTTATCCAATTAAATTATAAACTTGAGGGTAATAACAGTTTTATAATTCTTTGTATTTCCCATATTACAGTGTACACATTTACCAAATCCAAAATTAAGACACACAAGTTGAAAAATATGGAAGCCAAATATAATACTTGAAATCACAACCTGTGCAAAGATTTTCTGGAACATGTGTTCACTAAATCCACAGGAACAGCATAATGCTGAACATAAGACTAAGTAGCCTCTATACCTGGCTTATCTATTTATGCATACATATTCATATTTGCTGACTATAACAAAAACTATCAGCTAGGACTGAATTCTTCATACTTTGGCAGGTCAGCAGCTTTTTTACATTAACTTCTAAACACGTCTGAAACTTGAAAGATATGTTGAAAGTAGGCACTTCTACATGCCTAATGATTTTTTCCATTTAAAAAGAGCCCAACTGTTAAAATATTGCTAACTGTACTGTACCCCCAGGACATTAGAAAACCTGGGAAGAAAAACTGGATGTTTCCTGGTTTGACTTCTCAACTGGTTCAGAATTCACACAAGAGAGGTCTTTAAAATTCCATCACAATATCAGGTTCCTTAAAACATATTTTGAGCAAGGTAAGAAACAGAAGCTTTGCCCCTTTAAACAGAGTATCACTCACCGATCTTTTTGTAAATAAAACTTATGAAAACAACTAAAAAACTGTTATATAAACACAAAAACTATAAAGAACAAAACTCAAATCAACAGTTTAACTCTTCTTTGAAGAAATGGAATTAAAGGTTTTGGTATCAGAGTAAAACTTTCAGATGTTGTTAATGAAAATATTTAACAACAGGGTTTGAAAAATAAATGTATAGAAGTAAGTCTGTTAAGAGGCCAAAATCCTAGATTTATAGAGAGATACTCATGGGAAAAACCTACTCCTGTGTGGTATCATGTATCTTCTGTCATTTAATTCACATACAATACCACCTGCATTTTATAATAAAGTACACAGATTTGGGGAATTTATTTTGGAAAGGTTTTTTTGGTATACTGATAAAACTGAAGGCAAACTTCAGTTTGAATCCTGGATGTACTACTTATTAGATTATGAGTTACTTATACACACTGACATTCAAACCCTTGTTTGCATCTAGAAGAAAGAATTAATTTGTACTTTATACATCTTTAGCTATTGATAGTGAATGATCACATTAAGTACATTCTATTGCCATAGATACAAAATAAAGGGTAAGGGTTTTCTCATGTCTCTTATCTGTTGCCAAGGCCATAGATAACTGCCTCAGACTACAAATTCTCCAATATCAGAAACCAAAACCTGAATCCTACGTATTTGACATGTTCTGAACTTCACTTCATAGTCCATACATCTTAATGAAGTGATGAGGGGTAACATAGCAATAATAGTGGCCCTGTGTTGTGAAGAATTAAATCTGAAGCCAACCATGCTTCCTGTATCCTAAAGAAATGGTAGCAGGATGAACATAAGTGCTACAGTAATTCTTTGAAATTGAAGAGTTAGGACATGATTCAAAACGTGATCTGATTTGCATTTCCCTGATTGCCAAGGATGTTGTACATTTTTAAATATATTTGTTGGCCATTTGTATTTCTTCTTTTTAAAAATGTCTGTTTAGTTTTTTTGGCTACTTATTGATTTAGGTTATTTGGTTTTTTTTGGTGTTAATTTTTTTTATATTAATTCCCTGTCAAAGGAACAGCAGGCAAAAAATTTTCTCCCATGCTATAGGCTTTGTCTTCACACTCATTTCCCTTTGCTGTGCAGAAGTTTCTTAATCTGATGCTATCCCATTTATTAATTCTAAGTTTTATCTCTTGAATTTTAGGGGTCTGGTTAAGAAAGTTGTTGCCTGTGTCAATGTGCTAGAGTGTTGAGCCTATTGTTTCATTCTAGCAGTTGCAAAGTTTCTGGTCTAATTCCTAGGTCTCTGATCCACTCTGAGTTGACTTTTGTGCAAAGTGAAAGACATGGATTTAGTTACATTCTTCTACATATGAATACAGTTTTCCCAGCACCATTTGTTGAAATGCCATTTTTTCTCCAATGTATGTTTTTAGAATATATATATATGTATATGTGCATATATGTGTGTGTATACATACATACATATATATATTCAGTTATAGTTGGACATAATACCTATATTTTACTTTTTATGTTATGTGGTGCTGAGGATCGAACCCAGCGCCTGAGCGCGCTCTACCACTGAGCCACAACCCCAGCCGTTTTGGGGCTTTTATTGAGTATCAGATGACTACATCTATGTGGATTTGTCTGTGTGTCTTCTATGCCTCTGATCTTCATGTCTGTTTTGATGCCAATATCATGCATTTCTGTTACTATAGCTCTGTAGCATAATTTGAAGCCTGGTATTGTGAAGCCTCCAGCCTCACTCTTTTTGCTCAGGATTGCTTCGGTTATTCCCGGTGTTTCACTCTTCCAAACAATGTTTTTAAAAATATTTATTTTTTTAGTTGTAGTTGAACACAATACCTTTATTTCACTTATTTATTTTTATGTGGTGTTGAGGATCGAACCCAGGGTCTCGCACATACAAGGTGAGCGCTCTACCGCTAAGCCACAATCCCAGTCCCTTTTCCAAATGATTTTAAGGCCATTTTTCCTAGTTGTGTGAAGAATGCCATCAGTATTTTGATGGGGATTGCATCAAAACTGTATAATGAATTTGGTAGTATGGCCATTTTGACAATATTAAGTCAGCCTATCCAAGAACATGGAAGATCTTTCCATCTTCTAAGGTCTTCTTCAATTTTTTTCTTTAGTGTTCTATAGTATTCATTGTAGAGGTCTTTCATCTGCTTGGTTAGATTTATTCCCAAGTATTTTATTTTATTATTTTGAAGTTAAGGTGAATGGGATAGGTTTTCTGATTTCTCAGCAATTCATTACTGGAGGACAGGAAGGATTAATTTATATATGTTGATCTTGTATTCTGCTACTTTCCTGAATTGGTTTATTAGCTTCAAGTTTTCTGGGTCTTCTAAATAAAGGATTATGTCATTCGCAGAGATAATTTGACTTCTTTAATTTTCTTCTTTTCCCTAATTGCTCTGGCTACAGTTTCAAGAACCATATTGAATAGGAGTAGTAAGAGCAGAAATCCTTGCCTTGATCCTGATTGAGAGGAAATGCTTTCAGGTTTTCATCCATTAGTATGATGTTGGCCATGGATTTGTCATATACAGCTTTTACAACATTTAGGTAAGTTCTTTCTATCCCTAGTTTTTCCAGCATTTTAAATATGAATGGGTGCTGGATTTTGTTGAATGTTTTTTCTACATCTACTGAGATAATTATGTGACTCTTGCCCTTAAGAACATTTATGTGGTGAATTATCTTTATTCATTTGTGTATGCTGAACCAACCTTTCATCTTTGGGATGAAACCCACTTGATCATGTGTACTATCTTCTTAATGTGTTTCTTTTTAATTTGTTTTGCCATTATTAAGGATTTCTGCATCTATGTTCATTATGTCTGAACATGTTAGTTTGAAGTTTTCTTCCTTGACATATCTTTGTTTGGTTTTGGTATCAGAGTAATACTGGTTTCATAGAATGAATCTGGCAGTATTTTCTCCCTTTCGATTTCATGGAATGATTTGAAGAATATTGACACTGGTTCTTCTTTAAAGGTCTGATAAAACTCAGCTGAGAATCCATCTGGTCCTGGGCTTTTCTTTGTTGCAAGGCTTTTAATTGCTGCTTTAATCTGATTGCTTGATATTGCTCTGTTTAAATTTTCTATATCCTCATGATTTAATCAAAACTCCAATGAGATTTGATCTCACCCCAGCTAGAATGGCTATCAACAAGAACACAAATAATAATAAATGCTGGTGAGGATGTAGGAAAAAAGATCCCCTCATACATTGTTGGTGGAACTACAAATTAGTGCAACCACATTGTAAAGCAGTATGGAGTTGACTCAAAGCATGAAGAATGGAACCACCATATGACCAAGCTATCCTACTTGTTGGAATTTATCCTAAAAAATTAAAATCAGCATATTATAGTGATATAGGCATACCAGTTTTTATAGCAGTACAATTCATAATAACCAAGTAATGGACCCAGCTCAAGTGCCCATCAATAGATGAATAAAGAAAATTGGGCATATATACACAATGGACTTTTATTCAGTCACAAAGAATGAAACTGTCATTTACTGGTAAATGGATGGAACTGGAGAACATAATGCTAAGTGAAATAAGTCAGACTCAGAAAGTCAAGGGTCAAATGTTTTCTCTCATATGTGGAAGCTAGACTAAAGTAACTGAAAAAAAGGGTTGGTATGGGAATCCCATGAAAATAGATAGGAAATCGGTGGAGTAAAGAAAAGGTATAGAGGAGGGAGTGGGAAAGGAAAAGAGAGAAATGATATAATGAAACTGACCAAATTATGCTATGGTCATATGTATATTTATGAATATACCATAGTGAATTTTACCTTTATGCGTATCTATAAAGCAGCAATTAGAAAACTACAAGTAAGTACAAGGAAGAGAGAGGGAAGAAGGAAGGGAAAAAGTAGTGGGGACTAAAGTGGAGTAAACTGTATTACATGCACCTATGATTACGTCAAAATGGATCCCAATGTTATGTGTACCTATAATAATGCACTAATAAAAACATAATTTTAAAAACGATTGTTTTAAAAATATTTATTTTTTAGTCAGACACAATATCTTTATTTATTTATTTTTATGTGGTGCTGAGGATCGAACCCAGGGCCTCGCATGTGCTAGGCGAGTGCTCTACCGCTGAGTCACAAACCCAACCCCTTAAAAACGATTTTTAAAAATGACCTGGCAACAAGGCACAAATACTTGAAATGAAAAATCTAAGTCATTATAACTTTCATAACAAGTACATAAAACTCAAGTCTTTGGAAGTGAAAATTTAAAAAAAAAAAAAAGGGAAGAGAATGGGTCTCCAAAGGATCTAAGTGTTCCAATTAAGATACTTATTAATTAAGCACATCTACACAAAAACTTAAATCTATAAAACCCTCAGATATCAAATCAGGACTAAGTTCCTGATCTTTCTAGGAGAATATGAAAGAAGCTATGATATAGCTACAAATTATGACATAAAAATCATCTAAAAGCAAGACACATGCCAAAATATTACTATGACTATAAGGAAACACCACAGTCAATGACAATAATTAATAATTCATATGCCTCAAGAATATTAACTTATATTTAATTATTTTCCAAAATAATACATAAACTTAGGAACTATAATTTATGCCAAGGAAAATATGTTGCAAACAAACAAAATAAAACACATAGTAATTTTAAATCCAAATCAGAGAGAGGCATAGAACATACCAATTTAGGAATAAGAAGCAGAGTAATTAAGTGTTAAAAAGACAATGTGGCAGGCAGACTATACTAAAGCCACATGATTTTCAGATGCTCTTCTCAGAAGAAATATATACATACTCTTCTCGGCAGTTAAAATAAATTCATGCACCAATATTTACCTACCACCTATCATATGCCAGGCATTGTTCTAAGGGTAGGAGAATATAGCAGGAACAAAATAAACTAAAACTGTTGGACTCATATAATTTATACTCTATGTTCAATAACATAAGGTGTTATTTTTAAAAATAATAAAACCAGGAAGGGGAGGGAATGTTGGCATGTTGTAATGTTTTAAAAGGTAATTAGGGAAGGTCTTACCAAGGTGACATCTGAGAAAGAGCTAAAGGAGGGGAAGTAAGGAACCATGTAGTATCTAGGGGAAAGAGTATTCCAGGTATAAGGAATACCCAGTGTACAGAGAGAAGCATACTCTACGTGTTCAAGGAAAACAGGCCAAGTATGCAGTATATAGACTGAGGAAGGAAGTAGTAAGTACAAAATCAAGAGAACTAATGGGAGGAGACGATATGTTTAGGTAGGTTTTTGGAAGGTCACTGTAAATCACTACACTAGATGAAAAGGAAAGCCACTGGAGGCTTTTATCAAAGAAATGAAATGACCTGACTTTTATTTAACAGGATCACCCTGACTGGTTGTCGAGAAGAAAGGGGGGTGTGGGAAAGCCAAGAAGACGACCAGTTAGGAATTGGCTGCACTGATCCAAATAAAGGATAGTAGACTGAATTAAGAACGTAGCAATAGAGGTGGTGAATACTTCATCCAATTCTGGATGTATTCTGAAGGTAAGAGCAGACAGAATTTGCTGATGGATAGGAAAAATGAGTAAAAGAAAAGGAAAAGTTAAGAGGCCAGGCACAGTGATGTACATCTATAATCCCCATCCTCAGGAGGATGAGGCAGGAGGATGACGAATTCAAAGCCAGACTCAGCAACTTAGCGAGGCCCTAAAAACCTCAGTGACACTCTGTCTCTAAATAAAATACAAAAAAGGGCTGCATATTAACAAACCTCAGTTATTAAGTGCCCCTGAGTTCAATCCTCGGTATAAAAAAAAAAAAATAGCTCCCAGATACTTGGTCTGAGACCCTGGAAGGATGGAGTTATCACTGCTGAAAGGGAAAGATTGTAGGAGGTAAGGTTTGAATGGGAGGAGAGATCTGCTAATTTTTGAGAGACCTATTAGATATTAGATAGGCAAAAGAATAGACAAGACTGAAACTGAAGTGACAGGTCTGGGCTAGATACACAATTCAGAAATATAATTGTACTGTATAGATTTCTAATTTTAAAGTGCTGAAATTTTTCTCCAGGTATTAATTATTCAATGCATACATGTTAAATAGGAAACAAAAATGAGGAATCAGGAATCCAATTAAGGAGTCAGAAGTATATGCAAACTACATCAAGGAATGAAAGGAATTGATAAGGAAGGTGGTAAGAAGCATCATGCAAAAAAATCAAATATTTATATAATTTTCAGGTTGCAAACTGGCACACTGACATCATCAAATGTGCTACATTTTACATTTAAACTGGCCCCTGATGTGTAGCTGATGTCATCATATAGGTCTAAAGGCAAAAATTCCAAATAGAGTGTTTTGCTTGTTTTTGGTACTGGAGACTGAACCCAGAGGCACTTCACTATTCAACTACATCCATCCCAGTTCTTTTTATTTTTTGAGACAGCCTTGTTATGTTGCTCTGGCTTCCTTCATACGAGAGAACCTCCTGCCTCAACCCCCCAAGTGGCTGGGGTTATAAAAACTCTCTTTTAAACATATTCTGAATAGAAGGTGGATGAAAGAACCCTTAAGTAATTGAACTTGTACCGTGTTTTTTCCCTTCAATTCATCCTAGACATTATGATACATTTATCTTTCTATGTCCATATAACTTTGTTTTTATCTTTTCAAATGGGTTAAGATTTGGAATTATAGTTAATTTCATCCATTTTTTAAATTTCCCCACCTCTCCAGGATTTCTCCATTAGAGTTTCTCATCTAAAGCAAAAAACACAGAAAAATGACTTCTCATTTCTTAAAATTCTCTCAGTGGTTGTATATAACTATTACCATTCTAGAGGCATAGGGGAGAAATAATTTCACAAATAGATAACAGCAACAACAGCAGCAGCTGTTACCTTTTTAGTAATGAAAACACTCAGGTCCCACCCAGACATAACTGAATTTAGAATCTTTGGAGGTGGGACCCAGCACTTTGCATATTAACAAGCCCTCCAAAGGATTCTAAAATATGCTACACTTTGAGAACCTCTGGCTTATAGCAGTAAGGCTCAATTTCCTCAAGGAATGTCAAATGAAAAAGGTTACTAGACTATAAAATTCTTGAAAACTTAAACTTATTATTCTACATTTTCTCTTGCCTTATACATTTGACATTTAACCCATACAGAGTTTTTGAGTAGTTAAAAAATCAGAAATAACCCCTCCCTCTTAAACTCCCTATTTCTTCTCATTTTATGAAATCAAGTTATAAGTTAAACCTTTATTGTCTCTTCTTAGTGCTATTTTATAGAAAAAGTAATGACTTTCTAATCAGAATATACAACTTTTAAAGTAAATCTGCTGATGTCAAGTTACATTTCAAATATAGGTAAAATGTGGCCACACTGGTCACACAGCAAACACACCCCTTCACAAAAGTAGAAAAATCACTTTCTAGAAATAGAAAAATATTTTGAAACCACAGATGCTTTATTTATTGTCAATAATGCATGCCCTTCTCATTCTTTGCTCTGTATATTAAATATGGAAGAATAGAACCATAACACTGATAGAGTGCTATCCAGCTATGTAAGGACATGCCATGCCATGACATGCCAGTGTCATTTCCCCCACTGTCCTATCAGTACAATACTGTTCCTAAACTAATCTCAAGACTATTCACAATAACTCCTTCATTCATGTAATGTGGCAAGTTTTCTGATCAACATTTATCTTCCTGGTTATATTCCATACAACTTCAAAAGTGCCAAAGAGTGGAGAAAGCCAGAGAACAGTTTGTTGATTCTTTGTGTCCCAAGCTGAAACCATTTTAATTGTATTCTAATTTTATTTCCCAAGGGGTCCCAGGTAAAGTACAAGTAACATACAGGTAATAGGTGAGGGGAAAATAAATATTGTGGAAGGCAGTGTAGAACACATGGAAACAATACTTGTTTAAGATCCTTTCAGTTTGACTTAATTCCAGCCTTCACTTGCCATCATTTTATAACAGAGATAGAAGCCAAAATATCATATTCTGTCATATTGTTGACATTTAGTGCTTATTTTAAAATACAAACTCCTTGAGAATAAGAAGCGTATGTTTTTGTTTTTTTAATATTTATTCTTTAGTTTCAATTGGACACAATATCTTTATTGTACATTTATGTGGTGCTGAGGATCGAACCAGTGCCCCATGCATGATAGGTGAGCGCTCCACCACTGAGCCACAACCCCAGACCCAGAAGTATGTTTTAAACATCTCAGTATTCACCTGCATTATTTTTACACAGGTATTTAATGAATATTTATTTAACTAATACTGAAACAGATTTTAATATCCCAGAAAAAACTTCTTGCCAAGACCAACATTTGCCAATTCACAGCTTATCTCTTCATTTGTTTTAGTCAACTTTTTTCCTGATGTGACTAAAAGACCTCACCAGAACAATTGTAAAGGAGAAGTTTATTTAGGGGCTCACTGTTTCAGAGCTCTCAGTCGATAGTCAGCTCCATTTCTAGGGGCTCAAGGTAAGGCTGAACATCATGGTGGAAGAGTAAGAGTAGGTGGAGGGAAGCAGCATACTTAATGATCAGGAAGCAGAGATAGAGAGAGACTCCACTCACCAGATACAAATATATATCCCAAATGCATACCCCAATGACCCACCTCCTCCAGCCACACCCTACCTACCTTCAGTTACCACTCAGTTAATGCCATCATAACACAATGATTTCTCCTCTGAACATTCTTGCAAAGTCTCACACATAAACTTTGGGGGACAATTCACATTCAAACCATATAAAGATAAACTTTCATTACTTCTAGATCTCACCCCCAACTGCATTTTTCCTATCACACTTTTATCAAAGGACAAATCTGATCTTGTCCAATTCTATTTTAAAATCTTTCAAAGGCTCACAGAAAAACTCCTTGCCAAGACCAACATTCGTTAATTCACAGCTTATCTCTTAAGTAACTCAGCCCTACCACTGAACTAAAGCTCTTGGAATGTTCTCCCCCACCCATAACTCCTCCCCAATACACAAAACTCCTGCAGATTATTCAGGACTCAGTTTAAGTCATTTTTCTATCATGTTCCCTGATCATAGCTCTCCAACCCTCAACTAAGTTAAATATTCTATCCAACTTGATAGTACTTTCAACTTACTAACTAAATCTGCAGTTGTTTATCTGCTTCCCCAGTTACAAGATAAACTTCTTGAGGATAAGTATCACATACTCAATTTTATAACCGCATAACCAAATCACAGTTTCTAGCACATGAAATACTTTTAATGAACATTATTTACTGAACACAATAATAAAGTCCTGTGTTCCCAACATTACTTTCCAATTTAAGACTATTATTATATTTTCCTGGCTGCTTACAAATAATTTTTTTTAAGTATAGCAGCCCAATAGGGTAAAAGAAAACATTTCTAGGGTCCTATTCTGAAGTCACATTTATTATGATACAAAAGTAAAGTCAGCATTATATTTTTCAAAGAACAGAAAAAAATATTTTACAAGAACTTTTTATTCTGGGGGCTGGGAGGAAAGCTCCTTTCCTGAGAGATTACAGTCACCAAACTTGGTATGATCCTAAGTTAAAACAAGCAATAGCAGAGATGATGAAAGAAGAAATAGAAAGAAGCTGCCATTCAGCCTAAAATGTCATATTGGGACCACAAGGTAACAAGCTTGGATGACTAAACAGAAAGACAAATGAGCCTGAATTCCTGATAGCATTGTGGATCCACCACACAGTCCTGGACACTCGATCTTTAATGTCTCATTACTTGAGGGAAATATCCCCCAATTTGATTTTGTGGTGCTAAAGATGAACCCAAGTCTAGACCAGTGCTTTAGCAATGCGCTATACCCCTCAACCCCTTTTCTGTGTTTTGAGAAGGGGTCTTATGTTGCTCAGGTCTGTCTTAAACACCCAGGCTCAATGATTCTCCTGCATCAATCTCCAGAGCAGCTGGAACTATAAGTGCATATCACAGCTCTCCCTAATTTTTTTTTTTTTGGGGGGGGGGCGTGGGAGCAGTTTGGGAGGCTGAGGCAAGAGGATCAAAAGTTCAAAGCCAACCTCAGCAAGACCCTGTCTCAAAAATAAAAGGTCTCAGTGGTCAACCATCCCTGAGTTCACAGTTCACCCTAATTTTTTTTGGGGGGGGGGCATACTAGGGATTTAACTCGGGGCACTCAACCACTAAGCCAAATCCCCGGCCCTATTTTATATTTTATTTAGAGACAGGGTCTCACTGAGTTGCTTAGCACTTCGCTTTTGCAGAGCTGGCTTTGAACTCTCAATCCTCCAGCCTCAGCCTCCAGAGACACTGGGATGACTGGCATGTACCACCATGTCCAGCCCTAATTTGTTTATATATATAACTCATTTTTTAAATTTCTGTAGATAGGAGAGAAGATTCTTAACACAGGAACATTAGAAGTCATAGAAAGGATGTTGTAAATTGATCATATGAAATGCTTTGCTAAAGAAAAATTCATGGTAAATAATACAAACTAAGACCAAAAAAAAGATTGACAAAACATGTTTGCAATAAGAATTATATCCATAACAAATATATCAAAGAGCACCACAATTTGGTAAGGAAAAAATGAGAAAAGATATGAATAAGCAATTCATAGAACTAAAAAACAAAATGAAACTACAGGGCTGGGTGCTGTAATACACACGTCATCCCAGCAGTTTGGGAGGCTGAGGCAAGAGGAGCAAAAGTTCAAAGCCAAACTCAGCAACTTAGCAAGACCCTGTCTCAAAATTAAAAATAAAAGGTTTCAGATGCTACAGAACAAACTACCCCATATTTAGAGTCTTGAAACAACACCATGTTATTTCTTACAACTCTGTAAGTTGATTTGAAGTTTCTTTGTTGATTTCATTTCTGGCTTCTCTGCTGGTGCATTCAGCTAAGGGTCAGCTGAACTAGTAGATCCAAGAAAACTCACTTTAATGTCAGCTGGTTGTTGGCTGGGTATCATGGTTCTCCTGTAAGAGACCTCTTATCCTTCTATAGGCTAGACTAGCTTTCTTGCTAGCAGTTGTAGGAAAGCACTCTTTGAAGCTTCTTAAGGATTTGGCTCCAGAACTCAAAGACTACTTCTGGATGGAAGAAGCAGTAAAGGGACATTGCAAAGAGAAATATATACTAGGATGGGAGACATTTTATTTATATATATATATCTCGTGTGTGTGTGTATACATATATATACATATATACATACATACATACACCACCACAGTTAGGTGGCAGAAAGTTGTCTGGATGTATGTGTGTGTACATACTCACACACACTGAAATAACTATATAACTGTTAAAAAGAATGCTTTATGTATTCACATGAAAGTTTTTCAAGATATGATAAGTAAACAAAACAGAACCCGAGGTACAGAATATTTAACATTACCATTTGTGTGTGAAAAAAATCATGTACATATGTTATCACATCCATGTATGCTTGTAATTCCTCAAAATTTATTTTAAGATTAACTACTGAGGCATGCAAAAAAGTTAGCATGCTGGCTGATGATGCAGGGCAGGGAGGCCCTGTTAGGACGATTAGCACAGATAAGGACAATTAGGGTTATGTGGGGATAGGGAGTTGTACAGAGTTATGGGTCTAGGGAGAGGTTGTAGATTCATAAAAAGGTATAGGCCCATTGGCAGTCCATGATGTACAATGATGAGGCAGATGTAGGAGAATGGTAACACAGTCATGGTTTGGATACGAGAAATTCTCTATAAGCTCCTACGTTAATGCAGGATTATTCAGAAGTAAAATGATTAAATTATGAGAGCTGTAGCCTATTGGTCCATCCAAGTTTGAATGGACCAACTGAGTGGCAATGTATGCAGGAGGGACATGGATGGAGGAGATGGGTCACTGCAGGTATACCTTGAAAGGTTCAGCTTCTCTATGGCCCTACCCATTTCTCATTCTGATTCCTGGCTGCTGTGAATGGACAAGTGCTCCTCCACCATGCCCTTCTGCCATGATGTTCCACTTCACCTTGGGCCTACAGCAATGGACTTGGCCAACGACAGACTACACCTCTGGAACTGTGAGCCAAAATAAACTTTCCCTCCTCTAAACTGTTCTTGTCACAGTGATGAGAACGTAACTAACACATACACATTGAGCAAATAACAACTGGGCACATGATAAATATATTTAGGCAAAATCCAAGTTAAGTTTCTTACTACCACAGAAAGAATTTATAAACATGAAGAGGGGCAAGGTTAGAAAGAATCTTGGGTATCACACTGGAATTGAAACTACAAAAACAAACTAATGATTTTATAATATATACACATAGGCATAGAAATAATTAAGTACAAGTACATATACAACTTATTTATTTATATATATATATACACATATATATATATACATATGTATATATATATATGTATATATATATATATACATATGTATACAAACCATACACTTGTATCCTAATTTTATTCATGAAGAACATGTGATAGCAACGACTCCCCAATAGCAATGAGCACACTATGCCCCAAATCTTTGCTTTAAATATGACCCTTTACAAAAACAAAAGTCAAAAACAAGGCTCCTTGAAGAAATGGCTGCTTCTAGGACCAGAACAAGCAAAGCACAAGATGAACCAGGAACAACTTGTTCTGCCAGAAAGTACTAAGAAAATGCACAATGAATAAGATAGGAGCATGATAAATAAGCATGGAAGCCAGTTTGATGGGGGCTCCCCCTGGCTAAATAGGGGACAAATTAAATAGCAAAGTAAATAATAATGGTAACAAATCACAACACATTGAATAAAGTCAAAATTCATGAGTCTTTTTATGCATTTAATTAACAGAAAAGAAAAGTGCCTTATAATATCAATTGTACATGTAGAAGAAATAATGGAAATAAATAATGGCAATCATCGTAAAAGTGGTTAATTCGTATGGGAATCATCAATAACACTAAGGCTAATGAGAAGAGGTTTGATTAAGATACTGGCACAGTGATGGACAATATCTCTACAAATACTTATCAATTACAAAGGGAAAAAAATATTATCTTGTTAACATCACTACTAGTGACATGGTTTGGACACTGCATGCTTCTGGATGCAATGCATCAAGAAGGGCACAGCACAATTTGTATGGTATTTCTAACCAGGAAAGCATCACCTGATTGGGGTCATGAGGAAACATTACACAGATCTAGAATAAAGATCATTCTACAGAATGCAGGCCCTGTATTTTATAAAATGGCCAAAGACATGAAAGACCAGGGAAAACTGAGGCTCAAGAAATTTAAAGAGATATGACAACTAAATAGAAAATGCCTTTCTGTTGAGTTGTATTTTGGTTATACAACATAGTGCCTTGTTTTTAAGAAGTATACGCTGGCCTGCTTAAGGTTGATAAGATACGCATTTGCAACATGCTCCAAAGGTTTTGGGAAAGACTGATAATCCAGGCACATATGCATGTATTATGGAGACAGGGCAGGCAATGGAAGAAATGCAGCAAAATATTAACAATGGAAGAAATTTGGGTGAAGAGATTCTTTGCAGCAGTTCTTTATACTATGTACCATTTAAAATTTGAAATTATTTCAAACTGATGTTTTAAAAATCTGAAATAAAAATGTGATATAGAAAATTCGATGGTACAGCAAATATGAATCAGTCATTGTCTGAAGCCAGGAAACAGAATGAAAATTTTGGCTTAATATGCTAATTTACATGCCTTCTTTTACCATACTTGATGCATTAAAAAGGAAGACAATGTTTTTATGCCTACTTGGAAAACTAAGAGCATCTCAATGTTTTAAATGAACATTTTCTTCCTGAATTTTAAATGGGCATTTTACAGCTCAATGAGGAAAAGAATCCTGATTTGTTCATCAGTGTAATCTCAGTCAGCAACTAACAAATTTATGATATACTCATAATTCCTTGAATAGGAAGTCTACCACAAATATTATTCCAAACAGCAAAATACAGTGACTTAAAAATATCAAGGATTCTGCTACACTGAAAAGGCGAGACTGTTTATATCAAGTTAAAATTACACACACACACACACACACACACACACACGTCAAACTAAGAATAGAAAAATATCAAGCATTTTCTTTCTTAGGAACTTGAGAAGTATTAATTATCTGCTCTATACCCCTAAAAACAGCAAACTGTTAATAGTTTTGGGTTAAAAAATGGAATAAGACGTTTAGTATACCAATGAGACTTCTGGAGATAGTGGAAGACCATGTTAAAAAAAAAAGAGTCTGGAAAAATTAGTAGAATTAACTGTATCAAACTGCTGATAAACCACATATCCTACTGATAATAAGTAAAATCATTTTCGAATTTGAAGGAATACATTGTCTTTACAGAAATCAAAACTCTCCCAGGCATTTAGATAGTTAGCCAAATTAAACTCTGAATTTTAAAAGCTGAACATATGTCACATGATTTTCCTAGAGAATAAACACATTTTAGTACATTTTATAGGCTCTTGGTTCCATTGTTGAACTTGAAAAAAAATTATGCATGGCTGAAGATCTATGTTATAGTTACACATAATGAACTTAAGAAGTATGTCTTTCCAAAGGTTTAAACAATAACTGAAAATTACATTTTGATATGTAATTATCTGTTTTAGAACATAAGAGATAATAATACTTTACGAAATTAGGATTTGTCAATTTGAAGCAACATCAGAAAATTAAGAACTGTTACAAATCTATTAAAACTTCTTCCCCCTAAGGAGTGTAAGTCAAATCATTTCTAGCATATTACAAGTAAAAAAACATTCAGCAATACTATAAGCCAAAATCTGTATGGCTTTCAAAAGAAGATAAAATATTTTTAGGACTATTCCAAAAATAAAATAAAATAAATAAAAATTATCAGTACTGGCAAAAATTAAGCACTCAATGGGAGACATATGTTTATTCTTATAGAAAGGATGCAAAACAACCCTGTAAAAAGGTGAAGTGTCTTAAAAATCTATTAGAGAAATCTATAAAGACAGTTGGATAAAGTCAGCATAATATATCTACACTGGTAAATCAACTAAGGAAAGAAATCTTGACATAACACAGAGCCTTGCACATGTAGAGGTGTTCAATAATGGTTTACTTAAATGAAGTGAGCATGAAAAAAAATTTTTTTTTAATCTGGAAATGCAAAAAAAAAAAAAAGAAGGCAGTCTGAGGTTGTCTGAAAAATAAAGTAAGAGTACAAAAATCACTGTTCCCTAAGCAAGTCACTTTGAAAAAGAAAATACCTAAGCATTTTTAGAATGATGCATGGAAACTCCCTTCAGCTGGTCTCTAATAATGACTGAGCCTACTCTCAAATTCTTTCTGGAAATGTATCATGTATAAAGTCTAACTGAAATAACTATTTTAAAATTTAACTTAAATGAATGCTGTGTGTATCACCAAAGAAGGAAAAATTACCAAAAGCAGCAAGGAACCTTTTCTACTCTCCATTCAGTAAGAATCAGATGAACTTAATTCATAATTCTTCCATCTACTGTATTTATATATATGAAAATCAGCAGAACTTTTACCTACAAGTAGGTTGTAAATACACACGTTTCACTTTCACAAGTCTGAGTGTGTGTGTATATATATATATATATATATATATATATACACAAAGTGAAGAGGAAAGACAATCAACTCTCTCAAAAGTGGGCAGTGCCTTAAGAATACAAAAGGGTGGGGCTTGGGTTGTGGCTCAGGGTAGAGCGCTTGCCTCACATGTGCCAGACCCTGGGTTTGATCCTCAGCACCACAAAAAAGTAAATGAATAAAATAAGGATATTGTGTCCAACTACAACTAAAAAATAAGTATTAAAAAAAATACAAAAGGTTGGCTAAAAACCTTATCTCCCATGTCTAAGCAGCTACCTGTGGTAGTCCTTGCATAGGAGAGTCTGCATGATTTTAGAGCTCTTTGGTATTGTAAACAGAAAATCCTCAGAGACATGAAGGGAAAAACAAGTGAAATATGAAAATATGGTCCTATCTTTCCCACCCTATCCCAAGGATAAGAAGAATCAATAGACATTAGTTTATTCAAGATTTCACAAAGTTATTGCCCATCAGCTCACTATGACACCCATTTTTTTTTTCTTATTTAAAAACTGATCATTTTTACAGAACACAAAAGCCACACCCTTAATAATACACTCAACTCTGAACAGTGCTTGGCTTCTATGACAAGTAAATGTACATTTCTAGAGAGATAGCTGAGGCTACGTCTCCTGAGCCTATTTCAAACTAAAATCTGTTAAGTGTAAGTTACAGGTCAAATAGCCCCAAACCAACTGCTGAGAAGAGGTTGAGGAGAAAAACATTAAATACATCTATTTCTCTTAATGAAATAACGTTTCAAGAAACCCATCACCAAAGCTACTGGACTACTAATTTAGAGAATAACAACATTGAATCTGCAAGGCACAGAGTAATATTATTCTTAAATTATTATTTTATTTCTATGGTGCTTTGAAAAGTAGTAAATTCATGAAGGCATATGAGACCTACTCTCTAATCATGGACAGTATTAAAATTATATTTTTATCTAATTTCTGGAAAGTTCTGCAGTATCAGCTTAAGAAAGCAAACCAAGGGGCTGTGGTTGTGGCTCAGTGGTAGAGCACTCACTTGCCTAGCACCAGTGAGGCACTGGGTTTGATCCTCGGCACCACACAAAAATAAAATAAAGATACTGTGTCCACCTACAACGAAAAAATAATTTTAAAAATGCAATAAAAATTTTAAAAAAGAAAGCAATTAAATTTTAATGAGAAAAAAGGTCTAGTAAAAAAATCTGAAAATAAACATTAAAGACATTCATAGTTAACTTTTTTTGACTAAGGGGAGGAAGGTAGGCACCAATGTGTGCAACATCTGCAAGTGGTCAAGGTCTGTTCCTTGGAAATTAATACCTTATAAAATATAATCTGACATGATCTTTAAAAACCATATTTTAACCACCGTATGTCTCCATTAACAAAGAAAAAGCTTTTAATACAAGGATTTTTCACATCATACACAAACATTCACTCTTGCAAACTAAGAACTACATGTAAATCAAAACACTTAAAATTATCTAAAGTTATCCAAAACATACTACTTGGAGCCTCAGGGTTTTGTTTTCATATTCTTTCTCGGATCTTAGTTGTAATGCAGTTTTGGAATGGGTCTTCATTTCAATATAAGACTGTTCAATAAGCCATCCCATGTAAATAGAGCTTGAGAGACTAATTCTCAAAACCACCTCAGGAGATGCTTAATAACACTCCAGCTCCAATTTCCTTCGACTCAAACAGCAACATACAGAAAACAGTGCACACACATAGTTAGGAAAGGAGAGGAGTAAGGGTACACAAAAGCGCCCCATTCTTTTGTTTTGGTGGCAAAAGCAGCAAAACTAAAGATTTACCGAAGCCATCCACACCTATCCCCACCCATCAGAGCCCTGCAGACCCTATCATCCATCAGCTCCTCAAGACACTAGCCAGAGCCTGAGGTTGGTAAAACTCATGGTTTTCCACGTTTCAAAGATGGACTAGGGAGGCTGTGTCTGGGGGTACTGATAGAAAGAGAGGGCACAAATCCTTTGAGGACAGAGGGACAAGGCGATGCATCTAGATGGGGAGGATGGGACGCGTCACAGAAACCAGGTGGCTTGCAAATTCGTCAGGAGGAAGAGCTCCATAAGGCAGACACAGGATGCTGCCTGTTCAGTGATGGGGACAGACGGACAGTGCTCCAGGAGGGGAGACTCACGCTCGTAAGAGACACGAGAGGGCGTGAACTAGGCAGGTCTGAAGTCGGATCCCAAAATGGGTTGAGACAGCCTCAAACAAACCCATACGGAGAGGCTGAGACTTACGGTTGCTTCTTGGGCTCAGGGTAAGGGTTGGCTGGACTCCGCACGTCTGCAATTCTGCCTCCGCCGCGGCCGCCCCTGCCNCTGCCTCAGGCTCCGTCGCTTCCGCCGCCACCACCGCGGTCTCCGAGCCGCCCGCCACCAGTCCCAGAAAGCCTTGTAGCCCGGGCCAGCAGCGGGCAGGAACGGTAGCACCTCTGCTGCCGACCCGGAAGTTCTTCCGCCACCAACCGCGAGGCTGCGAGGGGTGTGAACCCGGAAGCGATTTTCTCACCCGGATAGTGGCAGGATGAAAAGATAAGGCCTTTGAAGATCTGGGAGCCCATAATTTCTGGAGAAAGTGCAAGGGTGAACGGTGCTCAAGCGCGAGGAAAGGGAAGGACAATAAAAAGCGGGTGCGCAAAAGGTTCTCCGACGCCAGAGACCCGAGCTCTCGGGGTGTGGGGTGGCGAGCGCGAGAGAACGCGCCGGGCGTCTTTTGGTGGCGACCGAGGGTCCTGCTGCTACAGGAAGTGGGGCCGGGCTGCTGTGCCTGGGAAAAGGGAAGGAGGGATGAAAACACGGTGACGGACCCCGCCCCTACGTTGACCGTCCCTCCCTGGGCGTTGAATGTAGCGGCCCCAGAGACTGTGGGCCGCCCGCACGGGTGAGACCGCTAGGTTTCCTTCGCGGAAACGAGAAGCGAGATCCAGATTCCAGCGAAAGAAAAGAACTCGGAGACCGAATCACCTCCGTATCTAGTTTCTCCAGGCAAGGAATTTCTTTCTACGAATAGTTACAGAGAAGCCAAAGCTACCTTTGAGGTGGAAACTGCGCAGAGAAGCTTGCAGTTTTCCTTGAAGGGTGGTAGCGGAGGTGGGGGAGTGAAAGGCAGAGTGTTTGTTGTCAGGTAGGAAAACCGAGTCGGAGCTTGTCATCATAACTCACTTTCCCTTTCTTCTGTTTTTGAGGCTTTTCGTTTTCTTTCTTTGCTTTTTCTCCATCGTGCTTTTAGCTTCACCAGAAGTCTTTTTATCTAGCTGGCCTAACTAAAAATCTCAGTTCCATTACTTTCCCACTCTCCCAGAGAGCTGTGTCTCTTTAGAGTTTGTTTGCAAGCAGTCTAACATATTATTCTGCCCACGGGCACCAAATGTTTCTTCTCTACCTCCCCTTCTCCAGTCATAGTCACAACCAAAAATGCCCTTGTGTATTTTAAAATGATACCACCCCCAACACTTCATTTCTGAGGCCTCATTACTTAGTATATTGTTATTTTTGCCTCAGCATTTTCTGGTATAGAGTGGGAAATATGACAAAATGCCACATGTTTCCTGTACATAGTCACTTAAACCGTTATTAAAACTCAGTCTCAACGTTTCATAACATATCTAGTTATATCTTCATTATTTTTAGCTCAAGTTGTTTTCTTCCTATCCATTTGTGTTTTCTATCTTTTCAGGCTTTACCTTCATTTTTAATATAGGAATATTATTTCCCTAAAAAAAGCCTTTGTTTACTTATTTCATGTCACAGGAAGAATGTATATTTCAAATAGTCAAATGTGAATATTTCTGGAAAGCCAGTTTTAAGAATCTTTTGGGAATGCTAACATTAAAAATTAAAAAGAAAAAAAAAAAACCTAAGTGATGAGCATTAACAAATAAAGCACTTGACTGATTTCTTAGCCTAGGTTGGCCAAGACAGGAATTGATTTGCTTTAAATTCATTTTGGAAAACTAAGAGTTACTTGATTTCTCTTTGTAGATACTTAATAGCAAAACTTGTTTGTGTAATTGTGCCATGTATATTATACAATGTCTCCACAATACAATGTCTTTTAGGGGGTTTTCAGTCTTTAAGGAGGTGTCCATACATCTCATTCACTTGTATAATTTATGGAAAATGAGTGTGCATTATTCTGAATCATTATTTCAAGTCATTATTTGCAAAATATTTTATAACCTCATGACTTTTTTATGCCTAAAAGACAGATTCTTAACTGTGTCGTTAAGATCTATGAAAATATGTATCTTCATTTTGAAATTTTTTACCTTTAACAGAAGGAATTTAAAAGACTATAGGAAAATCTTAAATTATAAGCTAATATTTTGAATAGTTCCGTGATAAAGATACAATCAAAGTTATCTCTGGTTTGCCTTTTAGGTACTATCAAGTCGAAGATATATAAGTAAACATTTTTTAATTGTTTCCAAAGTGATTATTGGAAATAAAAGATTTTCAAGTTGGGATATAATACTCTATTTTTTACTTTGCCACCAATTGTGTCATTTAATCTTTAAGGAATTTTTGTTTGTTTTGTAAAGCAATGGGAAATCCAGAAAACATAGAAGATGCCTATGTTGCTGTTATTCGGCCGAAGAATACTGCCAGTCTCAATTCTCGGGAATACAGAGCTAAGTCATATGAAGTGAGAAAATTTAATGACATTTGATTTTCTACACTGAATGTCATTCTATACTATCATTAACATATAAAACCTTATAATATGTTTTATTTATTTATTATATATTTTAAACCTTATTGATAAGCTGGTTATTCTAGATCTCTATCCATCATTGTCTTTCTGCTGCATGCCTTTTGAGCATTTAACTATTTGATTTATGTGTGTAGGTTATTATATAGTAAAAGTTACTCCTTTGAGCTTTTCTTACAATTTATATACTTAGATTTAGTACAGTTTGTAGAATGGTTCTCAAAAATGAAAAAACTACAAAAGTCAACTCACTCAAAATGTTTGTGTAAACATGGTTCTCATTTTCACAGTTTATTTTTAACTATTTAATGTATATTTTTCCCTTAAGTTCTAGGCAATCAAGTGACTTCTCTGTGGTCTTGAATTGTATTACATGCATTGGTAAACTTGTAATTCAGGCAAAAATATATCTAACTAAATTGTTATCTTTTCTATACAACAGATGCCTAGCACTATGAATTACTTTTAATCTAACCTAATTCCTCTAGTATTTTACTTAAGCTGCTCTTTCCAGGTTTTCTGAAACCTGTTAAAAGGTACTGCAGGGGTTTTCTGTAGACTGTTGCTCCAGCAATGCGTTTGCTTACTCCTTCTCAATCGTGGCTACACTGATGAATTACCTGGAAATTTTTTGAGTCTGTTAGTATCAGAACTCCAGTTCCTAGACATTCTGATTTAATAGGTCTGAGATTAGGGATGGGTGTTGACATTATTATTTTAAAGCTATTCTACTTTATTACTAGACATATTACTAGAGCTGAGAACGGCTATTAGCGTATTACAGTATTTTAGGTAAGGCACATTTTATTTTAAACTTTCTCTTTCTGATATTTTTCTTATTTAAGATTCTATTGCATGAAGTTCCCATTGAAGGACAGAAAAAAAAGAGAAAGAAAGTTTTGTTGGAAACTAAACTTCAAGGCAACAGTGAAATTACACAAGGCATATTGGATTATGTCGTAGAAACCACCAAGCCAATTTCTCCAGCAAACCAGGGTATCAGAGGTAGGAAACTTTTCTTTATTTTTCTTAACTCAGTTTTCTTTAAATACTTGTAAAAATAAGATATATTTTAAAATATACAAAAATCAAAGTTTGATTTTTTTACATTTGAAAAACTTACAAAACAGAAAGTTTTTTATTAATTATATCAAGCCTCTTAAGAAGTAATTCAACTATAATTTTTCTCAAAACTTGAAAAGCATTTAAAGAAATCACAATGTTAATGATTTGGTCAATAGAGAAAGGAAATGAAGTAGTGATTTAAAAACTATGGGCAGGGAATAAAAGAGAATAAAATCATGGCATTTGTAGGTAAATGGATGGTGTTGGAGAAGATAATGCTAAGTAAAGTTAGCCAATCCCAAAAAAAACAAATGCTGAATGTTTTCTCTGATATAAGGAGGCTGACTCATAGTGGGTAGGGAGGGGGAGCATGGGAGGAATAGATGAATTCTAGATAGGGAAGAGGGATGGGAAGGAAAGGGAGGGGCAGGAGATTAGCAAGGATGGTGGAATGAGATGGACATCATTATCCAAAGTACATGTATGAAGACAGGAATTGGGTGTCAACATTCTTTATATACAAACAGATATATGAAAAAATGTGGTATATATGTGTAATAAGAACTGTAATGCATTCTGCTGTCATTTTTTTTTAATCAATTAAAAAAAAACTATGGGCTAGGGTTGTGGCTCAGCGGTAGAATGCTTTGCCTTGCACATGCGAGGCACTGGGTTCAATCCTCAGCACCAAATAAAAATAAATAAATAAAATAGAGGTATTGTGTCCAATGACAACTAAAAAAAAAAATTTAAAAATAAAAACTATAATCAATTACAAATTTCATTTGCTGAAAGTTTAGTTTTCTAGGTATGTATCATTGAACTACTATTTTTATGTTTCTACTCCAGTACAAAAGAAATTATAAACCTCTATCTATAACTAAGTAAAAGTTAACATTCATGGATTATGGGAAATCCTGGAAGTTACCAGATAGCAGGGATTTTCTTTCCATTTGGCCATAGAAATAAGTCCCTTTTCTAAGAGTGAAACTAATGTGTAGACACACTAACCTTGAAAGATTGAGGCACCATTTAAAATATTAAATAATGTATAGACAGTAAAAGTGATTAAAAATTGATGATCCAATTTCTCAGGGTATATCCTTTTAACAAGCAAAAGTGGTCAGAAATTACAGAAACTATAAACTATGCCCAAGATTCAGGCGTCATAATTAAAAAGATAATGCTTGCTTCAATCAAAAAGAAGTTGAAACCAGTTGTTAGTGAGATAAAGAGTACCTCTCTGTGTCTACTTTTGGTTTTTAAAGTTTATTCAGTTTTTTATCATTGTTCCCCTGTAGAAATTAGGTGTCTGATTCACCTGTTTTAGTAAAGATTATTTGTTGCAGACATATAGCCAGGTCTTATGATTTGTTAGTTTTTTTCCATATTTGTTTTCTAAACATAATCTAGCTGAGCTCTACAGCTGTGTTATGACTTTCTGAGGTACCATTCACTTTATTATATGATTCAAATAGGTTACTTCCACAGAAGAGCTTTAAGGGTTTTTCTGAGTTGGGACTCTGTTATAACTCAAGATTGTAAGAAGTTCCTCCATAACTTTGCAGATCTTTGATATATATTCTGAATCTCACAAAAAGAATCCTTTTCCCCTGATTATTGGATTTTTTTTTTTAATAAAATGATCTAGAAACCATTTTTACCCTAGGGGGAAAGAAGCAGGATGAGGGGAAAGAAGAACATCCTTTTGGGATTAAAGTGTGTGAAAGACTGTGGATATCACAAATTTGCCAGTCTTTTTTACCTTAGTCTTTTGACTTCTCTGTCAAATTTTCATCTTCCACGATTGCCAAATTGTTATAGTTATCAAGATTTATCCTGAGACTGAATCCATGAGACAGAAATCTGATTAGTCTGTGAGGTATTTGAGCTGAAATAGATAAGTAATAATTTGCTGTGAATAAGCCAAGCTTTGCTACTAGGTTCATTCACCCAAAAGGGGGGATGGGAGAGGTGTCAGTATTAACAAAAATTCCCCTGGCCCAGAGTGCTAGGCAGTTTCCCTTAGGAAGAATTATAAATGAAGCATGCCTAGCAAAATTTTACCCATTTAGACAATAAAATATACTAATATATTTTCAGGCAGCTTTTAATGAACACAAATAGTGGAATTTACTATTAATCTCCTTTTCAATTGAGCTTTTGTAAATGTCTAAGGGTTTGGGGGGTGTCTTTGTTTTGTTTTGTGTAAGTTTGGGTTTTTATTTGTTTTTGGTGTTGGAGATGAAACTCAGGAACTCACACATGCTAATAAGCAGGTGCTATGTCCCAATGATTCATTGTGTAAGTATCACATGGAAATCACAAACAACTATAGTAGCAGTAGGTATGCTTTGCATTTTGTGTAGTATTCTATATGCTTTGCTACCACATTTATTCCTGAAATTCTTTAATTGGTCCTGTGAGTTGGTATGTGGACATTTTCACAACTGTAATTGGAAATGCAGATATAGGTTGTCACCTGTAAAGAGCATGTTGCTATTAATTGAGGAATTAGAACTAAACCCTCACATCTCATTTTGAAGTCAGTGCCTTTTTTTCCTTCCACAACAGATCTCATAGTTACAGATATGATTTATAAAATAGGCAGTTCAACAGTAAATCTGAACCAGATCTGGGAAAGCAGCAAAGCAGGAAGGATCAAGTAAATAGGAGACCTCAAGACAGACAAAGAGGGGCTGGGGCTATAGCTCAGTGGTAGATCACTTGCCTCTACACGTGTGAGGCACTGGGTTCAATCCTCAGCACCACATAAAAATAAATAAATAAAGATATTATGTTCTTCTACAACTAAAAAAATATTTTTAAAAAGACAAAAGAAATAGTGCCTCGACATTTATTAGAATGTTATTCTATATCTAACATTTATACTTTGAACAAGTGTCCATTTTGTAAAATAATTTTTGGGACTGTAATAGAAAGGGCCTTAAGAACTAGAAATAATGGGGCTGGGGTTGTAGCTCAGCAGTAGAATGCTTGCCTAGCATGTGCAAGGCCTTGGGTTCAATCCTCAGCATCACATAAAAAATAAATAAATTAATTAATTAAAGGTATTGTGTCCAACTACACCTAAAAATAAATATTAAAAAAACTAGAAATACTAACTGATATTTTATGAATACATGAAATTATTTATCTGTTTAACTCCTTATCCACAGAGGCATCCCATTGCTAGCTATTGTATTTCTTGATGGGAGAAGATCAGAAATTGATAAATTTGATAAATATCATAGCAAAGGAACCTAGACAGTGAGGGGTTTTAGAGTATAAGATTAGTAGTTTTTTAGTGATGGCCCACTTAATGCCAAATTAAGGTAAACAGACTCAAGAATTGTGATTACGACTCAGAACATTAGTTTGTAGCCCAATCAGATTCTAATAAAAGTTAATATTGAGGATGGAAGATGAGTGTTTAAATAACAAAGAGCTACCATTTAAGATTTTGTAACTTTCATATACTACTCTTCCTCAGTGAACCCAGACTGTAATAAAATTACCACCTTTATCAGAGCTGAGTGAGGAAGTATGTTTGTTGACCTTACAGGATGCCTTGCTGTTGGACCTGCTTTCTCAGTCCTTAGCAGAACAGTTTTCCTTGCTATGCATAGGAAACTTCTCTTCTAGTAAGTGAAACTATGACCTTAAATGTACTAGCTTACTACAGGATGATCCTGTATAATCAGAATTATTATTTTTATTAGTATATGTAATAAAACCGATTTTAAGCATATTTCAGTTCCTCTTATGTTGTCTTAAAATTTTTTTCTTTTCTTTTTAAACTTATTTTTTTATTTGCAGTACAAGGGATCAAACACAGATATTATGTTCTTGATCAAACACAGATATTATGCCTTGCCTAAACTAAGACAAGTGCTCTACTACTGAGCTATATCCATAATTCCTAAAGATTTATTTTCTAATTTGTGAGTTAATTTGTCAGACATAAAAGTCTGTTATTTTGGGGCTAGGGATATAGCTCAATTGGTAGAGTGCTTGCTTCATATGTACAAGGCCCTGGGTTCAATCCCCAGCACCAAAAAAAAAAAAAAGTCTGTTATTTTTATCTTTGCGGCCTTTCTTAAAATGATTAGGAAAACGAGTGGTACTAATGAAGAAATTTCCTCTGGATGGAGAGAAGATGGGCAGAGAAGCATCGTTATTTATTGTTCCATCAGTTGTCAAAGGTACAATCCCTATCTTATATGTACTTTAGATGCCAAGTGAAAGTTTATTGAGGAACTTAGAAGTTTGCATTTATAGTTACTATTGGGATACTGTTATAAAATACATGTTAAGTTCGTAGAAAAAATTTTGACTTGTCAAAAATGTTTCAATTTCAAATTAATGTATATCTTCTTGGCTTTGTATATTGGTTAGTATACAAGCATTATTGGCTAACCAGTGATGCTTTTATTTCAGTTTTTTAAATAGGATGGAAAAGTGAGGGGGGAAGGTATAATTGAGATTAAAAGTACTTAGGTTAAAATCAGGAATTTTTCAAATGATATACCGTAGATAGAATAGAAATAGATATTTAAGTATTCTGGGAAATAAACAGATTATGATCAAAGCCTATTTTGTTATTGAGGATAAGAAATGTCAATAATAGTTCTAAAATATACTGCCCAATTGTAGTATTTGTAATATTTATATTACATAGATATAATGTATAATATGACTCACTTCGTAATGTAGATATAACCCTTTTTATGATGGCACCATTCTTCTTTTTTTTTTTTTCAGATAATACTAAATATACATATACTCCAGGATGCCCAATATTTTACTGCTTACAGGATATTATGAGAGTCTGTAGTGAATCCAGTACTCACTTTGCAACACTTACAGCAAGAATGTTAATAGCCTTGGATAAGTAAGATGTACCATTAAATATATTTTTTGAATAATCAAATACATGTTTATACTTGAAATGAGTCCAATGTAGACACTTTTAAAATAATATATGTATTAAGAAATGGTAAGTTTTTCAATTATAAAATAAAAATGAAAACCACCCAAGGCAAGATTGGCTTATCTGTTTAGAGCATGTTAATTTTATTAAAAAGTAACGAACACTGCCCTGACCTTGGAATTAAGATTCTTCTGTTACAAAAGTGGATTTAGTGTTTAGATATTCTTATTAATAAGTCATTTAATCTCTCCCTTTGTCTTTCTCTAACAGTAGGACTCTTATCACCTACATCTCAGTGGTGTAAATTTTGAAGGTACTTCATTTTTTGAAAGGAGTTTTTATCATTACTATAGCATATACATTTTTAAAAATTGTTTACTTGTGTCTATTAACAAAAGTTTTATTAACAAATGAGGTACTTAGCCAACACTAATGAAGATTATAAAAATCCAAGTGTAATATTAGAAAGTATCACATATCAGAATTAATAGTCTGCCTTTTCATCTTCATTTTTGAACAAGTGTTTTTACTACCTCTTTTTTTCTATTTTGCTAGGTGGTTAGATGAACGTCATGCACAGTCTCACTTTATTCCAGCTTTATTCCGACCTTCTCCACTTGAGCGAATAAAAACTAATGTCATAAACCCTGCATATGCTACTGAATCAGGCAAGGCAGAAAACTCACTACATATGGGCTATAGTGCATTAGAAATAAAGAGTAAAATGTTAGCCCTAGAGAAAGCAGATACCTGTATTTATAACCCTTTGTTTGGATCAGATCTTCAATATACAAATCGGGTAAGAGTTGAATTTTGGCTTTGGTTTCAAAAGTCATTTCATGTCAAGTGTAATTTTTTTCTGAGGTGTGTGTGTGTGTGTGTGTGTATAGTAAATTGTAAACAAACATTAAGATGACATCCATGCTGTATTTATATACATAAAGGTCAATTATTAAAAGCTCTTAAGAAGTTTTTCTTTTTGTTTTGTTTTCTACTTTCTAGGTAGATAAAGTGGTAATAAATCCATACTTTGGTCTAGGAGCTCCAGACTACTCAAAAATACAAATTCCCAAACAGGAAAAATGGCAGAGAAGCATGAGCAGTGTCACAGAAGACAAGTACTTTTTTGGTTTTACTCCATATTGCTAACCTTAAAAATATATTACAGTATTAAAATATTGTTTAAAATAATACGTGCTATAATTTTTCAACCTAGTTAATAGTTAACTTATAGCTGCTCAGTTATATGTAGCTTTAATAGGTGTGTCACATTTGTTTTGAAACAATTTCAATTTAAACAATGCTGTTTGCATTTTTTTACTTTCTTTTTAATAATTAGAGAACGACAGTGGGTAGATGATTTTCCTCTTCATCGAAGTGCCTGTGAAGGAGATTCAGAATTACTAAGCCGTCTTCTCAATGAGAGATTTTCAGTCAACCAATTAGATAGTGACCACTGGGCACCCATTCATTATGCATGCTGGTAAGTGAATTACTTATTCTTTTCTTTCTAGGGAGAATAAATTCTTAGTATTAAATATTAATATATCTTATCAAAAAGACTATTATCATTCCAGACACTTTTTTCCACTATAGTTGCCTTCTGAGCTTTCTGTTTTGATCTTGTGATTACTGTGTAGGTGCTACTGTTCAGAATTGCAAGGTCTGACCCATGGGGAAAGTACTGCCATTGTTAATAGGGATCATCAAGTCTTACTGTAGGATAGTTAATAACTAGTAAATGTCACTGCTAAACCCAAGGTCCCTTATTTACCTTGCAGTGTCTTTTGTTTTATATTGGGTTTATGTTGTATTATTTTATCCTTATTATAAAGTTTGAATGTGTTAATAACATAGGAAATTATCCTCTTCATTCTTTGGGAAATGGTGGTTATCAGAAACCTTCATTAGAATCAGAACCTTCTGTTTTATTAGATGTGGGGGTTTGAAAAGAATCGGAGTTAGCTCTTAACAGTACTTGCCTGATGTAGCTCTTACTATCCTACTCTTTTCACATAATATACTATTTCCCCTTAGCTGGGCTGAGTTTTCAATATTGGTGGCTGTAGTTAACAGAATGCCCATTTTCTCAAAAGAACATGATTATATTACAATTTTTTTCTATGAGAAAGTTATTTTTGACCTGTTGTTTAAAGTATGGTACCATATTACTTACTAACCGTTAATTGTCCACAATATCTTAGCTGTGCAATGTTAAGCAAGGAACTTCACATATATGCATCTTAGTTCATTTATCTGTATGTAAAATACAATAACTAGACCATTTCTAGAGTTCATTCCAATTCAGAATTCTTTTGATTTCTCTAATTCTAATATTTGTGATCAAGTATCTAAATTTAGTTGCTTTTAAAGTATTTTTTTTTCTGTTTTCTTAAAAATAAGCTCTTTTATTTGGTAAACTTGCTCTTATGTTTTCAGTTTGGGAAATTTTTATATTTATATTTAGGGTTACCCTAAATCATGCTTAGGTTATCTACTAGTTGTTGTCTCAGATTACTGATAAATACTGATGATGTAAATAATACTAAAAGAAATTTACATGCTTTACTTGTAGATAAACAAAAAGGGTATAGCTTATAGATCAAACCCCAAACAGCTATACTGTGGGATTGGGAAAGGCCAAGGCAGTGAATTGTGGTTTATGGCAGGAGATATTTTTTCTTCTCTAATAAAAAAATGGTAGTGTTTTCTACTGCATGTTACATAAAAGCACTAGTCTAGCATTTAACATATTTTGGAAGGTATTTAAGTTTCAGTCGCATCTGTTATTCCTAAAAGTATGACCATTGCCAAGTTACTTAACTACTTTAAGGGTTTGTTTCCTTATGTGTAAGATGGACTTCAAAATGATACTTTTCCTAAGATTAAAAAAGAAAATACAGGGCTGAGGTGTAACTCAGTGGTAGAGCACTTGCCTAGCATACTGAGGTTCAGTCCTTAGCACTATATCAAAAAAGAAAAATGAAGATAGGGTTCTTTGAGGACACATAATAAGCACTTAATAAAGTTGGCTTTTATTAAATATTGTTGTAGTTGAGGTGATAGCTCAATAGCAGAGTATATGCTTATTAGCATGCATGTATGCGTGAGACCCTGGGTTCAATCTGCAGCACCCCCCCCCCAAAAAAAGAAAGAAAATGTTAAAATGTAAAGATGTTGGTGTCTCATTCTAAAACTTATTAAGCTATAGTATTTTAATTTCAGCTTCTTGTTAATAGAGTACACCAAGGAAAATTTAATAAAATTAATTTGATAAAATTAATTTTCCTAGAAATACTGATCACCAGACATAGTATGGGTCACCTTTCAATACTTTTAATCAGATGCATCATTTTCTTGGTGTGAATTTGAATAAAGAATGGTTTATTTAGTTAAGAATTTAAATTAATTTATTTTGGAATATACTCTTATTCAGTACAATGATCTAGGAGGGGACACTGAACTATCACAGCCTAAATTCTGGGGCTTGTCCAGTCTTTATAAGGTAAAACAATGTTTTACTCCTCTTGATCTGTTTTCTCATCTTTAAAATGAGGGTATTTGCCAAGTGTGGTGGCACAGTCTTTTAATCCTAGCAGCTCAGGAGTTCTGAGGTAGGAGGATCACAAGTTCCTGGCCAGCCTCAGCAACTTAGTGAGGCCCTAAGCAACTTAGTGAGACCCTGTCTCAAAATAAAAAGGGCTGGGGATATGGCTCAGTGGTTAAGAACCCCTAGGTTCAATCCCTGGTACCAAAAAAAAAAAGAAAAAGAATAAAATAAAATGAAGCCAGGCATGCTGACATACTCCTATAATCTCAGCGACTTGGGAGGCAGAAGATCAAGGATTTTAAGTTCCAAGCCAGCCTCAACAACTTAGCAAGAACCTGTCTCAAAATAAAAACTAGGAAATCGGACTGGGGGATGTGGCTCAGTGTTTAAGCACCCCTAGGTTCAACTCGGGTACCAAAAATAAGTAAGTAAATACAGTGATGGTTTTGATTAGATAAGTATTTTTCAAACTTTTTGGTCTCAGGACCTATTTTTCCTTTTAAAACTTATAGGATCAACAAAGAGTTCTTTTTTGTTTATGTGGAATTAATGTTATTTACTACATTAAAAATGAAAACAGAAAAATAGCCTAAATATTTATTAATGCATTTTAAAATAATAAACATATGTATTAGCATAATACAAGTTTATAAAAGTGCCATATTTTCCAGAATAAAAAAATTAATGAGAAGAGTGGCATTGTTTTACAGTCTTACAAATCTCTTTACTGTCTTTATTTAATAGACTCTTACATCTGCTTCTGCCTTTAGTGTGTTGCAAAACATGTCACATAGCTTCTAGAAAACTTTATACTAAGAAGAAAATGAGAATGAAAAGGGCAAATACTATCTTGTATTAAATTATGAAAATATTGACCTAGAAGACCCTGAAAATTTTTTAGCAGTCCTTATGAATTTCTGGATCTCTTTTTGAGGATCATTTAATTATATCACCCCTAGGATTGCTCAAAGCTGTTAAAATTCCTTAATCAGTGATCAGGCACCTAAATACATATTGAGTTACCATTTTCTCAAATTATTTAAATTGACTTTTACTCCATATTGTCAATGTGTCACCACTTGTAAATGTCTCATAGCCCATATTTTGTCACCTCTTTGCCCTTTCTATGCCAGACTCTCTGTTTTGGATCAAATCACTGTCTTCTTTCTCTGATAGTACTTTTAGGCATTAGTTCATTGTCAGAAAGTATTTTTAGAACTGAGATGATATGGCTCACTATGAATTAATCCATCTGATTTCATTGAGGTCTTCACTGTAGCTTAGCTTTGCTTCATTCATTCTGTCATGCTTTGGGTCTTCCCCTACAAACTATTCTAAAGCTTTCTACTCCTACATATGTAAATGCTCACTATTTTCATTCTTAACTTTCATAACTCCCTATACTCTTTTACCCCCTATTTTCAAAGAAAGGTGAAAACAGAAATGTAGTTCTTTACCCCAATGATAAGTTTTTGTCTCCATACATCTTCTCATCTTCTGTATAAGATAATGCATGCAAAATTCCATTCTGTTCCCCATTCAAATCACCATTTCCTTTCTTTTTTTTTTTTTTTTTTTGTACCAGAGATTGAACTCAGAGGCACTCAACCACTGAGCCACATCCCCAGTCCTATTTTGTACTTTGTTTAGAGACAGGGTCTCACTAAGTTGCTTAGCACCTTGCTAAATTGCTGAGGCTAGCTTTGAACTCTTGATTCTCCTGCCTCAGCCTCCCAAGCCACTGGGATTACAGGCATGTGCCACTGCTCCTGACACCATTTTCTTTTTCAAACTTTCTTTGCTCTTGCCTTCATTCTATGATGATTCTCTGTCCCTACATGTAAAGAACCTTAATTTGAACTTGCTACCTATTCTAGCTACTGTCCTGTTTCTTTCCTTCCTTTCAAAGCCACTTCAAAGGTGAATGGGCCACATTCTCTTGTTTTCTGTGTCACAATCTTCATAAACATTCTTTACCTTCTCTGAGTTTTTAATCTCTTTCCCTGCCCTGCATATTGTTGACTGCCCCTTTATTCTAAGAACAAATTGGAGTTGCAAGAGTGTAATGAGACTTTAGTAAAAGTTAATATAAATGCAAGATTTTATTGTTAATCTATCACTATTATTAATGAAATATTGGCCTCCATTCTATGATCCAAGCATGTATTGGAACGTGGAAACTACAAAGATTCAGAAAACCAGATTCTAACTCTGGCTAGTAACTATGAGACTTGGACAAGTTACTTAACTGACTTCAGGCTTCATTCTTCGAATTCGTGCTTGTATTAATTATTTTTATTATTACTTCTAGGATTATTCCCGCATTATGACTTTCCCTGAAAGGCTGTGTTTCAAAATGCATTTATTGTTCTAAGAGGATCATCTTTCTCTAACTTCTCTCTCGGAAAGATTTTATCTATTCTTCCAACCTTAATAGTAATTCATTTCAGTTAAATGATTGTACATAATCTAGATAGATATTCTAAGCCTTTGCCTCTCTTCTGAGAACCAATCCTGCATTTTCAATTGCCTACTTAACAGTTTAGTTATGCATCTTTTATGCGTAAGGCATTTTGGAGAATGCAATGACATTATCTCTACCCTTAATGAACTTCCAGGGTAATAGAAGAAGTATATAAATAAGAATGAAATTAGTTAAAATGAGGTGAGTCCCATAAGAGTAACAAAAATAAAATGCTAAAATGTATTATTAGGAATATAGAGAAATTTATCCTAAACCGTTTCAAAGGATTAATAGAATTAATAGAATTCAATCTGAACAAAATGAGGAAGAATAGAAGAGCATGTTGATAGCGGAGAACACCAGCAAAAGTCACATGAATAAGAAGGGATAGGATACAAGTGAACAATTCAGAGTATAGAAAAACCATAGGGTTTGTAAAAGGGGAAAAGCGTTCAGGGCAAATCAGATCAATTCTAATATGTAGTGTTTTCCTTCAAATATCTAAAACCAAATTTCCATTCACCTTCTCTCCTTCCATCCTCTTCTTTCTAAATAACAGATTATTTTTCACCATTGCTTCTGATTGCAATGTTTCATAAATCTTTGGCTGTAATCAAGATGTTGACTCACTATGTCTGGCACATGCTTTGTACTCTTCTGAGACCTTGCTTTCCTTACTCCTTCCCCGCTACCTAAAATATTTTATCTCAGGCTGAGGATGTGGCTCAAGCGGTAGCGCGCTCACCTGGCATGCATGCGGCCCAGGTTCGATCCTCAGCACCACATACAAACAAAGATGTGGTGTCCGCCGAAAACTAAAAAAATAAATATTAAAAATTCTCTCTCTCTCTCTCTCTCTCTAAAAAAAATATATATATATATATATATATATATATATATAGATATTTTATCTCCCTTTAACATTTCTTATGTTCTTTCTTATTTCAAATCTGTTCAAATTGCTCTTTCAAAACACTTCCTGAAAAGACAAAACTCATTCATCTTTTCGAATGTTTTAAATAATTAAATATATGCCATTTTGGTTTGACAATTGTGAAGTCCCATTTGTGTTGTTATCCTAAATTCTTAAATCTAACAGTACAAAGTACAAAAGTTATAAATTATGTAATTTATCCATGTTAATGTCTTGCCTGATTAATTAAACCCTTCAGAGCAGGGTTCTGTATCGTATCTTTGTGTCTTCCACATAGTTTAATGTAGCACCCACATATAGGATTGTCTTTGGGCCTCTTTTGTAATTCATGGTCAGGCCTACATGTAAAACATTCCCATAAGATTGTTTATGACTTACTTTCTGATTCTAAACTTTTTTTTTTTTTTCCTTTTTTGGTGCTGGAATTGAACTCAGGGTCTTGCATATGATAGCACATGCTCTACCACTATACTGTATCCCCAACTTCTCTTAACCTATTTTTAACTAAAAATTATAACTTTTGTACTTTATATGGAGTGTTTCTCCATCACCTTCTTTATCTTATATTTGGTTATATTTTATCTCAATTGATCAGAAATAGAATTGAGCCAAAATAATTAATAAAAAATCCCTAACCATTGAGAGCATTTTTTGTCAGTTTTAATCCATTAATGCTTTACTATCTAACCTAGAAAAGCCTTAGATTTCTTGGATATTGGCTGAATTTTTTATTTTTTTTAAACATTCCAGATGATTTTTTTTAGGTAAGTTTCATTTTTTT
This sequence comes from Marmota marmota marmota, assembly GCF_001458135.2. Classification (NCBI taxonomy): domain Eukaryota; kingdom Metazoa; phylum Chordata; class Mammalia; order Rodentia; family Sciuridae; genus Marmota; species Marmota marmota. The sequence goes on along the minus strand of NW_026000109.1, from coordinate 224,863 downwards.
TTTTTTTTTTGTAGGTATGGAAAAGTTGAGGCCACTCGTATATTATTAGAGAAAGGAAAGTGCAATCCAAACCTTTTAAATGGACAGCTGAGTTCTCCTCTTCATTTTGCTGCTGGAGGAGGACATGCTGAAATAGTACAGATTCTCCTAAACCATCCAGAAGTTGACAGAGTAAGTTATTTCCCTATTTATCCCTATCCCAAGCAGTAAATAATATGTAATGACACTGAAATATTCCATTGTACATTTGAAAGGTCAGCTAAAAAATAAAAATAAATTTCATTTTATAGACTAAGTAATATTTATGTATGAGCTGTGCTCTTGAGCATACATTTTAAATGTTTTTTTTTTATCCTGACAAAATATACCTCATGTAAAATTTATGATTTTAATTACATTTAAGTGCACAATTCAGTGGCATTGAGTACATTCTCACATTATTGTGCAACCATTACCTCTACCCTTTACCAGAATCACAAAATTTTTACCACTTTTCATTTTATATTCTATTTCCCAAAAAATGTCTTGAGAAAGAAAAAAGGATGGTCGATCCACATAGTAACAAGTGTTTCTAAAGGGCAAAGTAAAAACATAACAAAAACTGTTGTATCTGTATCAGAACTTTTAAAAATCAATAATCTCATTGACTAGTGCTTTCAGTCTTTTAACTTTGGCAATTCTTGTTTGATATAGAATATGTACGATGTAGCCTTAATATTTACTTAACACTTTGCATTAATCTTTTTTTATGAAATTCTGATTAATTGAATGTTTTCCCTTAGAAAACTGTTTCTAATGTCTTTTTTTCCTTCCCTCCCCCACATTTTTAGCACATAACAGACCAACAAGGAAGATCCCCATTAAATATTTGTGAAGAAAACAAACAAAACAACTGGGAAGAAGCAGCAAAATTGTTGAAGGAAGCCATTAACAAACCAGTAAGGATTACATTTATCAATAGTCAAACGTAGCTTTTAAGATGATAGATAATTTAAGGACCTGGCAAGAGTGAAAGAATAAAAGCTTAGATGACTCTTTACTGTTGTAAAACTCATGTATTACATTTGTTGTCATTCTTAACATTTAAACTTTTTTTTTTTTTTTTTTGGTACTGGAGATTAAACCCAGAGGTGCCCAAACACTGAGCTATATTCCAGCCCTTTAATACTTTATTTTGAAATGGGGTCTCACACTAATTTGCTTAGGGCAAACTGAGTTGATGAGGCTGGCTTTGAACTCTCGATCTTCCTGCCTCTTGAGTTGCTGAGATTACAAAGCATGTGCCACTGCACCTGGCTGAACATTTATTTTTATATAACCAAATGAAAACTGGAAAAATGAATAAAACTTCCAAGATAATTAATCTAATTTGGGGACTAGGGATGTAGGTCAATGATAGAGTTCATGCTTAGCAGGCACAAGACCTTGGGTTCAATCTCTTTCACCAAAAAAAGAAGAAAACATAATTTCCAGTATAATCTCTAATTTCCAGTGTAATCTTTTTTTGTGTGTGTGTGCTAGGGATTGAACCCAGGATCTTGTGCATGCAAGGCAAGCACTCTGCCAACTGAGCTTATATCCCCAACCCCCAATATAATCATTCTAAAACAGGGATTTATTCTGAGAAATGCATCATTAGGCAATTTCATCATTATGTGAACAACATAAAGCATTTTTACACAAACCTAGATAATCATGTGTAGCCTTTTATATACATAGGCTGTATTGTATATAGCATTACATATGTCATCAACTAAAATGTTCAATGATGCACAAATGTAACTTGATATGTTGAGTAAAATAATTCTGATTATTCATTGAAGAATATTTCTGTATTAGCCCTTCTAAACAACATTTTATATTTGTAAATTCAGCATTGTACATAATTTATTAATTTAGTCTCAGCAAGTTAGTAAAAACTTTCCCCCCCCTCACAAAAGTTGAAATAGGTGATTTCCTGGCTCTATTTTTCTGCTATTTCAACCTAGTCTTCCCATCTAATTATGCCCAAAATAAACTGATAAATCTAATGACAAATATACATTGTATTATAAAGATTAAAGTTTAATTTAGAATTAGCATTGACATTAAGATGGAGAAGAGGGCTTGGGGCATAGCTCATTGATAGAGCACTTGATTAGCATGTGCAAAGCCCTGGAGTTCCATCCCCAGCACCATAGACAAACAAAAGAAAAGCAAGAATGGAGAGGAATTTACAATAAGAAGAAATTGTTATACCTAAAAGTTATAGTGATTATAAAACTATTATTAATTTTAAAACTATTTGAAAACTTAAAAACCAGATAAAAAGGTTTATACCAACAGATGTAACTGATGTTCCCGAGCCTTTCTAGATATTAACCATCAACTAGTCAATAAGTATTTATTTAGTATATCTGTGAATCTAACACCATGGAACACTCTTGAAAATGGTAAGGAACACATAATGTCTTCCATTAGGAAGTGTTACATACAGACTCATCACACATACACATTTTGTCAAAATACTATTCCAAGACCATAAGACAGAGACAAGAAATGATAAGCAATAGAGACACCTTATGTTACACTTCATTACAATTAATTTTATAACTGTATAGTTATAACACATTTTTATTTCTGGCATAATTTTTATATTTTGAATGGATAAGAAGAGGAATCAAGTACTTCAGTCCAAAATGATTTGGCCTAGAAGTTACTTGGGAGCATCAGGTACTTCCTGTAACACTTTTATCTGAGTTTTTCTGAATTAAAGGAAGGAAGCTAGCCAAAATTTGTTGTTCTACAACTTCTACCTTCAGAGTCTTTCATTATAAAAGACTTCTCAGTACACGTTACTGCTGCTACACATATCTTCAGTATGATTTATGACCCATTATACTTATTGAGTACTTGACTAAAACTGAGTTCAGTGACCAAGTCTATATTTCCCATATATTTACCTTTTACATTAACAACTATGAAACATCCTCCCAGAAGAATTTGAATTTTTAAAGAACCATTTTCTTTAGTTGCCCAAAATTATTTGACAGAACATTCAGAAGAAAATAATTTAGAAAATATAAATAATGGAAGTAAAATGTTTTAAAATATTATCAACAAGTTCTCATTTGAAGCAGCTTTCTGATATTTTTGTATTAGAAATCTATTCTAAAAGATTAGAAGTTAAAAGTAAAGTGTCTTATTGAACTGTGTTAGGTAATTTTTAAGCAGTTTTCCTAATTTATTATCATTCCTTATCCTAGTATGAAAAAGTTCGAATATACAGAATGGATGGATCATACCGTTCTGTAGAACTGAAGCATGGAAATAATACCACAGTACAGCAAATAATGGAAGGAATGCGTCTCTCTCAAGAAACTCAGCAGTATTTCACTATTTGGATCTGTTCAGAAAACCTTAGTAAGATAGTTTTTCTTTTATTGTTTAAACACCATTATTCCTTTTTGGAAATAAAATGGTAAACTTCAATGTAACATTTATCATTTGCTTTAAATTTTAAGTAATACCATGTTATTCTCTTTTGTATAAATTATTACATTTCAAACTGCTGAAACAGGTGAGCCCTTAAGGCCCCTTCCCTCCTTCATTCAAAGCATTTTGTAACTAGTAAAAACCAAAAATTTTCTTCTCCTGCAACAACATTTGATTTGAATGCCATTAAATGTATTGTTCATATTAACTCTCTCAAAATAATCCACATGTTCTTTTCTTTACATTAGTTTTCCAGCAAACCTTTCTCGTTAACAGCAAGTTAATGTGTGTGTATAAATAAATACATATATATACGTTTTTTTCCCACACAAAGTATTGCATAGGTAAAGAATTTAATTGATAAAGGTTGGTTACCTAATGGTTTAATCGTATCTTTGACACCAAATTTTATTGATTGTGATATAATTAAATAGGTTATAATGGAATTAAAAATTTCACGCACATTTGATAAATTTGCTAGATGAATTATTCTTATATTAAAAACAAGCAGTTATCTACAAATTAGGTAATAGTAATGATTAAATAGTGATTTAAATTTAGACTTTTAATTTATATATATTCAGTACTTAAGTGCCCATAGTTTAGAATAAAGTTTTTATATGCATTGGCATAATAATTTTTTTTTACATTATCATTTATAAAAGGAAAGATGTTTTTCAGGCCTTCAGCTCAAGCCTTATCATAAACCTTTGCAACATGTTCGTGACTGGCCAGAAATACTTGCTGAATTGACTAATTTGGATCCCCAAAGAGAATCACCACAGCTTTTCCTAAGAAGAGATGTGAGACTTCCTTTGGAAGTTGAAAAAAAGGTTTGTTTGGAAATCCTTTTAATAGTCATTTAAATACACAAAATCTATTAGGTTCCTATTATAAGCACTACATGCAGAAATTGCACTATTCCTATACCAAAGAGTTTTACTTCTGTTTTTATGTTCAGTCCTTATATCTTTGTGGTGATTAATAGAGTTTCATTTGTCTACTTACAAAACACTTGGTTAGGGCTGAGGTTGTGGCTCAGTAGTAGAGCACTTGCCTAGCATGTGTGAGGCAATGGGTTTGATTCTTAGCACCACATATAAATAAATAAAATATAGGTCCATTGACAACTAAAAAATATTTTTTAAAAATGGCCGCTTGGTTAGTAGTTTATTCCTTTCTATTCCATTGTCTTAAAGATTTTTTTAATTGTTTTTCTTGTAAAAAGAAAGAGGAAAGCAACCTCCCCACACCAAAAAAATAATTAATAAAATAGCAATTGGATGAAACAGTTTATATAAAAAATAATTTTGGTGGGAGGAATACTTAGGAAGTATGAATTTTAAAAAGGGCTAATCAGTTATGGAAATTTTGAAAGAGTTACGGGAAAGAACACTGAAAATAAAAAAACAATGTTGAAAAACTAAGACATACCTGAATACTAGAAAGATCCCCATGTTCAAGGAGAGGAATATTTAATATTGTTGAACTGTCAATACTAGCATAGTTATCTACAGGTTTAATACAACCCATAATAAAATTTCAAAGCCTTTTTTACAGAATTTAAAGGATGATCTTTAAATTCATATGTAATTACAAAGGACCTCAAACAGACAAAGCAGTCTTGAAGAGAGAAGAATAAACTTAGGAGATTCACCTTTCCCAATTTTAAACCATACTACTACAAAGTTCAAAACATTTTGGTAGTAATCTAGGATATAAACTAATGGAATAGAATTGAGAGTTCAGAAATAAGCCCATACATGTGTGACCAATTGTTTTTTGACAAGGGTGCCAAAATAGTCTCTTCTACATATGGTTCTTGAACAATGGGGAAATTGGAACCCTTGTATGTGGCAGATAGGACATAAAATACTATAGCCACATGGAAAACAGTTTGGTGATTCGTCAGAAATTGAAGCATGAATTACCATAGGCTCTCCTAGGTATAAAATGTGAAAGAATTGAAAACAAACTCAAACACATTTATATGCCATTATTCATTGCAGCCTTATATATAATAGCTAAAAAGGTGAAAACAAACTAAGTGTCCAGTAGATGAGTATTCAAATAAAATGTAGTATATACATAAAACAGAATATTATTTGGTGTTAAAAAAGGGATTAAGTTCAATATTTACCACAACAGGGATGAATCTTGAAACCATTATATTAAGTAAAATAAGCCAGACACAAAAACACTACTATTGTATGATTCCACTTACATTGTATTATCTAGAAAAAGCAAATTCATAAATAGAAAGTAGATCAGAGCTTACTAAAAGTATCAGTGGAGGAGCTGGGGAGGGTTTTGGTTTGGGTTGGTTTGGTTTTGCTGGGGAGCGGTGGTTTTGGTTTGTTTGGTTGGTTTTGGTTTGTTTCTTTTGGGGTGCTAGGGATCAAACCCAGGACCTTGTACATGCTAACATATACTCTGCCACTGAGCTATACCTCCAGCTCTGCTCATTCTTTTTTGGGGAGGGAGAAGAGGGGTACTGGGGGTTTAATTCAGGGGCACTTAATCACTGAGCCACATCCCCAGCCCTATTTGTATTTTATTTTGAGACAAGGTCTCACTGAGTTGCTTAGCGCCTCACCGTTGCTGAAGCTGGCTTTGAACTCACTATCCTCCTGCCTCAGCCTCCTGAGCCACTGGGATTATAGGCATGTGCCACTGTGCCTGGCTCCACTTCATCTTAATGGTTATAGAGTTTCTGTTAACATAATGTGAAAGCTGTGCAGTTGGTGATAGTAGCATGAATTTTGAATGTAATTAATGCCACTGAATTATTCACTTTTTTTGGTAAAATGACAACTTTATGTTGGGTATACTACTATAATTTTTAAAAGTATATTAGTTCCATAATATATTAAATATTTTTTTAATTGTAGTTGGACACCTTTCATTTTATTTATTTAATTTTTATGTGGTGCTGAGGATTGAACCCAGTTGCCTCACACATACTAGACGAGCGCTCTATTGCTGAGCTACAACCTCAGCCCCTAGTTTCATAAAGTAATCTAAGTAATCTAAGTATACCCAATCTACCTTCTCCAGTCATGTAATATTTTAAAAGTTGATAGAAGGAGCATTAATGATAATATTGGATGATAAACAAATGCATAAGTAAACTATAAAATAAAGTGGGCTCAAGTAAAAAAGCAGTGCTTAGTAAATTCTTACGGCAAATACAGAATATCATGATCATCTGTTAAAATATTTTTTTCCTTTCACTCATTGTATAATAGAGAAATTCCTATTTGTATCATCTGAAAAAATGAAGAATTATATTTATTGGTTAGCATCATTCTCTTAGAATGAAAACAGCTTGATTTCACTAGAAAAGAACAGAGGTTGATTAACACTTATTTAACATAGGGAATTGTATATGTTGGTATCTACTCAGACTCTCCTAATTTTCTTGTCAGTTTATACCAGAAAATAAGCTCTCCATCAGTCTTTCAACATTTTATCTCGAGAAATTTAAAAAAAACTACATAAGTTGAAAAGTGATTACAATTCACATTATATTCTATCTATTTGACTAATTGTTAAATTTTTTGCCACATTTCCATTATCTCTTTTTCCTTTGTGAACCATTTTAAATTGAGTTGTAGATATCATGACACATTCCTACTTATTTTAGTGTTCATTTCCTAAAGGACATACCTACATACCACAATACCATTTTCAACCTAATAAAATATTTCCATAATAACAGCTAATATCCAAATTAATATTTTTCCTAATTGTTTCAAAAAGTCTTTTATAGCCTCTCACCTGAACGATCTGTCAAGGATCATACTTTGTATTTGACCTTATCATTAGATTCTTAGTTTAGAATGGTCTTCCCATCTCTGGTTTTTTTTTCTTTTAATTTTTTATTCTAATTTGTTGTATATGACAGCAGAATGCATTACAATTCATATTACAATATAGAACACAATTTTTCATATCTCTGGTTGTACACAAAGCATATTCACACCATCTGTGTCTTCATACATGTATTTAGGGTAATAATGTCCATCTCATTCCACCATCTTTTTTACACCCCTTTTCCCCTCCCTTGCCCTCCCTCCCCTTTTCCCTATCTAGAGTTGGTCTAATCTTCCCATGTTCCTCCTCCCAACCCCACTATGAATCAGCCTCCTTACATCAGAGAAAACATTTGGCATTTGGTTTTTTGGGATTGACTAACTTCACTTAGCATAATTTTATCCTCTTTTATTGCTGAGTAATATTCCATTGTGTATGTGTGTGTGTGTGTGTGTGTGTATATATATATATATATATATATATATATATATATATATATATATATCANCTCTATCTGATGTGTGAGGGGTAAAGATTTGCTCCCAAAATGTAGGCTCTCTGTTCACCTCACAGATTGTTTCTTTTGCTGAGAAGAAACTTTTGTTTGAGTTCATCCCATTTATTAATTCTTGATTTTAATTCTTGCACTATACGAATCTTATTAAGGAAGTAGGGGCCTAATCCGATATAATGGAGATTTAGGCCTACTTTTTATTCTATTTGACACATGTCTTTGGTTTAATTCCTAGGTTCTTGATCCACTTTGAGTTGAGTTTTGTGCATGGTGAGATATAGCTGTTTAATTTTATCTTGTTCATATGGATTTCCAGTTTTCCCAGCACCATTTGTTGAAGAGGCTATCTTTTCTCCAACTTATGTTTTTACATTTTTCTGTTTATGCCTTTGTCTAATAAAGATAACTGCATCCTCTATTCTGTACCATTGGTCTACCAGTCTATTTTGTGCCAATACTATGCTGTTTTGTTACTGTTGCTCTGTAGATAGTTTAAGGCCTGGTATAGTGATGCCACCTGCTTCACTCTTCTTGCTAAGGATTGCTTTAGCTATTCTGGGTCTCTTATTTTTTCCAGATGAACTTTATGACTGCATTTTCTATTTCTATGAAGAATGTTGGATTTTGATTGGAATTGCACTAAATCTGTATAATGCTTTTGGTAGTATGGTCATTTTGACAATATTAATTCTGCCTGTACAAGAACAAAGTAGATCTTTCCATCTTCTGAGGTCTTCTTTAATTTCTTTCTTTAGTGTTCTGTAGTTTCCATTGTAGAGGTATTTCACCTCTTTTGTTTGGTTGATTCCCAAGTATTTTATTTTATTTTTTTGAGGCTATTGTAAATGGGGTAGTTTTCTTCGTTTCCTTTTCAGAGGATTTGTCACTGTTATACAGAAATGGCTTTGATTTATGGGTTGATTTTGAATCCTGCCAATTTGCTGAATTCATTTACTAATTCTATAAGTTTTCTGGTAGATTTTTTGGGGGCCTTCTGGTATAGAATCATATAGTCAGCAAATAGTGCCAATTTGAGTTCTTATTTTCCTATGTGTATCCCTTTAATTTCTTTCATCTAATTGCTATAACTAGTGTTTCAAGAACTATGTTAAATAGAAGTGGTGAAAGAGCATCCCTGTCTTGTTCCTGTTTTCAGAGGTAATGCTTTCAGTTTTCTCCATTTAGGATGATGTTGGGCTGGAGCTTAGCACAGATAGCCTTTACAATGTTGCAATATGTTCCTGTTATCCCTAGTTTTTCTAGTGTTTTGAACATGAAGGGCTGCTGTATTTTGTTGAGTGCTTTTTCTGCAATAATTGAGATGATCATGTTGTTGAGAGCCACAGCCAAAGGGGCCCCAGCAAACTTCCAGCTGCTAGCTGATTGGCTCCTCTGCGGTGATGCTCATTGGGCTGTTTCCCCGCCCTTTCAGACCATGGAGCTGCTCACTGGGGGACTCTTTTGGCTCCGCCCACGTGACCCAGCCAGTTGGCTAGCAGCTGGAAGTTTGTTGGGGCCGCTGTGAGCCAATCATCAGCTGGCAGCTGGAAGTTTGCTGGGGCCCCTTCGGCTGTGGCTCTCAACATCATATGGTTCTTATCATTAAGTCTATTGATGTAATGAATTACATTTATTGATTTCTGTATGTTGAACCAACCCTGCATCCCTGGAATGAACCCCATTTGATCATAGTGGAATATCTTTTAGATTTGTTTTTGTATTTGATTTGCCAGAATTTTATTGAGAATTTTTGCATTTATGTTCAATAGAGATATTGGTCTGAAGTTTTCTTTCTTTGATGTGTCTGTGCCTGGTTTTGGAATCAGGGTGATATTGGCCTCATAGAATGAGTTTGGAAGTGCTGCCTCTTTTTCTGTTTCCTGAAGAGTATTGGTATTAGTTCTTCTTTAAAGGTCTTGTAGAACTCGGCTGTTTATCCATCTGGTCCTGGGCTTTTCTTGGTTTGTAGGCTTCTGATGGTGTCTTCTACTTTGTCACTTGAAATTAATCTGTTTAAATTGTGTATATCATCCTTTCAGTTTGGGCAAATCATATGACTCTAGAAATTTGTCAAGCCTTTGATATTTTCTATTATATGGAAGTACAAGTTTTCAAAATAATTTCTAATTATCTTCTGTATTTCTATAGTGTCTGTTGTGATATTTCCTTTTTCATCACGAATGTTAGTAGTTTTCTCTCTCCTTCTCTTCATTAGCATGGCTAAGGGTTTGTCAATTTTATTTATTTTTTCAAAGAACCAAAACTTTTTGTTTTGTCAATTTTTCAGTTGTTTCTTTTGTTTCAATTTCATTGATTTCAGCTCTGCTTTTAATTATTTCCTGTCTTCTACTGCTTTTGGTGTTGATTTGTTCTTCTTTTTCTAGGGCTTTGAGATGTAATGTTAAGTCATTTATTTTTTGACTTTTCTTCTTTTAAAGAATGAACTCCATGCAATGAACTTTCCTCTTAGGACTGCCCTCATAGTGTTCCAAAGTTTTTGATATGTTGTATCTGGTTTTCTTTCACCTCTAAGAATTTTTTAATCTCCTCTTTGATGTCATTTGCAACCCATTGTTCATTCAGTAGCATATTATTTAGTCTCCAGGTATTAGAGTAGCTTTTATTTTTTATTTTATCATTCATTCCATTATGGTCTGGTAGAATGCAGGCTAGTATCTCTACTTTTTTATATTTGCTAAGACTTGTTTTGTGGCATAATATATGGCCTATTTTAGAGCAGGATTCATGTGCTGCTGAGAAGAAAAGAGTATTCACTCATTGAAAGATGTAATATTCTATATATGTCAGTTAAGTCTAAGTTATTGATTATGTTATTGAGCTCTACAGTTTCTTTTTTCAGCTTTTGTTTGAGTGATCTATCCAGTGGTAAAAGAGGTGTGTTAAAGTTATCCAGAATTATTGTGTTGTGGTCTAGGACTCTTGAACCTGAGAAGACTTTGTTTGATGAACGAAGATGCTCTATTGTTTGGGGCATATAAATTTATTATTGTTGTGACTTGTTGATGAATGTTTCCCGTAAACAGTATGAAATGTCCTTCTTGATCCCTTTTAAGAGAAAGAAACAAGAAAAATAGAATTATTTATTTGATAAAAATCTTTTTTAACTTTTTTTTTTTTTTTTTTTTTTTTTTTTGTACCAGGGATTGAACTCAGGGGCATTCAACCACTGAGACACATCCCCAGCCCTATTTTGTATTTTATTTTGAGACAGGGTCTCAATGAGTTGCTTAGCGTCTCACTGTTGCTGAGCTGGCTTTCAACTTGCAATCCTCCTGTTTCATCCTCCCAAGCCGCTGGTATTAGAGATGTGCACCTGCAAACTATGCTTTTAATGTTATTCCTAAGTACAAAAATCTTTATTCAGATAATATAAAAAATGTTTCCTTTAAGACAAGCTTTAAAAGAATTTTTTTTAATTGTTCTAATTAGTTATACAGAAGAGTAGAATGCATTTTGACACATTTTACACAAATAGAGCACAACTTCTCATTCCTCTGGCTATACATGGTGCAGAGTCACACCAATAGAGTAATTATACATGTACATAGGGTAATAATGTTTCATTCTACCCCCTTCCCATCTCCACAGCCCCACCCTTCCACTCACTTCCTTCTGCCCAATCCAAAGTTCCTTCACTCTTCCCTACCTATCCTCAACTATGGATCAACATTAGCTTATCAGAGAAAACATTAGGCCTTTTGGTTTGGGGGATTGGCTTATTTTACTTAACATGATATTCTCTAGCTTCATCCATTTACCTGCAAATGCCATAATTTCATTTAAGGCTGAGTAATATTCCATTGTGCAGTGGTGCAGGCCTGTAACCCCAGCAGTTCAGGAGGCTGAAGCAGGAAGATCATGAGTTCAAAGCCAACCTCAGCAACTTAGCAAGGCCCTAAGCAACTCAGTGAGACCCTGTCTCTCAAATATAAAAAAGGACTGGGGATGTTGCTCGATGGTTAAGTACCCCTGGATTTAATCCCTAGTTAAAAAAAAAAAAAGAAAGAAAGAAAACCCATAAGACAAGCATTTTAAAGTACATTTGTCCTTCTTGGAATTGATAAACTTCCTTTTTATCTTCACTAATACAGTGTATAAACATAGGTAATAGAAAATATTTTTATGAATATAAAGATTTAGTGCTAGAGTTCATAGATATCCATAAACTGAAGGTAATATTATTAGATGGTCAATCGGGGTTATCAAACTATAGTCATGATCATATCCTTCCTGTTTCCTATTTTTGTATAACCTAAAAGCTAAGAATGCATATTTATATTTTATGATGGTTAAAAAATGTAAAGAATAAAATTTAAATCATGTGAAAATTTTCTGGAATTCAAATTGAGTATCTTTACAAAAAGTTGTATGCCATACCACTTATTTAAGTATTGCCTGAAGCTGCTTTTATAAAAACTATAATGATAAAGTTGAGTAGTTGCAACAGAGATTATATGGCTCACAAAGCTTAAAATATTACTATTTAGCCCTTAGAAAAAGTTTCCACAACTCCTGCTCTAAAGCAGTAACAGTTCATTGATGTATAAATGTGCATTTTCTGCTTTTTCTTTATTATACAGTGACAAGCTGTATATTTTTAAAAGGAAATTGTAGCCTGATAACCACATTATACTTTTTCTTTTAAGATTGAGGACCCACTAGCTATTCTTATTCTCTTTGATGAAGCCAGATATAATTTATTAAAGGGCTTTTATACAGCTCCTGATGCTAAACTGATAACATTGGCAAGCCTGCTGTTGCAAATAGTGTATGGAAATTATGAAAGTAAGAAACACAAGCAAGGTTTCCTAAAGTAAGTATTTAATGCTGTGTATGGTCTTGTGCTATGCTAAAGATTCTATCTAACCAAGAAAGTTTTGAAATTTTATTAGAACATTTTTATACATTGATTTGGAATTAAATAATACAAACAGAATGAAAGGGAAAACAAACAAACCCCAGCTTCTGTAATAAAGCATTCTTAAAGTTTTATTTTCCAAAGTTATTTTTCTTATGTTTGATTTTTATTTTGATATACTTCATATTTATTTTTTTATATCTTTCTTTACTGTATGTTTAAATAAGTTCACTAAAACCTGACTTGAATAAGTAGTAAAAAATTTTATAAGGCAGATGCACTTAGACATCCTACCATAAAAATTAAAATCATGTTCAATCTTTCAGAGAAAACACTGAGATTTGAGCACATCTACAGTTTGTTTATTGTGCTTTTCAACTTTCAAAAACATTTTCTGGCTCTTGAAAGAAGAAACATTCTCTATTGCAAATGTTGTGACGTTTTCCCACAACTTGAACTCTTAAAATTTTTGAGTTCTCTAATTTTTAAAGCAGTATTTTTCAGTTTAAAAATTGTGTCATTTAAAGCCATCTGTTACAGAGGGATTAGTGTACTTGAGTACCAAAGATGACTTAAAGGATGTTTGCATGTGTGCTTACAGTGAAGAAAATCTAAAATCCATTGTACCTATTACCAAACTAAAAAGTAAGGCACCACACTGGACAAATCGAATTCTTCATGAATATAAGGTAAGCTGTTTAATGAAAATAAAAAGACATTTTTATAGCCTACTTGATATTTTGTTAGTGTTATTAATCTTTTAAACATAGGTATAGTAAACTCATAGTCCTGAACTTCTAAATGGATCTTTTGGTTTACAATGTCCGAAACTGAAAATAGCAAGATATTTTTAGTAATGTAGAATCTTTTACATCTATGTGCTGAATATTTTGGTAAAGGATAGGAATAAAATTTTGAAATAATATACTATCCCTGCCCATGAGGCACTTAAAATTAATGGAATAGACAAATAATATTTTTAGACCTCAGCATTTTTTTTTTAATATTAAGATTATAAAAAGAGGGCCGGGGTTGTGGCTCGGTGGTAGAGCACTTGCCTAGCATGCATGAGTCACTGGGTTTGTTCCCCGCACCACATAAAAATTAACAAATAACATAAAGGTATTAAAAAAATATTATAAAAAGAAAAAGTACTCTTATGATAATGTGCCATAATTTCATTCTTTGGGGAAAACCTTGATTTAAGAAACTACGTAGTTGGCCTCTTTGGATTATCATACTTGTAATTCTCTTTCATGTCTCTTTTATTTGTAATTGTTTTTAGAATCTTAGTACAAGTGAAGGTGTCAGTAAAGAAATGCATCACCTGCAGCGCATGTTCTTACAGAATTGTTGGGAAATTCCTACATATGGAGCAGCTTTTTTCACAGGACAGATATTTACAAAAGCAAGCCCCAGCAATCATAAAGTCATCCCTGTGTACGTAGGAGTAAATGTAAAAGGACTTCATCTCCTCAACATGGAAACTAAGGTATATTTTTAGCTGTTTTTGACCAGTCATGTCATATAACTACTAAACTAACAGTACCAGCCTATGTGAAGAAACTGGAAATAGCATATATGTATAACTTTTCATTGAAGTTTCATTCATTGCAAATAATGCTGGGGGAGGCGTGTGACTAAATGACTTCCAGTAAGGAGTTTTAACATTAATTAAATACATTCCTGATTAGAATATCTTAGGTATATGGAGTATTTTTGTGTATAGTAATATATTTACACAGTATATTTAGTGAAAATGGTGCCAAACCACATGTAATATGCTACAATTGGTATAAAAATGGAAGGAGGTTGAGACTATTTTTACCTGAAGAACATGATGTATACATTAAAAAATGTTTGAAGCCTTTTGAGAAGGGACACATGTAATTGGGAACTGGAGTTAGAAGGGAGACTTTTCAATATGTACCTATCTGAGTTCAGGCTGTTATAACAAAGTACCTTAGACTGAATGGCTTATAAACAATGGAAATTTATTTCTCAGTTCTGGAAACTAGAAGTCGGAGATCAGGCATCAGTATGGTCAGCTTCTGGAAAAGGCCTTTTTCTTGGTTGCTCTTGGGGACCCTTCTATGAGGGCACTAATCCCCTTCAAGAGGGCTCTACCCTCGTGACCTAATTATCTTCCAAAGGCTGTACATCTACTACCATCACATTGGTCACACTAGGGGTTAAAATTTCAACATAGGAATCTTAGGAATGGTCACAAACATAATAACACCATCTTGAAAGTCAAAAGTTTTTTACTATGTGATTATAATAACCTATTTAAAATATCAAGTGGGTTTAAATGGAAAATGCAGAATTTAAAAAGAAAAATATATCTGATACAAGGGCTTCATTTTGAAAATTGGGACTAGTTATAAGAAGCTCTTGGGGGATAGTGTGAAGCTTGGAAGGGTTATAAATATCCATTAGAACACTAAAAAGCACTCCAGTCAGAAATTTGTTACTGTTTGGTGCTTGCATCTTTTTCTAATCAAATTTATTATGATATAAAATATAGGTTTGTCGTTTATTTTTAACACTTCACACATTTAAGCAGGATGGATGACTAGTTTATAATAAAAAGAAAATAAAAATCAAATCTAATTTGTTAACTCAGATTTGCCAAGAATAGACCATTTTCCAAATCAATTAATGTAAACTAAACCTGTGCATTTTATTTTTTATTTTTTTTAAATATATTTTATAGTTGTGGATGGACAGATTACCTTTATTTTTTTTGTTTATGTGGTGCTGAGGATCGAACCCAGTGCCTCACACATGCTAGGCAAGCGCTGTGCCATTGAGTTACAGCCCCAGCCAAACTTGTGCATTTTAAAAACACATTTTAGATTGGGAAATATGCTAATAAATTTAATTTTTCTTTTCCTAATTTTTATAAGTCTTTATTATGATGATCACATAACTTTTTAAATTATCCCAGTCATAATTATTTAATATTAACTCAGGATCATCCTTATGGGCAGCATTATTTAATGAAGTTGTCAGATAAACCTGTGGATGGGACTAGAGAAGATTTAGGGAAATGGAGCAGAATAAAGTCTGACTTCAGTTACTGACCTGAGTTTGATTTCTTGAATACCCTTATAAGCCAGCTTGCTTTTGGGTCTTTTGCTTATTTTCTTTTAAAACTATTTTGCGGGACTGGGGATATAGCTCAGAAATTTGTTACTGTACTTTTGGTGGTACTTTTGGTAGAGTACATGTCTCACATGCACAAGGCCCTGGGTTCAATCCCCAGCACCACCAAAAAAAAAAAAAAAATTTTTTTTGCTTACATAAAATACACTACTGCTTATAAAACTTATAGCACTTTTCTGTTTCATTTCTAAACTTGTTAAATGAAGGAGAAATTACCCCCTCCATTTCAGGAAATTTTTCTTTGCTATTTATATAGAGCATCTTATACCAACATTTACAAATTCTTATTCATGGAATTGGATGGTAATATATATATAGTATTCAGAAGGTAGTTTAACAATACCTTAAAATATTTATATTGTAAATAACAGTCTGGTCCAGAAGTTGAGTAAGTGAGAGAGTAGTAGTAGACAGGGAATGTTAGCTATATTATTAATTAACAGATTGCTTTTTCAGGATAATATGTTCAGCTTCTAGAAAAATAAATAGGAATACTATCCTTGAGTATATAAAAAGATGATTGAACCAAAATCTAAACATGCTTTCTGTCCCTGCATAAGCCACTTATAAATATATGGCACTTTCAAAAGCTTTAAGATGATTATATTTTCCAGTTATCAAAGGTAGAAACAACCAGGTTGTCCTCGCTGGTCTTGGATTCAGCAAGATGTACTATGGTTGAATGTGACACAACTTCATTAAAATAAACACCTTCATCTGTAAAAATACCTTAATTTGAATTTAAAACACCAAATGGGATACATTAGCCTCAGAGATTAATTCTCAGGCAAAGCCACAGAATATAGCTATGTTTTTTATATCAATTACGTCTACCTTCTACATCTTCTTTCTCTTTGAAATAATGAAAATTGCCCATCAGAAAATATAACTCAGCCAATTTCATGTGCTTGTCAAAGATTTGTCTGTTCTGCCTACATAAAATGTAAACACTATTGAATAGATAAATGCAGTGTTTATTCACTTAAAATCATGGCTCAGTGTTTTACTGTAGTGAATATGTTGCATTCTTCACAGCTGAACTGTACTTCTTGATATGTCTTCAACCTTAATAAATGCCATTACCACAAAACAATAGATTATCATTTGCTGATGTTGATTTATATTGACCATAATGCCCTTCTGGTTGGAATTGGTTGTTTAAACACCCACCTGGTACCATTCTACATAATCAGTTATCAGTATAATTGTTTCTCCTCTCTGCTGGTCATCTATGTGCTACTCTGTGCCTTTTTCTGTTCTCAACTGTCCCTGTTCTCAACTATTATGATTTTTGACTTTCCTTACTGAGCACCTTGTTATAATGAGGACTACTTTTTCCTTCTGGAGTAGACTTATCACTTAAAATTATCATTTGGACTCTGCTCCTCAATTCCATTCAACTGCTTACTGTTTGGTGTCTCTCAAGAATTCTTCCTCACTGCATGTTGTCCTTTAACCACAAAACTTTTATCTTTAACTTATGGACTCAGTAATAACTTTTGTTAGAGATCTGACCTCTGTACAACTGAAAGTTGCTGTACCACAGGGTTTTTTTTTTTTTTCCTGCATATTAAACTGTTTTGAGGCCATTTTAATGGACCATTTTTTGGCTTTAGCTTAAGAGATTTCAAGTAATGTAAAAGATAGTTGGTTTAAGGTATTATATCTTGAATAAGCATTTCAGTCTGTACGTTGATAAGTAGTATTTTAGCATATTCTGTCTGTAAAGTTTGCAATATGATGTGGATGGCTTTTTTAAAACTATATATAATATATACTCATGTAAATTTATACCATGTTTTATTTACATAACCTTACTTTAAAAGTGCCCCAAACTGGACTCGAGTTGTGGCTCAGCAGTAGAGTACTTGCCTAGCATGCATGAGGCACTGGGTTTGATTCTCAGCACCACATTAAAAACAAAACAAAACAGAAAAAAAAACCTAAATAAACAAAATAAAGGTATTGTGTCCATCTACAACTAAAAATATTTTTTTAAAGTGCCCCAAACAATTATCTTTTTGGCATATGCTTAGTTTATTATTTATAGTCAGTATTCTAAGAATTGTTACTCATAGATTGCTAATGTTCCTAACCATTCATACATATATACATATAGATTTGATACTGGGGATTGAAATCTGAGACCCTCTAACTTTGAGCCATGCCCCCAGCCTTTTATATTTTATTTTGAGACAGGGTCTCACAAAATTGCTGAGCCTAACCTGGAACTTGGAATCTTCCTGCCTCAACCTCACAAGTTCCTCAGGTTACAGGCATGTGCTACACCTGGCCTAAACATACGTATTTTAAAGTATAGCACAAATACTTTCTGTGTACCTACTAAATACAGCATTGTTAAGAAAAATCAAAGAATGGATTACTGTAATATTGATGTTTTAAATAGTTCTGTTAAATTTATGAAAGATTGATTACTAATTTTTATAATTATGCTTATTTTTACAATACATATGTCTGTGTCCTTATTTTAGTGGCGTAAAAATTGCCTAAGTCATCCTGTTTCCTCTGTTGCATAAATTTCAGATTTGAAAGTACCATGTGAATATTTAAAAGAAGATTTTAAAACAAGATTTTTTTTAAAACTATATATAATATACACTCAAGTAAATTAATACCATGTTTGATTGGAATTGGTTGTTTTAAAAGAAAAGTACTGAGTAAATTAAAGAGGCTGTCCTTAACTGCAGTACATTTCATTATTTTGAAAGTCACTAATGAGTTGGGCATCTTTTTTTATAATTTTTTTTTTTTTTACATTTTTTTGTAGTTGTAGATGGACAGCATGACTTTATTTTATTTATATATGATGTTCAGTGCCTTGGACATGCTAGGCAAGCACTCTGCCACTGAGATACATACAGCCCCAGCCCTAAGTTGGACATCATTAAAAGAATATCATTGCTCATCCAGGTTCTGTGCCACAGGTTGTGTGAGGTTAGTGTGGCATTCTAATGGATTATATGATCATACTCAAAACCATAATGTTTAGAACTTACTAGATAAGTGTGGACAGTAAGGGAAGATAGTTGTTTTTAATATGTATTTTAATTAATACAATGATTCTTGATTATTTTGCAGGCTTTACTCATCAGTCTTAAGTATGGTTGTTTTATGTGGCAATTGGGAGATGCTGATACCTGTTTTCAGATCCATAGTATGGAGAATAAAATGAGCTTTATTGTACATACAAAACAGGTAAGTATTTATCAATTATTTTGGACTAAACAGTTATACTAGTAAAGTTATTTTTAAGTGACATAATCCATAATCCTTTTTAAAGAAAAACTTCTAATATTAGATGAAATTTTAAGGGAAAAATGAAAGGCCTTTCCTAAGCAAAGAAAACCAGAAACTTAACTAATTCATTTCAAATTTATGACAATTAATCTCTTTATTGTGCCATTTCTTTTAATTCTGATTAGTATTCCCTGTCTCTTCTACCAAGGTTTTAGATAGTCCTTCCCTCCTCTTCTAGTATCCTATCCTGAGCTACTAGTTGTGTTCAGCAAGTCACTTCTTAAATCTTTTCAAAAAGCCTGAGTAAATTCTCCCTGAGTTCAACTTCTTGAGAGACTACCTCTTAATAAGAAAGTTCCCTTTCAAGTTAGGTAGATAACTGCCCACTGCCGTGTGTATTCTTTAAACATTCTTGATTGTTTGATATTTATTGTTAACATATGTTTTACTTTATAGGCTGGTCTGGTGGTAAAACTGTTAATGAAGCTAAATGGACAGTTAATGCCCACTGAAAGAAACTCATGAAAGGAAAATAGCTGGTACTCAAGCCACGTTTTATAATGCAGAGTTTTTTTCCATGAAAGATTTCTTAAAATATTACTTTTAACAAGGCATTAGTCTCTTGTAATATGTAATAATGTATACTGTTACATTGTACAGAATCTGTACTTATGTTTGGTGTGTAATATACCAGTTAGTTTTATATTATATCGTTATAAGCTATTTTAATTTTTGAGAGAAACACACAAAAAATATAGATTGATAATCTGTATAATATTAGACAAAATAGTAAGCTTTATAAAAAAGTTATCTTTGGTAAATGGTAAAGAATTTGGAGTGGAATATGATGAAATTAAAATGTAGCTTTGGTACAGCTTTGTGTGAAACATGAAAGTCAACATGCTTTGAATAAAGAAAATGTATTTTCTACTTGGACCATATGCCACTGTTATTTAAAACATTTTTCTGTAGCCTATAAACATTGCTCAATATGTTTATAAGTCTTTGCTAAAAGGTGTATCTAGTATAAGGTGTTTCTTAAAGTATTGTTGTTGAACCTCTTGCATCATAATTACTTGGGTGTCTCTTAAAAACTTAAGAAGTATTGGGGACTGGGAATATTTTCTTAAAGTTTTTTTTTTTTTCCTGTGAAATAATTCCAGACCCAGCAATGGATTTATATTAAATTTGCATAATTATACCACTGATAACACAAGCACACATATGTACAGACATTCATTTTTAATAACAATCTCTGGATGTTGGTAGTTACGTTTGTTAAATCCATAGTGTATTTTTATGAGTTGGTTTAATGACATTTATATTGGCTTTATATTAGGAAATAGATCACCAAATATCTGGTTGTTTCATTTACTGATATCAGAAATGAGGAGCTAAATAAATAATATACTGTTTAAAGGCTAGAAACTATCAACTTTCCAGTTGGGCATTGTGGCACACACCTATAATCCCAGCTTGCAAGTTCAAGGCCAGCCTGGGCAATTTAATGTGACCCTGTCTAAAATACAAAAATCCTGTGATGTAACTCAGTGGTAGAGCACCCCTGTGCTCAATCCCCAATATGGAGATGTCAGGATCAATTTTCAAAATTAGCTGGGCACAGCAGCACACACCTGTAATCCCAGTGGAGGCAGGAGGATCAAGAGTTCAAAGATAGCCTCAGTAATGGCAGGGCACTAAGCAACTCAGTGAGACCCTGTCTCTAAATAAAATACAAAATCAGGCTGGGGATGTGGCTCAGTGGCCGAATGCCCCTGAGTTCAATCACCGGAACCCCCAACCTAATTTTTTTTTCAAAATTAGAGAAAAAAAAATTGATCTTTAACTGTCAAGCTATAACAATCCAGAAATAAAACAATAATGGGGAGATCTAAACCACTTTAATGAATGCCTAGTATTAGTGAGACGTATTGAGGATTTAAAAAAAAGGATTTGTACCAGGGATCTAATAAATAAAGTCTCTGCCTTCAGGAATTTATCGAGGGAAACAATAAATATTTATGGAAATATATAATTGTACACTATACTAATTGTAATAAAAGAAGATTAAAATGTACAATCTAAGCACAGAGAGGAACTTTTCTAGTCTTAGGGATCCGGAGTCTTCCTGGAGCAAATAAATGATGCTTGATTTGGCATCTGAGATATGAGCAGGTGTTAAGTGTGTGATGACAGTTGAATGGGAAAAGAAATATAAGATGTTTTGACCCCAAGGACAGTCCTCGAGAACTCATGAGGGGATTACAGTTTTCTCCATGTTTAGGTAAGTTATGAATTCAAACAGTTGTTTATTCAAATAACAATAAATGAATTTCAGTTATAAAAATAAAACCAGAATAGCTGATGCTGCATATAATAAATGTATTAGAGATAAATTTAACTGAAGAACTGTAAGATTAAAAATTGTATACCACTGGGAGAGGTGGCGAATGCCTATTATCCCAGTGGCTCCAGAGGCTAAGGCAGGAGGATGGCAAGTTCAAAGCCAGCTTCAGCATTTAGTGAGGTCCTAAGCAACTTAGTGAGATTCTTTCTCAAAAAATGAAAAGGGGGTGTGGCTCAGTGGATGTGGCTCAATGGAAAAGCACCCTTGCCTTGAGTTCAATCCCTACTACAAAAAAAAAAAAATAGACTTGATAGAAATATTCAACAAATTAAAATTTCCTCCACAGTTCTTGACCAAATTAATAGAAGAATTGTATCAATAAAATTTAGATTTTAATTTGATCCTGAGGAACTTAGTGCCAAAAACTATTACCTGAAGAATTTGATATTTGCATAAGCTGATCATTGAATCATTTTTTAGCCTTATGATTTATGAAGAAAAATGTTTTCAATAAAAATAATTTCAGCAAAGTGAAAATGGAAAAATATAAATTGTTTTTGCTGTTCTAAGAAATTGGTTTGAGTGCATACAGAAAAGAACATTCAACAAAAATCCATCTGTGATGGTATGAGTATCATTTAATGTCTGTTCATATGCAAAGTCAGAATACTTGACTGGGCATATTTGAAATTTGAAGTCATGTATGGTATTTGGAGAGAGAGAGTGGTAGGCAGACTGAAAAGGTTCTAAGACAGATAAGGGGCAAACCCTAGGTGTTTTTAGAGGCCAGAGTGCTTGAAGCAAAGAAATATCTTTCAATCATCTTAAGGTATGAGTGAAAAAAAAAAAACAGTTTTAATATATTGTGCTAATTTCCATGATAAAAGGACGCTCTGGTTTGCTCAAAATTCATTGTGTGACTTGGGTTGTAACTCAGTGGTAGATCATTTGCCTAGCACATGTGAAGCACTGGGTTTGATCCTCAACACCACATAAAATAATAAAATAAAGGTATTGTGTCTATCTTACAACTAAAAATATTAAAAAAAAAAAAAAAAGATTCATTAGAAGAGCACCTAAACAGGTCGGAAATTAAGAACTTATTTCCCCCATTGTTCAAATAATAATTAACACAATGATGCCCAACATCATTTGAAGCATTTATAGGTATGTTAATCCATTTATCCCTCACAGTAATTACCATGAGGCAGATACTCTTGTTCTCATTTTACAAATAGGAAAAGCAGAGAAGTCACTTGCCAAAGAGAATATAGTAGGGCTGGAGTTGTGGCTCAGTAGAGTGCTGGGTTTGATCCTCAGTGTTGGGTGTGTGGGAGACCTTGCCTTTTGGTTTCATTTCCCCCGTCCGGGTTTCTCCCACTGAACTTAAGTTTCTGACTCTTGAGGAGAGAGGCTCAGGCTGCTGCTCTCTTCCTCTCCTTTTCTTAGGGCAGCCGCCCCCCCACCCAATAAAATCTCTTGGTTGAATTTTCGTCTCCGGTGAGTCACTCGCCTTTAACTCAGCACCACACAAAAATAAATAAAGCATACAATTTGATGTTTTTAAAAAAAGAATATCATTAATATAAGTGCTGGAGCTGAGATTCATATATCTAGGTGGTCTGACTCTAGAGTATAAGTAAATCAGAAACATGATATATGGTTATATAAAAGCATGAGATATTTGTTTTATAGTATTTTAAAAGCTTAGGAGCCAAAGTTCCTATAGTGACATAATGTTTTCGTTTTTATATAACGTATAGCTTTGAATACAATTGAATATGGAGAGGCTTTTTTACTTATATAAGGTAAAAAAACTACTATATGGGAGAGTCAGAATTCAAAATCTGATAGTCTGACCTCTGAATTGAGACATTGGGCAAAAAAGAAGTAGCTGGAGAGGTTTGTGAATAAAAGACCAAATATCAAAAGCTATTGTGTTCCCTGCCAATGAGACCTTGGATCCTTTAGGACTTCACTAGCTCAGATTCGCATATTGAAAGATCACCCTGGAGCTCGGCCGACAGCTCCGGCCTCGGCTCCCCCTCATAGAACCCCCTCCCCGGAGTGGAGCCCACCGGAGGGTCCCACTCCCGCCCCTCTGCCCAATGGCCGCCAGAACAGCAGCCCCGGGGGGCAGCCCCCACCAGCCTGCCTCCCTCCAGCTCAGCCCTGCCAGAGCCCGCCCAGCCATGAATCTCTTCCGATTCCTGGGAGACCTCTCCCACCTCCTAGCCATCATCTTACTACTGCTTAAAATCCGGAAGTCCCGCTCGTGTGCCGGGATTTCAGGAAAGAGCCAGGTCCTGTTTGCTGTGGTGTTCACTGCCCGCTACCTGGACCTCTTCACTAACTACATCTCACTTTACAACACGTGCATGAAGGTGGTCTACACAGCCTGCTCTTTCACCACGGTCTGGATGATTTACAGCAAGTTCAAAGCCACTTACCATGGGAACCACGATACGTTCCGGGTGGAGTTCCTTGTTGTCCCCACAGCCATCCTGGCATTCCTGGTCAACCACGACTTCACTCCTCTGGATATCCTCTGGACCTTCTCCATCTACCTGGAGTCGGTGGCCATCTTGCCGCAACTGTTCATGGTGAGCAAGACTGGCGAGGCGGAGACCATCACGAGCCACTACCTGTTTGCCCTGGGCGTCTACCGCACCCTGTATCTCTTCAACTGGATCTGGCGCTACCACTTTGAGGGCTTCTTCGATCTCATCGCCATCGTGGCTGGCCTGGTCCAGACTGTCCTCTACTGCGATTTCTTCTACCTCTGTATCACCAAAGTCCTAAAGGGGAAGAAGCTAAGGTTGCCGGCATAGCCCTGGTCCTCACCAGCCCTCTCCTTGGCAGTGTCGGGAGGCAGAGGAAGGTGACAGAAGACGAGCCTTCCAGTCCAGGGGTGACTTTTTAAAGAATCCATCTCTCCCTGCTCCCCATACCCACTCCTACCGGGCTGGGGTGGGGGGCAATGGAGGACCCAAGTCTTGGGGAGCTCAGGACCTGGGCTGTTTGTAGTTTTTTGCCTTTTAGAGAAGAAAAAATAAAAAATCTTTCCACTATTTAGTTTTTGATTCTGATGACTCCTTTCTCTTCTACTCTCTGGCCCCAATTTTTATAAACTGTTTTCAAGTGTACTATGGGCCAAGGCCGGGCCAGGGGTCTCTTCCCGTCCTCGAGCCCCTCAGGCCTTTCCAGGTTCTGCCCACAGCCCCACTGGTTGCCAAACACTAAACTGCCCACTGCCTGCCCCACTTCTCACCGTAGCCAGGACCACAGCGCCTCCACCCAAGTTCCTGGGTTGGGGATAGGGAAGAAGGGGGGCCCAGGAAGGTTTCCCCTGATTTTTCATAATAACCCCCCCCCCAGAATTTGAGTTTTTGTTTTTTTCCTGTTTTTTCACAAATGAGGGGGGCTCTGGGCTCAGGCATGGGAAGGGGCTGGCATAAGGGTTGCCACAGCTCTGATACCATGTTTTTGTACAAAATTTGATGGTTAATTCTTTGTTCTCTTGAAATAAACAGAGGAAAATGAAAAAAAAAAAAAGAAAGAAAGATCACCCTGGGGGCTGGGGTTCTTGTTCAGTGATAGAATGCTTGCCTAGCACAGGTAAGGCACTGGGTTCAATCCTCAGCAGCACATAAAAATAAATAAAAGATATTGTGTCCATCTACTATTTATTTATTTATTTACTTGTGGTGCTGAGGATTGAACCCATGGCTTTGTGCATGCGAGGCAAGCACTCTACCAACTGAGCTATATCCCCAGCCCATCTGCAATTAAAAAAAAAAAAAAATCATCCTGGGTCAGTGAACAGCTGGAAGTGGGTGTTCTGAGCAAGACAGTATGCTCTGTCTCTGTCTAACCTAAGGTAATGACAATGGGGAGAAATGAATATTTTGAAAAACCCTTTGGCCCTTTAGATAGTTTCCTTATCTCTATCCTGAGCAATTGGGAAAATGGCGCCACACACTGCCTAAGATAGGGAATAGAGGAGGTGATTTTGAAAAATATGCTGAGTTCCTAGTGATGTGCAATAGACAACAGAATTCCCAGGCTTAAAGCTCAAAGGCTTTACAGGACATGGCAGTTGAAACTCCAAATATAGCCGGGTGCAATGGTAGACACCAGCAGCTCGGGAGACTGAGGCAGGAAGATCTGGAGTTCAAAACCATCCTCAACAACTTATCAAGGCTCTAAGCAGCTTAGCAAGACCCTGTTCTAAATAAAATATAGAACAAGCTGGGAATGGGGCTTGGTTTAAGCGCCCTGGGTTCAATCCCTGATACCAAAAAAAAAAGAAAGAAAAGAAAGGAAAAGAAACTCCAAATACAGATGTAAAACCACACAGGAAGAAGACAGAGCCAGAAAATGCCAATATTTGAAAAACGGAGAAAGGTAGGGCAATCCACACAGCATCTTGTTAGGACAAATGGATGGCAAAATGGAACAGAAACAGCCTGACACTATTCTGCATACTGAATATCCAATAAATTTTAAATGGAAGGGTTGGGGCTGTGGCTCAATGGTATTGCACTTGCCTGGCATGTGTGAGGCACTGAGTTTGATTCTCAGCACCTCATATAAATAAATAAAATAAAGGTCTATCAACAACTACAAAATTTTTTTTTAAAAAATTAAGTATTAAGTTAATATTTAATATCATTAGAAAAACTAGCATATTTTAGTGTCAGGACATTCATTTGTGGATTTTTTTAAAGGATATGAGAGATGAAAAGATGTTTAAATGTTTTTTAGATATACATAATAAAATATCAAAAGGAAAGCAAAAGAATCAGGATTTGGAGCAACCGGAACTCAGCTAATAGGAAAGCAAAATGGCACAACCATTTTGGAAAATGGTTCAAAGTGGTTTCTTACAAGTTAAAAATATACCAATTATAATACACAGCTTTCCATTCCTACCCAGGTATTTATGCAAAAATCAAAACATGTTCACATATAAATCTGTATGCAAATGTTTATAGAATACATTTTTACATTATGAAATATAATTATTCATAGCTATTCCAAACTGCAAACAATCCTAATGTCTTTTTTTGGGTTAGTGAATAAACTTAGCTATATCCATACAGTGGAATATTATTTAACAATAAAAAGGAATAAACTATTGATTAACACAAGGATTAAGTCCAAAGGGAATATGACAACTGAATAAGCCAGACTCAAAAGGTTGTGTGCCAGAGCATTCATTAGAAAGCAAATAGTAGTTAATAGAGATTAAGGATCAGAGTAAGGGAATGTCAGAATATGAAGAAGCAGTGTAAGAGAATTTGGGCGAGGAAAAATATTCTGATGATGATTGAAATAGTGTCAAAACTGACAAAACTGATCAAAGGAAATTCTACATAAATTTTAAAATACATTTTTAGGAAGAATCAGAACTTGCTATAAAGGTTGGAAGAAATTCATAAAGATATAATAGAAATAGATGTCAGTTCACAAACTCTATTTAGTGATTAGTCAAAGATTAACAGAGAAGCTGTATGCTTAGAAACGCCGACAACTTTAAAAAAAAAAAAAGGAAATAGAAATCTTTGATAACAAAAATGCCCGAAGGACCTTATAAAAGTAGTTAAAATTGTAAGGAATAATACAATCAAATTAATTAAAATTAACGATGGCACAGGACTGAGGCAATGCTGAAGAATGTGTTTTGAGTGGTACTGAAAATTGGTTCAATCTTCTGATAAAGCAGTCTAAAAATATGTTTACTCCTTTTGACCTGATGATCCCCTGTGAGGACAACCTAGGGATGAAACTGTTGCTCCCATTTTCTCATTTACAGTGTTTAACTGGTACAATTCCCCCTGCTTTCTTAGGAAGTAAATTGTACGTGCTACAATTGAAAGGGGAAGAGAGTTTTGTAATAGTACCATAAAAATCGAAAATTTTACTGTTAAAAATGCAGTATATATACAAAGCAATTATTTTTAAAACAACTTGCCCAGAGCATAGCAAATGATATAGTTGTTGTAGAATTATGTAATCATGCCATTGCTAAGATTTTGATGTGGTTTGTCCCCTCCAAAACTCTTGTTGCAATTTAATCTCCATTGTGAGGTATTAAGGAGGGCAGAAACTTTATCCTACTATGGTGCTTAGAGGTGGGGCCTATGGAAAATTATTAAAATTAGATGAAGTCATCACAATAAAGCCCCCCCAATTGAATACTGATGGATTTATAAGAAGAGGGAGCAAGCCAGATGTGGTAATGTACACCTGTAATCCCAATAGCTTGGGATGTGGCTGAGGGGTTAAAAGCCCCTGGGTTCAATCCCTGGTACAAAAACAAAGGGAAGCTGTGAGACCTGAACATAGACACAATATGTGCTTGCTCCCTGTTTCTTCCATATCTTTTTATAGTTGTAGATAGACAGCATGCCTTTATTTGTTTAGTTTTTTTATGCCGTGCTAAGGATTGAACCCAGTGCCTCACACCTGCTAGGCAAGCACTCTGCCACTGAGCTACAGCCCCAGACCTCTTACATATTTTGCTCCATCCCACCTCCGTACTCTGCCAGCAAAGCCATTACCAGGTATATCCCCTTGACCTTGGACCTGGACTATGAACCCAAATAAATCTCTTTTCTTTATAATGCACTCAGTCCATGATATTGTATTATTATTAGAAAACTAGGACAACCATGAACTCATTATAAGAGCAAATACAGCAAGTATAATCTCAAACCAGTAATTAGCAAATTGTTTGTTGACTTTTGGAATCTGCTATGTGATTTTTTTTTTTTTTTGGTGCTAGGGATTGAACATGTGATGTTCTAATAGCATGTATCTCAGTTATTTTATAGATGCTGATGATTTTGTTTGTAATTACTGAATATGTATCTATAGGACAATGGAAAGGAAAAAACCTGAAAAGATAAATCATCTTCAGATAGAAAAATGAATGAATAATTCTTACCCAAGTGTCAAAATATGTGCCATCTTTCCTTTCTTGATTGTTTGCATTCAATTAATATTAAATTTAGTTTTGTACAGCTAACCACTAAGACAAAGAAAAACCAGCCTAGGTCTTTATTTCAGCCAATTCACTAACAAATAATTAACTATGTAATTAAAAGTTGGATTTTATCAAAACTTTGGCTTACATGTTATTTGCTATTTTTAAATTTATGACTGTTCATCTACCAGATAATATTTTATGAAATATGATAGTTTAAAAAGCAGTAAAATTAACAACATTCCCCCTTCCTTAATTATAATCAGTCATTAAAATGAATACATCGTTTCACATTTACATTATTATATACCAAGGAAAGATTCAGAAATAGAAAATTTCCAAGATAGATTAAGCACTATTTTAGGAGTTACCATGACAAAAATATTTTTGAAACTTTACTTTCAAGTTCTAAATAAAACTTGAGACAATACTTAGGTAACAATAATCCCACAAGTCATAAACTTAGTATTTAAGCTCTTTCTTAAAAGAGCAAAATGTGAACCAGGAATGGTGGCTCAGACCTCTCATCTCAGCAGCTCAGGAGACTGAGGCAGGAGGATCAAGAGTTCAAAGGCAGCCTCAGCAACAGCAAGGTGCTAAGCAACTCAGTGAGACCCTGTCTCTAAATAAAATACAGAAATAGGGCCTGGGAGGGGGTGCTAGGGATGTGTCTCAGTGGTTAAGTGCCCCTGAGTTCAATTACACACACACACACACACACACACACACAAAGGAGTAAAAGGTGAAAAGAAAAGGGAAAAAAGCTATTCGTATTCTAAAGGGGGTAATACAGATTTCCCAAATCAAGATTAAGAAGGTTTTCCCCTCCTCTCCCTATCCTGAATAAAGGAGGTAAGCACCTTAAGTAGCAGCTTTTAATGCCCTTTGTTTAAAAAAATAGTAATAATAATCCACAGACTTCTGGAACACTAACATATTTATTTCCAAATAGTTACCAAGTTTTGTTAGATTGACAACTCAGGCAAATGAAAACCTTGCAAATTCAATCCACATGAATAACATACTATAAGGAAGTATCATTGTATTTCATAAATTCTCCAAAGTTAATTGCATTATTTACTTTTAAATTCAAAACTGAAATTTGGTGGTGATGTGAACTATAATGGTGATCCAGACTCCAGAAATTATTTGAGAACAAGTTGGAGGTGCCTGGAAAGAAGACTAGGAAAAGCCTTGGGCCAACAGTCCCATTAACAAGGAAGGCTGTGTCTTTATCAAGGTGGCAGCCACCAAACCCAGGCACAGTCTCTTGCCCTGCAGAGAACAAGGGCTTCTGCAAATGCAAGGCAAACCTTAAATGAGGCATTGAAGATGTCCTAACACTAAGAATGATAGTAGAATGAATCAGACACCATTACCCTATGTGTCCTAACACTAAGAATATATTAAACATCACCTTTAAATGTTGATAGTGATATGTGCTCATTTCTATTTTTCATCAAAAATATAAATTCAGTCCCACCAGCAATTGTATGAGTGTACCTTTTTCCCCACATCCTCACCAACATTTATTGTTGCTTGTATTCTTGATGATTGCCCTTCTGACTAGAGTGAAATGGAATCTCAGAATAGTTTTTTGATTTCTGGTAGGTCTGCAAATTGGTGCAACCACTATGGAAAGCAATATGGAGATTCCTAAGAAAACTTGCAATGGAACCACCATTTGACCCAATCATCCTACTCCTACGTTTATACCCATAGGACTTAAAATCCAAATACACAGCCACATCAATGTTTATAGCAGCTCAAGTCACAATAGCTAAACTATGGAACCAAACTAAGTGCCCTTCAACAGATGAATGAGTAAAGAAACTGTGATATATATATATACACAATGGAATACTCATCCTTAAAGAAGAATGAAATTATGGCATTTGCCAGTAAGTGGATGGAGCTGGAGAATATTATTCTAAGAAAAATAAGCCAATCCCAAAGAACCAAAGGCTGAATGTTTTCTCTGATATGTGGATGCTAATTCACAATAAGAGGGGGTAGAATAGAGGTAATTTGGACTAGACAGAGGGGATTAAAGGGGGATGGGGTATAGGGGTATGATAGTAGAATGAATCGGACACTATTACCCTATGTGTATATATGATTACATGATCTGTATAATTCTACATCATGTACAACCAGACAAATAAATTAGACTCCATTTATGTATGATGGGTCAAAATGCATTCTACTTTCATATATAACTAATTAAAACAAATATATATACGCACATATATATAACTGGAAATAAGAAATACACATTTTATTCTAATGCTAACATCGTTGAATATAGAATTTGCATATCATAAAGAAATGCACAATTCTTCAAATGAAAAAAAAATTAAATTCAAGTGACACTTTAAAATACTTTATTTCAGTTGGGCTCGGTGTTGCACACCTATAATCCCAGTGGCTCAGGAGACTGAGGCAGGAGGATTGCAAGTTCAAAGCCAGCCTCAGCATTTTAGTGAGGCCCTAAGGAACTCAGCGAGACCCTGTCTCTAATCTAAATGAACCCTGAGGACCGAGCAAGGGCTGAGTACGTGGCTCAATGGTTAAGTGTCCCTGGATTTAATCCCTGGTACAAAAAAAAAGTATTTCTTTCATACTAAAACTCGTATTTATTCAATCTTGTAATCAAACAAAACCTTTTTAAGTTTTTCCCCTAAGACCTCTATATATACTTCTTCAATTACATGCTCACATTCTATCAATGCTACATGTTTCTGATGAATATTGTATTCTGGTTATATTGGGCTGGAACTAAATCTTCTTGTAACCCTGACTTGTCCAGCTGTTTAGGTGATGGGAACAAGGAGGGTCACAATTACCAGCGCAGCTTCTTCAAAGCGCAATTACCTCTCGTGGCCCACACTCCTCAGTAACCCGCTAGGGCAGGTCTGTTTCCCAAACTCCAAACCGCCGAGGTTTCAGGGATGCCTTTTAAATCATGGCAGGATGTTCACCTCCCCGAGAGGAGCGTGCTCGGTGATTCCTGCGCCCGGACGGCTCGCCCTCAGGCGGGTTTGTGGTTTGGAATCCTGACTGTGCCTGAAGAGTGACTCCGAAGTAACCAACATAAAGCGGGGTGGACTCCGTGAGGTTCGGCTGAAGAGTGCAGAGCTGGGTCCTCCGTGTCACTAAGTGTCATTTTCACTGTGCCTGCACCGCCTGCTGTTAATCATGTTCGCAGACTCCGCAATCAGGCAGGAAAATAACGTCCCCTGAAGCACCTGGGACAGCGACGTATCCCACGAAGCCGTGCTCAGGTGGCTTAACCTGGGACCCTGAGGACCGAGCAAGGTCGTGCGTCCCGGCTGCTCGTTCGAACCTGCGGCCCCGGCTACCCTTCAGACTGACTAAATGGCCTCTTCTGGGCGGGCTGTGAGTCTCCGGGGAGATTCCAGTAAACAAACTGAGGACTCTGCCGCGCCTTTTGGGTCGGCCACTGGCGGCCGGCGCGCCTCCCTCCTGGGGAACTGAATCCGGGCCCCCGCGCCTCCCGGCGGCCATCCTCAAGTGACCCAGGGCCAGCTCACAAACGCGCAGAGGGTGCGGCTGAACCCTGGCCCGGCCTCTCTGGGTCTGGGCTGTGGGAGCCAGGGCCCGAGCCAG
>NW_026000109.1:187771-190989 GCF_001458135.2 Marmota marmota marmota | reverse complement strand
ACAGTGTGTACTGGGTATTGAACTCAGGGGCACTCGGCCACTGAGCCACATCCCCAGCCCTATTTTGTATTTTATTTGGAGACAGGGTCTCACTGAGTTGCTCAGCCCCTCGCCGTTGCTGAGGCTGCCTCAGCCTCTGGAGCCACTGGGATTACATAAGGCCAGCACCACCACGCGCGGATAAATGAGACTCTTTGATGCTTGTGAGAATTAACAGATTAAGACTTTCTCATATACATTTACAGAATGTTATTTAGCTGTGTAGCCTTTTAAATGCTTGTACGGAAATGGCTAATTGATGGCACCTCTTTCAATGGAGTATCTTTCTGCCACGAAGTTTTTCAAATGATGTTTTCAAATCAGTGCATGTTAATGACTATATATAGTCTATAATGATGGAAATGTTAGATATATATCCACACTGCTCAAAAAGGAGTCACTCACCACTTGTAGCTACTGAGCACTTGGAATATGATTGGTGTGACTGAGGAGTTGAATTGTAATTTTATTTAACTTTTAATTAATTTCAATTGAAATAACCACGTGTGGCTGCCTCCTTATTGGACAATGATGCTACATATTAAGGTCTCAATTTTATCCCAGAAAAAAAGGTATAAGGGTAATATTCACCAATATTTATCTCTAAGAAGTGGCTAAGGGTTTAAGAAGAGGACATCCTATTTGCCTCTCCAGCATCTGATCTTCCTTTGGATTGCTTTATCTCCCCTATAGAGCTCCTGTGATTTAGGGGAAGCAAATGCTAGCCCAGGCTCTAGGAAGAGCCATAGAGCACTATCTAAAATGACAGCATTATTCTAGTTTCCAGAACCAGTCATTGGTTCAGGGTTGGGTATGTAACCTAACTTGGGCCAATGGAACAAAAAATCTAATCTCTTGACTCTCTCTTCCAATTTTCCTTGTCTTTCCAAGGACAAGGGTCACACCCCCTTCCTTGGACAGGCTTTGCTCTGAGGTAGAGGCTGGTTTTTCAATATATTCCTAGGTATTTGATATTTCTTGTTGATTGTAAATAGTGCATCTTTGAACTTTCATTTCCTAACTCCTTTTTGCTAGTATAAAATTGGGGTTACAGCTCAGAGGTAGAGCACTTGCCTCTCACATGTGAGGCACTGGGTTCAATTCTCAGCACCACATAAAAATAAAGATATTATGTCTATCTACAACTAAAAAAATTTTTTTTAATAAAAAGGAAATTGACTTGTATTTACTTTGTATTTAGCAACATTACTTAATGTTTTTACTGATTCTAATAATTTATCTGTATCTATTGGATTTTCTATTTTATTTGTGACTAATGACAATTTTATTTCTTGTATAAACCTTAGACCCTTTTTTCTTGTCTTATGCCACTGGTTAAGATCTCAGTACAATGCGGACTAGAATTATGAAAGCAACCTTTTGGTGGTTCAAAGCTCAAAGAAAAGCTTTCAGGGCTCTGGTTGTGGCTCAGTGGTAAAGCACTTGCCTACATATGTGAGGCACTGGGTTCAATTCTCAGCACCGCCTATAAATAAATAATAAAATAAAGGTCCATTAATAACTAAAAAATATTAAAAAAGAAAAAGAAAAGCTTTCAGAGTTTCACCTTGAGTATAATGTTTATTACAG
Source organism: Marmota marmota marmota (assembly GCF_001458135.2). Lineage (NCBI taxonomy): Eukaryota > Metazoa > Chordata > Mammalia > Rodentia > Sciuridae > Marmota > Marmota marmota. Next base: position 189,360 of record NW_026000109.1, on the reverse strand, counting down.
AATTTTAATGGATGTTTTTTAGTAGACTAAGGAAATTTCCACCTATTCCTAGTTTGCTATAAATTTTCTTTAAAATAATGAAAATGTAATTTATCGGGCTGGGGATGTGGCTCAAGCGGTATCGCGCTCGCCTGGCAAGCGTGCGGCCCGGGTTCGATCCTCAGCACCACATACAAACAAAGATGTTGTGTTCGCCAAGAACTAAAAAATTAATATTAAAAAAAAAATTCAAAAAAGAAAAAGTAATTTATCAAGTGCTTCTGCATATATTGTTGTATTATATGGTCCTTCTCTTTTAATTTCTTTTTTGTTTGTTTTGATGTGGTATTGAACCCAAGGCTTCATGCATGTTAATAAGCACATGCTCTGCCACTGAGCTACACCCACAGTTTCTCCGTTAATCTCTTAATGTGGCAAATTACATTCATTTTCTAATGTTAAAATGCAATCTTGCATTTCTGGGAAAAATTCAAGTTATTCATGAAATATCAGCCTTTTTATATATTACTAGATTTGTAATATGTAGAACAGTTTTCTAATGATTAGAATTTTTGCATTTTTGTGCTTGAATAAAATTGCCTTTTTCATATAGTCCTTTTTAGGTGCTGATACCAAGATTACTACCACCTCATTAAAAAACCTGGAAAAAAATTCCCTTTTTGTATTCTCTGGGAGACATTTTTTAAAAATATATATATATATTTATTTTTTAGTTTAGGTAGACATAATATCTTTATTTTATTTTTATGTGATGCTGAGGATTGAACCTAGTGCCTCATGCATGCTAGGTGAGCATTCTACCACTGAGCCACAACCCCTGCCCTCTGGGAGACTTTTTGAAATATTAAAACCATACCAGTTTAATAAATAGGATTTAATATAGAGAGTTGCTTACAAGAATATGGGAGAACTGAGAAGGTAAATAGTCATACTAATAGTTCTGTTACTACAAAAATTATAAATATAGGAAGTAGCTACCATGCCAAGGCATAAAGGGATTCCTACAAAAAACATCCTCTTCCTTAAGACATTTTACTTCCACCCATTGGAAAATTGCCATAACATTTGAATTCCTTAGAAAAAGGCACTTAGTACCACATGTAAACCTCATGTTCACCATGTGAATGGCAGTTTCTACATGCAACACAGTAGGCCACTGGCTATCCCTTTTCTTTCTTTTTTAATATTTTTTTAGTTGTAGATAGAGACAATATCTTTATTTATTTATGCTTAGGATCGAACCCAGTTCCTCACACATGTGAGGCAGACACTCTACCATTGAGCTATAGCTGCAGGCCCTCCCTTTTCTTTCAAAAATGTGCAAAATTCTCTCAGTGCTTTATGTCTCCTTGTTATTTTCTTTGATCTTTTTCATTCTTTTTCTATAATTTTAATGTGATTTCAAGAGTAACGTGATAGCTAGGGAGGATCACAAGTTCAAGGCCAGCCTCACCAACTTAGTGAGGGCCTAAGCAACTAAGCAACACACTGTCTCAAAATAAAAAAAATAAAAAGGGCCTGGGATGTACCTCAGTGGTTCACCAACTCTGGGTTCAATCCTTGGTACCAAAAAAAAAAAAAAAAAAAAA
>NW_026000109.1:184691-187495 GCF_001458135.2 Marmota marmota marmota | reverse complement strand
ACTGGCTGACAATAAATTGGAAGATATTTCACACAAAATTGAGAACTTCAGGGAACTGAGGATTCTTGTACTTGATAACAATTTACTGAAAAATATGCCAGAGAAAATTTCCTGCTGTGTGATGTTGGAATGCCTTAGTCTTAATGATAATCAATTAACAGAACTTCCTAAGAGCATCCATAAGCTTAAATATTTAAAAATACTCCATGTAAACAGAAATAATATAGTAAAAATAACTGAAAGTATCTTTCATCTTAATAATTTACGTAGCCTGGAATTTTCAGGAAATATAATCACACATGTTCCCATTGAAGTAAAAAACTGTAAAAAAATTACTAAAGTTGAATTGAGTCATAACAAAATAACATATTTTCCAGCAGGACTCTGTGCACTGGAGTTACTTTATTATTTGAGTTGTAATGGAAATTCTATTTCAGAAATACCTGTGGATATATCTTTCAGTCAACAATTGCGTCATTTGGAATTTAATGAAAACAAACTCCTCACATTTTCTGAGTACTTATGTTCTCTTATTAATCTCAATTACCTGGATCTTGGTAAAAACCAAATAGGGAAAATTCCATCATCTATTTCCAATATGGTATCACTCCACATACTTATTTTATGCTCTAATACCTTTGAAACTTTCCCCAGAGAACTGTGTACTTTAAAAAATTTGGAAGTACTTGATCTTTCAGAAAACCATTTACAGACAATACCTTCAGAGATATGTAACTTAAAAAGAATCCAGAAATTAAAGTTCTCAAGCAATCAATTTGTATATTTTCCTATCGAATTGTGCCAACTTCAATCACTGGAAGAGCTAAATATAAGTCAGATCAATGGGAAAAAGGTAAGAAACTGGTATTTTCGACTTTGTGGTGCAAGAGGGACTAGAAGGGATCAGAATCTAAGGTGTAATGTATTTTCATATACATGTATATTCATATGCATGTGTTTTAAACAGAGCCAAAATGCTTTATTTTTTTAAAGAATAGAGTCCATCCAATCCCCACCAAAACATGGCTTATAGATATACTTCTCAACACAATAGCTTTATAGGAAAATATTTCATTAAAATGCAGTGTGCAGGGCTGGGGTTGTGGCTCAGTGGTGGAGTGCTTGCCTGGCACATGTGAGGCACTGGGTTTGATCCTCAGCATCACATAAAAATAAATAAATAAAAATGTTGTGGGCTGGCGTTGTGGCTCAGTGGTAGCGTGCTTGCCTAGCATTTGTGAAGCACTGGGTTTAATTCTCAGCACCACATAAAATAAAGGTCCATCAACAACTTAAAAAAATATTTTAAAAAATGTTGTGTTCATCACTAAAAATAATATTTTAAAAAATGCAGTGTGCAACAATTAATGCTGACAATTTTGCGGATTTCTTTTTATTTCAGTTTACTGTAAAATAAGCTTTAAAGTTATAGATGTCATATAAATACTGTTGAAAATCTTTAAAAAAAATTTTTTTTGTAATTGTAGATATACAGAATGCCTTTATTTTATTTGTTTATTTTTATGTAGTGCTGAGGATCGAACCCAGTGCCTCATGCATGCTAGGCAAGTGCTCACCACTGAGCCCCAGCCCCAGACTGTTGAAAACCTTTAAAGTGGAGAAAATTTTTTTTAAAAAAATCATTGCACATTCTATCACAATAAAACTACTGGCATATGTTGATTCAACTTGACTGTTCCCTTAGGAAGATTTCCCTGAAGAATTTTTAGGACATGTTTTTATAGTTTAGCATTACATTTTACTTATATTTGAAGAGTAAATTTTATGGAAATATTTTTTTTGATGGAGGGCAGTGGGGATCAAACCCAGAACATTGTGAAATCTGAGCATTCCTCTACCACTGAGCTGTACTTCTAGCCCTGGAAATACTTTTTAAAATTAAAAATTTACTTATATACCTTAAGATCTCAGTAACCACAGCGATTTTCTGCTATTGTTAATTCTGTATGATTATACAAATCAAGATTCCCCAAAGTCTGTTCCTAAAAACCCTAGTTCCAAGTACTTTTTCTGAAAAATAAATAACTATATAAGTAAATAAGCGGGGGATGTAGCTCAGGACCTTTAAAATGGAATGAATATCTGTTAATCATCTGCTAATTCCTTGGATAATTTATAATCCTCTCACTCTTTCCTCCTGGATCTTACTTGTTTCTCCAAGGTTGTGTCCTAAAAATTATCTTTTCTACTAACTCCTTAGATCTCACCACACATGCTGTCATTTACCTGCACACAACCCCATATCTAGCTGATGCTGCCTTGACCCAGTGCTCTAGTCCCATGCTTTCCAATTTCCTTGCCACTGACTCTATCCTGGCCTGAGGTTATCACTTGCTTCATGCTTCGATTACACCAGAAGCCTCCTGGCTATCTTCTCTGACGCAATCTCCTTGTTCACAGGCCTTGTGGAAACTATCAGACTTCATTCCAGAGAACTTTTCTTAATGTATGATAACTGCCTTTTAGGAATCCAGGATGCCTACTTAAAGTGTGTGGTTGCCAAAGGCACCAGTCCACATCTTTGCAACATCACTTCAAAGATCTCCAGATGTGGGGGGGGGGAATATATATATTTCTTGTAATATATATATATGTATATATATATATTTCTTGTAATATATATATATGTATATATATATTTCTTGTAATATATATATTTCTTGTAATATATATATTTCTTATAATATATATATATTTCTTGTAATATATATATTTCTTGTAATATATATATTTCTTGTAATATATATATATTTCTTGTAATATATATATATATATATATATAT
>NW_026000109.1:171439-184456 GCF_001458135.2 Marmota marmota marmota | reverse complement strand
ACACACACACACACACACACACACACACACACACACATATATATATATACATATATATATATATATATATATTACAAGAACTCCTCAATAAGAATATCCTATGTGGTTGAAAATATCATTTTGATAACCCCCTTGGGTTATCAAATGCCCAAAAGATTAATTTATCTAACAAATGATCTCTTTAAGAATCATCTAATGAAGATGCCTCAGGTTAATCAAAGGGCTTTTATTTTGCTAAGACAAGGATGCCCATCAGGAATCTTTTAACAGTAGTTCTATCCTCACATAGTTCTCAGACACTTCCTCTAATAAATATTGAACAAGTAGTTAGAGAATCTTTATTTGAAGGAAATTCTACCTATGATGATCTAGCCTCTTCTTCATAGGCTAGCCAACAAGTCTTGCAATAGCCTGTTTCAGTGCTCTTTATCCAAATGTATCTTCCTCTGCTTCCCATCACATCTCCTTATGGATCAACTTCTCACTTGCCTTTTTTTTGTGGGGAGGGATGGTATTGGGGATTGAACTCAGGGGTACCACTGAGCCACATCCCCAGATCTATTTAGTATTTTATTTAGAGACAGGATCTCACTGAATTGCTTAGTGCCTTGCTTTCTCTGAGGCTGGCTTTGAACCCACTGGGATTACAGACATGTGCCACCTCCTAAGCTCACTTGCCATTTTTATGCATAATATTTGTATTGCTTTAACTGTCCTGTAACTTCAATCCTATTCATTCTTTTGTGGCGCAGGGGATTGAACCCAGGGCCTTGAGGCAAGCACTCTACCAACTGAGCTATATCCCCAGCCTCCATTCTTAAGAGGCTATTCAAGTTTCATCTTTTACCTGAAGCTTTCCTTTAGTTCTCTAATTTATACTGATTCACCGTCTCTAAATGTTCATATACCTTTTATTGCTTGTACTCTTTATTTTTAGCACTGGACTATTTGTTGCCTGATTGTTTCACATGTATATGTTTTGTTCTCTGGAGCAAAATTTAATCTTCTTAAAGCCAGTGAGTGTGCCTTAGACGACTACTTCCATATGTGGAAGTGCACTTAGCACAATATTTATTACGAACCTCATTTTTCAGGTATTTCTGAGGGACCTACATATTCAAAATTCTTTTATTTACCTATAGAACAAAAGCATTCACAATCTTCTTATTCTTTCTAAATATGCATATTTGCTTCTTTGTTTTATCAGTATCTCAGTATATACTGTTATTTCACAACACTTTTCGTACAGGAAATTTTATCTGGGCCATAATGCCAGCTATGTGACTCTGTTATTGAACATTTACTGAAAATGCATTGTGCTTGGAAACACATACACAAAAAGTATGAAGCATGCCTTTCATGTCATTTAAAGATCTAAGGAAAACATATAAGGGACTAGTAAACAGTGGAGATGATGAAAGTAAGGATTAAAGAGATCAAATGTGAAACAGAGTAGTTGAGACAGACTTCAGGAAGAAAAGAAGCCAAAGAAAACATGGTCAGATTTAGGAAAAGAAGGAGGGACTGGGAGGCAATGAACACTGAAAGTTGGGAGAGTGAAGAAGGTGGTTAGCCAGTCACAGGGTTGAATTGGTAGCTTTGGTCAGATTAGGGAGGTACTTGGATATCTCTCACTATCTTGTGGATTTTTAGCTAGGAGGGGGAGTCACAAAGAATCTGTGACAGAATGAAAATATCTCCTTTCTAAGACAAAAACAAAGAAATAAAACTCGCTCCTTGCATTTTTAGAATACACTTGTCATAAAAATCTTTATGGATTAATGAACCATAATTGTTTAATCTGTTACAGTTAACAAGACTTCCAGATGAACTGTCTAATATAACTCAACTTAAAAAACTTGATATCTCAAATAATGCGATCAGAGAGATTCCAAAAAGTATAGGGGAATTGAGAAGTCTGGTTACTTTATACGCTAACAACAATCGAATAAGTTCTCTTCCACCATCTTTTTTATCGTTAAAAGATCTCAAGCAACTAAACATGAAAGGTAAGTGTCAGTCATAATCAATAAGTAGAATGTTAATGTCCGAGTTATACATTTTGCTGACAAAAAAAACAGAATGGCAGACAACATAATACATTAAGCGCCCAGTGTAGGGAGATGGCTAGCCTCGCTACAGAAATGAGAGCAAAGTATAAGATTCAGTTCTTGTCTTCAATGAGCTTATAATCCAGTTGGGGAAGGTGAAGGCATTTTGCATTTCTATTTTGTCTTCTCTGCTTATACCCAATCATTCAGTATTCTTTTTCTGAACCTGACCTCATCCCTCCCTCTACACACACACCTACACAACCCTTAGTTCATCACTTTCTCATCATTTCCTTCTCTGCTGGCTCCCTACTCTCACTCCTGAACCCTATAATATAAAACAATATAATATAATAGTTTATATAGTCTTTTACAAAGTAAAAGACTGTAAAAAATCAGAAAAATTAAAAAGACATAGAATAAAAAGCATATCATTCACTCTAAAGATATCAGAAAAGATTTTCCAAAGTATAAGGAATAACTAGGTTGATAGTTTTCTTAACAATTTTTATTATGGAATATTTCAGACTTTCAGAAAATAATAAGTTTTTATGTATATTCCCAGATACAGGATGCTAACATTTTGTAATATTAACAATGTATAATATTTGAGACATTTTTATTGTTAAGACATAGAGTTGACACTTTTTTGTGCTTCTTCTAAATGATAAGTAACTATTACACTGAATTGGTGTGTATCTTTTTTCAGCCATATTTTTATACTAACATTTCTCCATCAAAAAAGTGGTACCTGGGGCTGGAGTGGTGGCTCAGTAGTAGAGCGCTTGCCTACCATGTGTGAGGCACTGGGTTTAACTCTCAGCACTGCATTTAAATAAATAAAATAAAGGTCCATTGGCAACTAAAAAATATTTTTTTAAAAAGTGGTATCTTATTGAATTTTTAAATTTTATTAAATTGTTACTGTGAACGTCTAGAGCGTTCGGGTCCCTGGGTAAGGGTCGCGAGATAACCAGGACACAGGGGATGCAGAGCAAAGGCAGCAATTGCAACTGCATGCTGAGGTTTATTTGCAAGTTCCTTTTATATTCTTCTTCTAACAAAGCAAGCAATTCTTCAATAACGCTTTACCCACATTGCCCAAATAACATGCCTCAGCGGATACACAGAGCTAGATTCAGACTGTTCCTTTTCATTTGATAAGTACCCTCTTAAAGTTCTTTGTAGACATTATCTAATCCCCTGAGGATGCATTTGTTTCTTTAGAATGTACTGTTCCCAGGATAAGTATGCAGGAAGCTTCTTCCTCTTGGCCAAACCATGCAGAACTTGTGCCTTGCGATAAGGGGAAGAGAACGTTTCCTCCTCCTAACTGAGGTTTGCCTCAGCTGACCTAAATCACAGCCACAGCTCTTGCAAAAAGTCAGGCCTGAGGGAGCTAAACTCTGCACACCTAAACCCCAACAGTTACTATATAGATCACTCTGTAACTTGAATTTTACATTCATTATATTCCTTTTTTTAATATTTATTTTTTTAGTTGTAGTTGGACATAATATGTTTATTTAATTAATTAATTTATTTTTATGTGGTGCTGAAGATCGAACCCAGGGCTTTGCACGTTCTAGGCAAGTGCTCTATTGCTGAGCCACAACCCCAGCCCATATCCACTGTATTTTTAAAATGAATCTATGTTAACATATATAAGATTCCTTCTATGCTGTGTAATATCCAATAGAATGTTTAAATAACAATCCATTTTCACGTGGTAAACAACTAAGTTATTTCCAATTTGTTTGCTTTTAAACATTCTTGTACATTTTCTCAGTATATACTGCACCAGTTTCTCTAGGGCATAAAGTTACAACTAGAGTGGCTGAATCTGAGCATATGTACATCTTCAACTTTATCAGATTTCAACAAATTGATTTCCATTGTGGTTGTACCAGCTAATCACGTGAATAGCTGAGTATGAGATTATGTCTTTTAGTTGGACATAGCTTTTACAAACAGTGCTCCACACCTTATTAAATTTAGAGGATTTCCATATGAAAAACAATGCTTGTATTTTTGCCGAACAGTACTAGTAGTAGAGTACCCTACTCTTGATGCACCAATATGTAGTCCAATGTAATGAAACTGACATTGGTCTCCTGGAGACTCAAAACTTCCAGAGAAAGCTAGCTATCAAGGTATGCATTGGGGCATTTCATAACCATTTCGTTCACAGCAACTTGTAATGAGTCTCAATAACTCAACCCTGCATTGAGGTTTTCTTCATTTGTATTATGACAACATTTTACTGTATTTTAGGGAGTTTCTCTATTTTGTCCAAGTGTAGGACAAACTTCATTCACCTGCTATTTTGGCATGAGAAACAAACAATAAACAAAAAAATACAAAAACAAAAATCCTCCAGAACTCTCTGGCCTATTGGAGAATTATCAATTGTAGCTGGTGGCTTTTTAGTTAGGACAGCATCAAGAGAGAACAGGAAGGAGTAGTGTTTCTTTTTCTGCAAGTTTGATCAGTTCTCAATCTCCATCAGAATTAAAAAATATTAAAACCCATGTCTAGTCAAAGAAACTAAAATATCTGAAACAATTTTGAAAAACAAAATGAATGACTCACATAATGTGATTTCAAGACTTACACAAAGCAACATTAGTGAATATGGTGTGGTATTGACATGACAATATTTGAGGTAAATATTGATGGAGCAGAACACAGTATAGAAATAGACCCACATATATGTGTTGAATTGATTTCTTAAATGCAAAAAAGTAATTCAGTGGAGAAAGAACAATATTTTCCACAAATAGTGCTAAAAAATATATTTCCAAAACCCTAAAGAAAATAAAACAAAAACCAACCACAAAAAAAAACTCATCCATACTATGCACCATAAAAAAGATTAACTCAAAATGAATCACAGACCTAAATGTAAAATCTAAAACTACAAAACATCCAGATGAAAACAGAAGAAAAATCTTTGTAACCTTGGCAAAGCTTTCTTAGCTACAACATTAAAAACACAATCTACAGGGGCTGGGGTTATGGCTCAGCGGTAGAGTGCTCGCCTCGCATGTGCAAGGAACTGGGTTTGATCCTCAGCACCACATAAAAACAAATAAATAAAATAAAGTTATATATTAAAAAAACAAACACAATCTACAGCTGGGGATGTAGTTTAGTGGTAGAGCGTGTTTGCCTGGCCTTGAGTTCAATTGCCAGCAATGAAAAAAAAAATCTTATTATATAAATAAAAAGAATTCATATGTTGGATTTTAGTAAATTAGAAACCTCTGCTCTTCAAAAGGTATTATGAAGAGAATCAAAAGAAGAGAATGAAAAGCCACAGATTGAAAGAAAATATTTGCTGAATAAATTTTTAAAAATAATTTGAAATTAAGGCAAACAATTCAAAAAAATTGGTATAAATTTTGAACCAATATATAATGAACAATATAGATGAACAGAAAACATACACAAGAAAATATTCTCAATTTCATTAGTGTTAGAGAAGTGCAAATTATAATGAAATATTGCTATTAGAATAGCTAAAACAAAACTTGACAATACCAAGAGCTGTCAAAATATGGAGTAACTGCAACTGATATATTGATGGTAGGAATTCAAAATGATATAATCACTTTGAAAAACTGGTAGTTTCTTATAAAATTCTATGTACACTTACCATATGACTCATCAATTACACTTCAATTTTCCTTCCAAGTAAAGTGAAAATTTATATTTAATAAAAAACAGTGAAAATGTATAGAACAGCTTACTTATAATTACCCAAATTGAACTCCGTATGTGTCCTTCATTAAGTGAATTGATGCATTTATATCCTTATAATAGAAACTTCTTAATAATAAAAAGGAATGAAACTATTGATATATACAAGAACATTGATGATGTTAAGTGGCAAGTGAAAAAGGCCAGGCCCTAACAACTATATGGTGTGATTTACAACATAAATATATACATATGTATGTTATATATATACCCACACAAATATACACATATATATTTTACATGTGTGCAAATAAATGTATAATTCTAGGTTTATTACATATGTGTGTGTGTGTGTGTGTGTGTGTGTATATATATATATATATATATATATATATTCCCTCTCTCTCTTCAGAAGCAATAAGCAAGACTAGTACCCAGATCTTGATTTCTATTTGGCTGTTGTTTTGTAGTACTGGGTATTAAATCCAGAGCTCTCTTTCACTTCCCTATACCCCCAGCCCACATCTTGATTTCTAAATACCATTCTCTACTAAAAGGAACCAGGTTTTTAAATCTATACTTATAAATAATTTATATTTAAAATATATAAATAATATAAAGGCAAACTTTATGTCTTCTAAGTGATTACAAATTCTGTGTTACTATAGTTTTACTTTTTCATGAGTTTTATACTGAGTTAAAGTGATATTGAAAAACTTTATTCAGGGAGGTGGAACTTGATGCCTTTGCCCTATTGAGGGTAGTCAATCCTTAATGACTCATCTTCAAAAAGTAAAGTATGGAAAGGAAAAATAAATCATAACATTACATTGGAGAAACTCAGTAGTTACTATGTTAGCCAATGACAGAGGTTAGTGATGTCATGTGGAAATCACGTACCCCTGATGCAATGTGATGAGGTTACTTCACTTTTTTGGTATTCTTTCCCAAACCCACAATGCTGTCTAGTCATGAGAAATGTATCAGAAAATTCTAACTATAGAACCTTATACAAATTTCCTTACCAGTCCTCCTCAAAACTTTTAGGTCATAAAAAAAAAAAAAAATACTGAAAGACTGTCACAAAGCAGAGGGACTAGAAAGACATAAATATACGCAATGTGGTATCCTGGAATGGATTCTGGAAAAAAAGGCCATGGATGGAAAAACTAATATATCCAAAAAGTCTGGAATTTAATTAATAGTAATGCACCAGTATTGAATTTTTAGATTGGATAGATGTAATATGGTAATGCGAAATAATGGTAGAAAAATTAAAATAATGAGGAGTATATAGGAACTCATTACTATATCTATAGCTTTTCTGCAAATCTAAAATTATTCTAAATAAAAGGCTTATTTTAAAAATTACCAACATACTTACTCTATAAAGTCCTTCACTACATTGGAAGGACTCCTGACCATTTTGCCACCCACAGAAGAAAAAGTCATCACTGATGCTTAAGACTTGCAAGCACTGTGAGAGTCCTCTTATACTTGCCAAGACAATAGATTCTTCACACATAGTTGTTATTTGTCTCTATAGTTTTAATTTACAGAAAGGTATAATTAATTACACTTTTTATTTAACTAGGAAACAATCTGACAGATCTGCCCAGTGCCATTTGTAATCTTCTTTCCCTGGAGGAGATAAATTTTGATGACAATCCTTTGATGAGACCTCCAATGGAAATCTGTAAAGGGAAACAGTTGCATACTATTGCAAGCTATCTACAGAGGGCAGATGAAAGAGATGGTAAGTGATGAGTGATTGATTTTCTTATAAGTAATTTTCTGGTATTATCTATAAATTAAAAGATAGCCTACTTTGGAGACTATCAATCTGGCAAAGACATTAGCATATTTATCATTTTTTTGAAATTTAGGAGTTTATTTTAAAAATTTAGATTATTTAATCCAGGTCCATATAAATCATGCCTTTGAACAGGGACATCCATATGGGGTAAAAATAACATAAGGTATAAAAATGTTGATTTTCTTTTTTTCCTTATATCCCTATTTTTTTCCTTAATTTCCCTCCCTGGGAGCAGCGTTAGTTAGAAATGGTGATATTATTAAGGGGGTGAGCAGTTACTTATCCATTCACCTTAATGCCCTTCAGTAGGTTTTTCATTATGGTTGTGGCCATACTCAGAGAATCCATATATGGACTTCTTTATTTCTGATCTGTTTTTACCAGATAGTTGTTCTAAAAGACATATTTGCTTTGAAGGAAGTCCACAGATCATTTCCATTGCTGCCAGTTGGTGTGGGGTCCACTTGAACAGTCTTCATCCCCTCTGTCCTGGAGCACTCCATTGTATTTTCTAATTATCTCCAAGAGTGGGTCCATATCCTTTAAATCAGGAGCACTCAACCACTGAGCCACATCCCCAGCCCTATTTTGTATTTTATTTAGAGACAGGGTCTCACTGAGTTGCTTGGTGCCTCGCCATTGCTAAGGCTGGCTTGAACAACTCCTTCCCTCAGCCTCCCAAGCTGCTGGGATTACAGGCCTGGGCCACCATGCCTGACTTAAACACCCTCTCATTGGACCAGATGGAGCTGGTTTCTCCAAATCTCTGGGAAGGAAGCTTCACTGTCCAGTTCTCTCCCTGTGGTTAGGTTCCTGACAGTTAGGCTTTTCCTTAGGACTCTCTGACTTTGCGATTCATTATCACCCCTTAGAGTCAATTCAGATTTTGGTCCTCCAGTTTACTGTTATAGACCAATAACTATTGATCCAGATTTGGGGAATTTGAATGTTTGACACTGTCCCCCAAATCATTTTGTCATCTACCTTGCCTACATAATCAGGAGACTGTACAAGCATACTCATCATCTAGAGAGATAGTCCCTAAAAAGGTATAGTCCTTTTTATGCCACCTTTTACATTCATGTACATGGCTTACAATTCAGAAGCTTTTGCAAGACTTAGGTCATTGATGGAAGAAATCCAAGTGACAAAAATAAAAGTCACAGTAGCTGTCTTTAACTTGCTGTGCAGGGTGATTGTGCTAATTAATATTATAAAAAGGAGTCATTTTATGCTGATGCTATTAAAATAAAATAAAGGTTCAGGGTTTCCAAGGATCCATAATGTATTTCTATTATGTATCATACTTTAGAGAATGGCTGTCAAGTTACATGATTGAACCTCCTTGCTAATACTCGATTTCTCAAATTCTTGAGGAAGAAGCAATCTAGTCTTTATGCAGATAATGCAACATCCCATAAGCAATGGCTTTTGAGCAAAAGTCAGCAAAAACAAGAGAACCCCCGACATTCATCTCCTTTCTCTGTGCTCAGAGAGCCTTCATACTGCAGGATTGGCACACAGCAAGGAAAGGAAGTCAGAATTATTTTGCAATTAATCAATCATGGAGTCAGTCCCTTTTTGAAATTCTTACTCAGGGTACTGAAATTTTCTCTTATATCATTAAAATAAAACCTACCATGAGGGATTAGTAGTTATGTATGTAATTTTAAAAAATACAGCATATTTGAGATAATTATAGAGGCTAGGAAATCTCCCTTTTTTTTTTTTTTTTGTCCTGGGGATTGACCCAGAGTGCTGTACTACTGAGCTAAATCTCTAGTCCTTTTTCCTTTTCTTTAATTTTTAAATTTTTTTTTAGTTGTCAATTGATCCAGATTTGGGGAATTTGAATATTTGACACTGTCCCTCAAATCATTTTGTCATCTACCTTGCCTACATAATCAGGAGCCTGTACAAGCATACTCATCACTTTATTTTATTTATTTATATGTGGTGCTGAGAATCAAACCCAGTGCCTCACACATACTAGGCCAGTGCTCTACCACTGAATCATAACCCCGGCCCCCTTTTTCCTTTTTATTTATCTCTCATTTATTTATTTTTGAAGTAGGTTCTCACTAATTGTCCATGCTGGCCTCAAACTTGAGATCCTCCTGCCTCAGCCTCTTGAGTTCCTGGGAGTATAGGTTTATGCCACTGCACCTGGCTCTAGTTCTTGAAAATTCTCATAATACAATGATCAACAAAAAAACGAATCTAGTTCAAAGTAGTTGGAAGCTTTAAAAAAACCCAACAACTAAAAACACTAATATTTAAGCCAACATTTACTAAATAAGTGATGTGAATATATGTATTCACACACACACACACACACACACACATAGGCACACATATATGCATATTTGATGTATGCATATATATGAATACATATATACATGTATATGTATATTCCATATTTATAGCAGATATGATCTGTGTTTCGCAAGTTGGTTCATACATAAGCACATAAAAAAGAGTCAGAATTGAAGCAAGGAGTCAAATTCACTTAAAATCCTGAAAGAATTAAAATACACAGAAGTCATTTGAAGTTGGGCTGGGGATATAGTTCAGTTGGTAGAGTGCTTGCCTTGCATGTAAGAGGCCCTCAGCTCAATCAGCACCACCAAAATAAATAAATAAATAAATAAATCACTTTGAAGTTGCTTATAATATCCTTTAAAAGGCATTTTAAGTTGTAGGATTTTTCAGATTTTAGAATAGAATAAATGGTTCAAATTTCAGTTCATATTTTAGATCTGTATTGTAATTTTTTTATTTTACTGGATATATTTCATAGAAGCACAAAAGATAAGTAAATATTAACTCAAAATAGAGTGTATTTTTAGAAAAAAATAGCGTATTTTTCTTTTATATTCAAATATAGAGAAAATCTTAGAGAAGACATTCAAGATAGTTGCCAACAATATTACTGAAACAAGTTTTGAATTTTTGTGTCAAAAACTAAACCTGGTAAAGTCAGAAAATAATATTCCTACAAAGAGGTATGTATGATTGACAACATTTGGTACATGTTTAGTCTCATATTCTGATTTATGTCATATTGATGTCATATTATTTTGAAACTTTTATATTAACATAAACTCTAATTTGCTGTAAGAGATTGATTTTAGTTTATTATGCATTTGTGATCCATGTTAGGATCACAAGGGTCCTGAGGACAAACTGCTTGGCTTTTAATCCCAGATGGCTTCGTGACTTTGGACAAATCCTTTAATTTCTCTGTGCTACAGTTTCTAAACTGGTAAAATAGATGTAGTTACCTAAGAGCAAAGTCATGAGGATCAAGTGAGTTCCAGCTATAAAGCATGTGGTACAGTATTGTACTGATTTATAGTAAAAAAAATTGACAATTATTATTTTGAGATCTTGAGAATTAAAAGTAAATTGTTGACTTATTATAAGAAAGCAAGAGATAATATGGGGCTAACAGTCACTTTCTAAATGCCAACTCTGTACTAAACCTTCATGTAGCCTGTCTTCCCCAATTAATTTCAGACTCACTTTCATCTGGTAAATTGATTTGAATAGCTGTCGTTTAAAACAATGTTCTTAATTAGTAATTAAAATAATTGTTACTTTAATTTTTTTTCAGCCTCATTCCATTAAATGAAAGAGCCTACCAAGCATTTGTGAAATGGAAAACAGAAAATAACTTATCACTAACTACTGCTGTTTTAAGAGACCAACTAGTTCGGGGACTAAATATGATAGGAGCATATGACATTATGGACAAAATAACAGCTTTAAATCTTTTTACATGTGCAATTAAATTCTAATCAGTGGGCCTATAATAAAAGTTGAAAACTGAATTTTTGAGCCATCTTACTTCATTTTATCATATATGCATGTCATGTTTCTTTTCATGCGTTCCTAAGGTGCTGACAATTTATGACTACCACTCTAATGTTGTCCTAATAAAATATTACAGATAATGTTTTACATATTTGTTCTGTTGCCATAGAGTGGCATATAATTCCATTAAAATTATTATATAATGTTTTCATACAACCCAAGACTTATAGGTAATAAGGATATTAGTGACTTCCATTGAATTTAGAAAGCACAGAAGTTTCTTTTCAGATACTGGTTTAAAAATGGCAACGAATACATTGCCCACCCCTTTGCTTCACTAGGAATAAGATTGCTTCATTAAACACAAGTTGGCTTTAGGGCCAAGAATCCTCTTAAGTTGAGTGTGCAGGTGGAAGGCAACAGACTAAGACAGATGGAGTCTTGATGTATCACACACAGCTTGTGGTAGTGTGTCTGTCAGTTTTTTGTTGCTGTGAGGAATAAAAGTTTATTTTGGCTTATGGTTTGAGAGGTCTCAGCCAATGGTTGGTTGACTCTGCCACTCTGGGCCCACGGTGAGGCAGAACACTACACAGCAGGAGGATGTGGTGGAGAAGAGCTGCTCAGTTCATGGCAGCACTGTGAGAGAGTGAGAGAGCCGAAAAGGGAGAGGAAGAAGCCAGGGACAGAATATATGATCCCAAAGGCAACTCTCCAGTGACTTACTTCCTCCAGCCACACTCCACCAGCCTGCAATTACCACCCAATAATCCATTCAAATGGATCGATCCACTGATTAGGTTAAAACTCTCATAATTTAATTATTTTTCTTCTAGCCTGAGTTTTTTTTTTTTTGGGGGGGGGGTCACTTCATTTCTAAACCATAACAGGTATTGTTTCAAGAGCTTCATGGGGAGATAGAACATTGATTATACTTTTGGGCCCCCAATTCAGCCACATCTGAAGCTAACCATACTTTTTAAAAAACATTTTTATTGGTGCATTATAATAATAGTGGGATTAATTATGTTAGTTGCAGAGCAGGCTAAACAAATGTTAGCAACAGGGTAGCCTGAACACTTGACCCCCATCTATCTGGTTCCTTATCGCTTGTTTGCCTCAAGTCTGAACACTCAACCCCACTCAAGGCTGAACGCTAGACTCCCACCCATCCGGTGCAACAAAACCCACATCTAGTCCCTGCCTGGTCTGCCTGAAGGCAGAAGATGACACCCTTAGCAACTACTGTATAATCCAATCACTGTATGCCAGTAAAGCAGCTTGCAGATCCAGAGACCCCACTAGATTTTGGCTATTGTTAGAGTCTGTAAACAAGTCAAAATAACACCTGGCATTTTGCCAGGGGAATGTTAAAGTTCGTAAACAAGTCTGGATGGTGCCTGGCAAAATACCAGAGGGAGTGGTTGGAGAAGTAACAAAAGCAAGCCATTAAGTGTGGAGATTCCTTATTGGTTGACTGATGTATCTAGTTTATGCTAATTAGATAAGCTGTGTGGAATGTATAAATACTGCTCCTGTCCTGCAATAAACGGCTCCTACTCCTGCTGTATCAACGTACACAAGTTCTTCGTCACCCTCCGCTTATTTTGCCCAGCCAGCCGGGCTGCGGCA